>NC_141698.1:1133753628-1134128628 GCF_964263255.1 Lissotriton vulgaris | reverse complement strand
CCAGATTTTATCCTTTAGTCTGTGGTTCTGTCATTCACCTTGTTTATTTCGCTCACTCTAGCATGGTTCAAGGGTCAGTGTGTCAATGTGTCAGCGCACTTCAGCCCTTGACCAGACTTCACTAGGAGTTACAGCGTGCAGCCCTTCCACAAAGAGCACATCAGCTCACAGAGTCGTCCCCTTCAGTGCCAGGGAGGACTATGACAATGTGCGCTGTTTTGAGGTCCCAAAAATATTTTTGATGTTAGCCAATATTTTTTTAGATTGACGAAGGCCCGGCTGCTTACAGGGGATATGACGTTTTGCAAAAACCACAACAAATCAGGAATTGCCGAAAGGATGGTGGCCAACGCCAGACTAATGGCTTGCCGATGCTTGTATATTTAGAGATTTAAGTTCACTTGGAGCATCTGTTTAAACATTTCTCCCAAACCTTGACCCGCCCACTCTTTCTTCTTTGCTTGATGCATCCATCTACGTATACTCGACAAACCGTATTCCGGATTGCACAGGTCCCTTGAGGCGCGGGGTGGTTGCATCTCCCAATTGTATGAACAGGAACTCAGAACACTAGAATTCTTGACTTTGTCTCAAACATACAAGGTGGGATGAAGATCCTGGCGGCCACTGAGCCGACAGCGGCGAGGCCGTTCCTGTGGCAAGCCACAGCAAGTGACCTGAAAGCCTACGCTGCCCTTTGGCCAATCAGAAGGGCTTATGATGGAGGGTTCGGCATCTGCTCTATTTCATGTCAAGGATGCGCCCCGCCCTGAACACCCTCAGGAGGACTCTCCAGACTTGGCTCTCCGGATAAAAAGCCATGCTGAGCCCCCCCCTCGCCCCCCCAAAGCCTTGAGACCCTCACAGGTGAGTAACCTGCTTACAACTCCCTGATTGATTGATTGATTGATTGATTGATTGATTGATTGATTGATTGATCAAATGTGTTCCTTCCCAACTGAGGCCCTGATTACGATCTTGATGGGCGCGGTTGCTTCGTCACAAACAAATGTGACGGATATCATATCTGCCAAATTTAAATTCTATTATATTCCATGGAACTCGTCATACGGCGGGCAGGATTTTTGACATGTTTGTGACACGGTATCCCATCCGCCAAGAACGCGACCAGGGCCTAAGACTTTATTGACCCTCAAAATAAAGGGCCATTTGTATCACAATGTTCTTTAGCGTTTTATTGCAAATCGCCATTTGAGAATTGCAAAACGCTATGTATGTAGGATTTGCAAATAATTTTGCGAATCCTACATATTCCTTAATTGTGGATCGCGAAGTGCGATTTGCAATTAAGGAATACCTCCCGTTCATTCCTATGGGCCTAGAGGCCCATAGGAATGAATGGGAAGACATTGTCAATTTGCGATTCTCAATTAGAGAATCGCAAATTGAGAATGCAATTTCAAGGATGCCAGGGTGTCAAACGGACACCCTGTTGCACCCCTGAAATGTGCATGTGTGCACATGTGAAGCACATACATGCCCAAAGGGCATGTATGTGTGCAATATGGCACTTTGAAAAATGCACAAAAGTGCATTTTTCAAACAAATTGCAGATTACCACCAAAATGAAGTTGGTGGTAATTTGCGATTCTTTAAGGCCAAAGTGCACTTTTTCTGTGCCTCTTACATTGCATTTAATGAATCACAATTTGCGATTCCTTAAATGCAATTGCAAAATAGGGAATAACAAATTTTGCGATTCCTTATTTTGCGAGGCAGTTTTTCTTTAATACATACCATTAAGCCCAAATGCAATCGCAAATGCCGAAATTCAGCAAATTTTGGCTTTTGCAATCGTAATTTGGAATGATACATATGGCCCAAAGTCTTTCGAACAAATTCTGGAAGAATACTGGAACAACCACTGATAGAAGCTTACGCCCTAGTGCGCTTCACCGAAACCTTGCTATTTGGAAGTTAACGAAAATGATTGCGTTGAAATGTCTCTAGAGTACTAATATAGTTACCTAGCTCATTGACTCACTGATGTATGCTTTGTTTTAGATGTTTTCAATACTATTAATAAATATTTATTTGGTTCCACAGATGAAGACACACGGACGTTGGCGTCCATTTGTGGACGTCGCTTTGAACCTGCCTGTGACGGAGTGGACCCCACGCATCCACCATTGCGAGCCCTCCACCTGTGGTGCTTTGAAGCTTCCAGTGGCCTCTCTGGGGCCTCCTTCTGAAGCCCCGCGAGTCCTGGGGCCTTGGACTGTCGCCTGCGGCTGGGCTCAGCAGCCCCAAGTCAGAGCATTTAAGGGGTTCACCCTGACAGAAGCTGTTGATGCACGTCCGTAGCGTCACCAGGGAGCACGGGGGGCTTCTGCAGGCGCGTGAGCTCTGGGGGACGGTCTTCACCGTCCAGAGCCTCTGCGCACATCAGATTCAGGGCAGAGTGGCAGACCTGTCATTCATCTACCGCCACCTGAGCACTAGAAGAGGTTCTCGTTTATTAGCTGGGGGTGGGCCCTTTAGACCCGGTAAATGAGACAGTGATTTGGAATCCGCTTAGGGTCCCAACCGCGTGAAAAGAAGAACGAGCAAATGCAAGGACTCCCCCCCGTCTCTGCAGCGGGCCGCTGTCCTCCATCACGAAGACGCCTCCTTCGTCGTTTGTTCCCTCGTGTCCTCCACGGAGGTTCCGAGACTGCTCAGGACTCGGCGAGGGAGCCAGTGTGGCAGTGTGACGGCGCACGAGCGCAGGGCGCCCCTTAACTTGTAAAGAGTAATGCAGGGCCCAAGGTGCGTTAAGTCGTATGGGGTCGGGTCTGAAGAGTGCAGCCGCGAGCAGCTTGGCCCGGAGCACCTGTCCCCGTGTAGATTGTCGGATGTCTGTGTGATATAAGGACTCACTCAGGGGGTCTCTTGCTGCCCCCTTACTGGGGATTCTGTTCCCACCTGCAGTGTGGGCAGGGCACGGCTGGCTGTTCGATGCTAGGAAGGTGGAGGGGGGATTTTCGTTTTAGCACACTGACAGTTAATACCGGGGGCAGTTCCACCTTGTCCTGTGGCCTGCTTAACGTGAGATCGTTGCGATGCCACAAGCACGACATATACGATCTTCTTGTGGATAGACAATTAGACTTGCTCTTCCTCACGGAAACGTAGTTGGATGCTCACTCGGACCCCGACATCATTCAGGCTTTGCCAGAAGAATATCTGATGGTGAGACTGGACAGACTCGAGGGCAGAGGGGGCGGCATAGCGATTGCTTTTAAACAACAGTTCGCTTGTCAATTGGAATTAGTCCCTTTGGCGGGTAGCGAGGCTGGGGTTTTTATTATAAAAATTAATGGGGGTACCACAGTGAAGGGCTATCTAATCTACCATCCCCCGGGACCACTGGCAAGGTTTAAAGGGAACCTACTAGGGTATGTCACGGAGACTGCACTACGGAGAGACAAGTTTCTGTTACTCGGAGACTTTAACATGCACTTAGAGGATCTGTCAGATACAGGAGTGATGGAGTTTTGTCAAGAACTTCAGGCCTTACAGCTCGAGTTAAGGGGTCAGCTTTCAACACATCAGCATGGCCACTTGCTCGACCCGGTCTTTGCGAATTGGGAGGATGTCACAATGGCGCCCCCGAGCCCTTCCCCTGGACAGACCATTTCATGGTGCCATTTGAAATTCATATCCCTAAACACAAGGTGTCAAGGCCCCTCAACTACCCCAGGTGTAAATGGGCCAGGTTCTCCTTGCCAGAGTTCAATGAGGCTCTTATCGCAGGGGGCCCTCCTGGAGGCGATGATGCGGATACGGAAAACAAGTTGCTTAACGACCGTATCACGGCTGCACTGGATCGTACGGCCCCTTTAGGCCAACCGAAAGAGGGCGGCCGTAAACAGAGAACGGCACCGTGGTTCAATGAGAAACTACGAGGCGCCAAGAGGGACTGGAAGTGGGCAGAAAGGCAGTGGAGAGCAGCCTATGACAGCCTGGCGAGAGAGAGATATCTCGTCATTAGACGAGCATATCATAACCTGATTAGGACAGCGAAAACTGCTTATTATGCAGACAGGATCTTGGGTGCTGATAACTCAGCTAAAGAACTGTTTAGTGTCTATAAATCCCTGACTGTCCCCAAATTCTCAGTAGGATTGGAGGTCTGTTCAGTTGCCGCCTGTAATCGTATTGCTGACTATTTTGGTGACAAAGTGTCTAAAATGTATTCAGCTTTCCCTACCCAACCCAAGGCAGGGGGAGAGTTTGAAGCATCTGCTAGAGAGGCAGGTGGACAAAATCTGCTGCTTAATTTCACCACCCCCCCCAGCGGACGACCTGATTAAACTATGTAGATCTGTGAAATCAGGCTCTCCACGGGACCCAGCATCACCCAAGCGGCTGGGGACAGCCTGACAACGCTAGAACCTTACATTAGGCATCTGATGGATGTCTCCTTTAGGTCCAGCACCATGCCAGAGGAATGGAAACAAGCCGTGGTGCTTCCCCTCCGCAAGAAGCCGAATATCAGCTTCGAGAAACTGGACAACCTGCGTCCCATCTCCCTTACTTCTCCAAAGTGGCGGAGAAGGTGGCTAATATGCAGTTAATGCATTATGTAGAAGACACTAACCGGCTACACCCCACACAGTTTGGATTTCGGCCCCGACATTCGACGGAGTCAGCGCTCCTCATGGCTTCCGAAACCATTAGGAAGGGTGCCGATGAGGGCCAGACTATGGCCCTGATCCTTTTGGATCTTAGCGCTGCGTTCGACACTGTAGCACATTCCATCTTGCTACAGTGTCTGAACAAAGGGGGAGAAGGAGGGGCAGCGCTGAAATGGATCCAATCATTTCTTTCTGGCCGAGGTTTTCAAGTCAGGCAGGGCGACTGCTACTCCGAGCGAGTTGCCTTGGACCAGGGGGTGCCGCAGGGCTCATCCCTGAGTCCAACCCTTTTTAATTTGTATGTTGCCCCGGTTGCTACCATAGTGGAGAGTCACGGCCTGAGCATGGTGTCGTACGCCGACGACAGGCAGCTGGTCATCTCCCTCTCGCGAGCACCAAGTCTCGTGGCGGACATCTTCAGAGCATGCATGCAAGATCTCGCTGCCTGGATGTCTGTCAATTGCCTTAAACTCAACGGAGGCAAGACTGAGGTGCTGGTGGTGGGGGGAGACCAAGCGGCTTGGACGTCGGCGTGGTGGCCTCCTTGCCTGGGACTAGCACCAATTCCCTGCCAGGAGGCGAGGAATTTGGGTGTTTGGTTCAACTCTAAGCTGACTTTTGGACCCCAGGTGAACCGGGTAGTTGGTGCCTGTTTCGGGATTCTTAAGAGCCTTAGGAAGGTCTTGGAGCTGTGGTAAATATTTTACCGTACATGTTTGCCATATAATTATAAGTACAAGAATAGCTCAATAAAATGAAAGGCAGAGTCCGGGGTGTCTGAGTCTTAAAGGGCTTTTAATCAGAAATGACTCGAGTCAATGGAGATCTATTCCGTCAATACAAGGGTTCGGGTACGCAAGGGAAGATGTCAGGAAAGATGTCAACGATTTATTCACAGTACAGGGCATATATAGTAAAATGACACAATAGCATTGCATTACAGTAGGCGTGACTAGTGAAATGTATATGATAAGAACACATGTGCATAGCAAAAAGGCGTGAACATGGGTGTGCACAGAGGCGTGAACTAGAAACGTCACAGAAAAGTGTCATAAGTGGGTGGATGCTTAGTAAATTCTTGCAGAGTCAGCTGAAACCTGTGGCCTGGATACGCGTGCAGCTAATATGACGTGTGATTGACGTGCATCTAGAGGAAGCTAAGGGTCTGGCTTTTAACACTAGTAGAAGAGACATAAGTCTGGCATGTCAGATCGACCTGTTCCTAAAACATATCTGATATCTTGTGTTTGGAGGATGTTTATACTGGAGTAAAAGGTCTTTCGGGCAGAGGCTATTCTAAACTGAATGTATGCGTGTCTAGGTGCAAATGTGCGGAGCCATGGCCTACCATGGTAACGGGAGCAATGAATTACATGAGGAGGACAGGAAGGCTTTACCCTTTACTCTGCGGCGGGGAGCTGTTTACTTATTTTACTAGACAGGAATGTGTTTTCGAGGAGGCTGAGCTGGCTACTCTGATAACTTGAAGGCAAAATACTGTTTTTTGGCAGGCAGAGCAGGCCGAGCCAAGCACCGCTCGCTTGGCAGGAAGTAAGGCAGAGGTCAGGGATGCATTTCATCTCTATGTTGCAGCTTTTGGAGACAGAGACGGAAAGTGGTTCAATGACAGGAATCAGGGCCTAACTCGGCAGAGCCAGGAAAACGTGAAAGTGCACCATGTAAAGACGGTGGCACGGCATACTTAGGAACTGAATTATCAATCCATTCATGGTGGATCTGAAAGAGGACATGTTAACGTTGGACGCAAATGTATTTGCGTCTTCAAATTCGGTTGCGGAGGGAAGTTACATGCACTTTAACTCGTACATGGAGACGATGGGCTACTCGTTAGGGGACATACCTGACCATAAAAATTTCAATTACCTCATTCCCTCCTTGTCCCCTACGGACCCATTCGGATATATCTATTTTCATGAGACCATCTATCTGTTCGTATAACATCATCTGTTCTTCTTTCTTTAATCTGGAATGGGGACGTGAACTTGAACGGGGAATACAAGCTGTGGCGCACAAGCCGCAAATCGCTGGCCCACATTGAAGACATAAACAGCAACTGAATACAATGGCCAATATAATTCCTAGGAATGACAATAGCTTCCATCCCCAGGCTGTTACTACACTCCAGAGCAAACCGGACCAAGTCCAGGAGCCTGGGTTCTGGTGTATCTGATGGGCAATTTCGTGAAGTCTGGTGATGGCCTTATAGACCGAAGGCGTGTTATTAGGAATAAACACGCAACAACTGGATCTGATGACTCTACAAGCCCCGCCCCTATCGGCCAGGATGACGTCAAGGACAAGGCGGTTCTGAAGAACAACAAGTCTCATAGCAGACTGCTCCTCTGTTAAGTTGCCCAAAGCTGAAGTAGTCTCATTCACTACTGCTTCAAGAATTCTGGTTAATTTGCGTATCAATTTACTATTGGACACTGTGCCTAAATAGGGAAAGAATCCTTTATTGAAATCAGTATATTGTTCCCATGCGGTTTCAGTAAAATCAACTAATGGAAGATCTCTTTTGTGCCTAACTAGATTGAGGCGGGAATTTCTGTGATAATCAGATGGGGCTAGAAAAACTGGTGGCAATAGGAATGCAATGAAACAAGTACCATCTCAGTCTAGAGGTAAACGTACATAAGCTGTATGACCACAAATGAAATAGGAATGTCGGGAAGCTTTGAATGTAGACTTGCCTTCATCACTGAATTCGACCACAGTAGTGCAATCACTATGGCCTAGATGTACTGAACCATTCTTTCTGACGCATAATACACCTTTAGCTGGTAAAACTGATATGGATGGCAAGTCTGGACTAGTTTCTGACTGAACATTTAGAATCATGAGGTTGAGTGTAAAATTGCCTAATCCATACACTTCATTTTCTAGATCAGTCCCTGTCATTTGTGGAAGACCTTCTTCATCTGGGAAACATGCTTTGTTCATGACTGTGTTCAGGTTCCCCCATATCCATTTGCCTTGGGAAACCCTTGATTCAATATCTAAAGAGGATATTAAACTAAACCATGCACCACAGGAGCCATTATTTGTAAACGGGTAAGGAAAGAGGGGCAGAGCTCCCTTGTAGTTCTGATAGGGAGGAAGTCGGCCACATATCCAACAGTTAGTAGCATTGTTGATCTGGTGAGAATGGTGTAACATACGGATGAATGTATTGTTGCGCAGCGCAAGTCGATAAGACAGTTCGTGTGGAGGTAGTTCACTAAACGTGTGCTCTGCAGTGTCATTAGAAAAAGAATGTGCAATCGGAAAATACATGTACAACATCAAGCTGATGCCAATTAACGTAAGACTCAAAAAAAACATATTAATCAGAGTGCAGATACACCTACTACGGAGATTTTTACAGTAACGATTTCTTTTCATGATCTCCTGTCTATCTCTCTCTCTATTTGGGTCTAACTTGTACATTGTCAGAAACTGCCTAACCGCTTCACCCGAGGGGGACTTAAACAATTAAACTGTATGACTTACTAGACCTCAATTTTTGTCTGTACTCCTCTTGGGGAGTTTTCTCTCGAAGGGGGAGTTTTGTATCTGTCTCTGGTACGTGAGAGTTCTGGGAGTCAGGGTTTGGCGGAAGTCCATGAAATTTCTTCACGTGACTGGAGTGCACCCAGCCCTTCCTCCCCTCCAGCTTAACAGCAGTCCGGGTTGTTAACAAAACAATCTTCGGCTCCTTCCAGCGGGGCTCCAAAGGACTCGTCCTATCGAAGTTCCGAACAACAACAGTATCACCCGGGACCAGTGCATGTGGCTTCACCTCGGAGTTGTCTGGGAAGGCTGCAGCAACCTGTGAACGACATGATTGTAGTGCAGACATCAAGGAAGCAAGGTAATCTGTCAACATAGTACTTTCGACATCAGTGATTCTTCTCGGCAGAGGCGTCCCCCACATATTAGGAGGTCTACCGAAGACCACCTCATACGGGGATAGCCCTGTCCTAGAATGGGCTACCATTCTCATATAAAACAGTGCAACTGGCAATGCTACTATCCAATCTACGCCTTTCTCTTTACACACTTTTGCAAGGCGAGTTTTCAGAGTCTGATTGTGGCGCTCCACGAGACCTGCTGCCTCTGGATGCCGGACACAGTGAAACTTCCACTGGTACCCCAATAGAAGTGAGATCTGCTTCATCAGTTCAGACGAGAATGGCTGACCGTTGTCTGAATACACAACACGGGGCAAACCATATCGAGGGAAAAACTCACGAACCAGCTGCCTGGCAGTGGTCGGGGCAGTGTAATCTGGAACGGGATATGCTTCTGTCCATCGGGATAGGGCACATACAACTACGAGGACATACTTGAATCCTCAGCATCTGTCCATCTGGATATAATCCATCTGGAGGACTTCAAAAGGATAGTCAGGAGGATGAAATCCACCTTGCTCTACGGGAATCCCTTTTCCTGGATTGCACTGACAACAGATCATGCAGGTACGCACTTTCTGTTTTGCTGCTGCTCGTAAATGCTTGTTGAACCAAAGATTCTGTAGACTGTCTAACATGGCTTTTTCACCTAAATGTGCTGGGCTATGTGCAGTGTTGATGATAACTTGAACCATAGAGTCGGGGAGGAACCATGTGGTTTTTCCCCTCGTCATCCAACCTTGATCTGTCTGGACCCCTCCTTGTTCAGCCCATTTCTTGATTTCGTCTGAAGTAGCATGTGTCTGTATGTCAATGACATCTAGTGTGGGGTCCCTGACTGTCATGCTGTGTGTCAGTGATGATACATCAGTCTTTGTCATATCAGTCGTCTGTGTATGAGTCTGTGCTGTATATTTCGCTGTCTGATCTGCAAAATCGTTACCCTGGGAAATCTTGTCTGTTACTTTCGTATGTGCCTTGCACTTCATGATGGCTATGGCTGTAGGCAAATGTATTGCTTCTAACAGTGCTTGAATGAGGGGGCCATGCTGGATTTTGGCTCCGTGAGAGGTCAGGAAACCTCTCTCTTGCCAGAGGACACCGAAGTCGTGAACGACTCCGAATGCATAACGTGAATCTGTGTATATATTTACTTTCTTGTTCTTGGCTCGTATACAGGCTTGGGTCAGAGCAATGAGCTCTGCTGCTTGGGCTGACAGGGTGTCAATGCGATGTGTTTCTATGACTTCAGTTTCAGTGGTCACTGCATACGTGGCCACCAACTCTCCTGTGCTTGTTCTCATGCATGAACCGTCTACATAAAGTGTCAGGTCTGGATCGGGTAATGCAACGTCTGTCAAATCTTGTCTGGGTTTCGTAACTGTATCAACTACATCTACGCAGTCATGTGGAGTAGGATCTGTTGTGCTTGATGGTAAAAGTGTAGCAGGATTCAGTGTATTACAACGTCTGATTTCTATGTGTGGTTGGAATAATGTCAGTTCATAACCTGTCAGTCGTGCTATAGTCAAGTGTTGGGTCTGTGTTCTGTTTAGGAGAACTTCCACAGAATGTGGAACCTGTACTGTCATTTGGTGTCCCAATACAATGGAATCACTTTGTCTGATTGCTAGAGCTGTTGCTGCAACTGATTTCAAGCACGCAGGCAAGGCCTGGGCTACTGGATCTAATGTTCTTGAAAAATAAGCACACGGTCTGTATTTGTCTGCCTGGAGCTGAGTGAGAACCGACAACGCTGTGCCATCGCGTTCTGTGACGAAAAGTGTAAAAGGTTTGCTATAACATGGTGTTGCTAAAACTGGTGCTTGACATAAGGCTTTCTTTAATTCGTCAAAAGCTTGTGTGTGTTCCTGAGTCCATGGGAGGACAGTCGAAGACGCTGCCTCTTGTGTTGTCAACTGTATGAGTGGTTTAGCTAGAAATGCATATTGTGGAATCCATTGTCTGCAATAAGAAGTGAGTCCAATAAAAGCTCATACTTCTTTCTGTGTCTTAGGTTGTGGGAGATGTGCAATTAACTGTATACGATCTGGTGTCAGCTGTCTCCCCTCCTTGGACAGCAAGTGCCCAAGGTACACAACTTGCTGGGCGCAGAATTGTAGCTTCGAAGGAGACACCTTGTGTCCCTTGTCCGCCAAAAAAAACAAAACTGTCAATGATGCTTGTTCACATTCTGGTTCACTTCGGGCGGTGATCAATAGATCATCGACGTACTGTAATAGGGCAGTATTGGGAGGCATATGAATATTGTCAAGTTGTCGTTTCAATGCTTGGCTGTAGATGCTGGGGCTTTCCGTGAATCCTTGAGGTGCGCGTGCAAATTTGAAGCTTCGGCCATTTAAACAGAATCTGAAAAGATACTGGCTTTCCGGATCAATGGGGACACTAAAGAAGGCGTTCTTCAGATCGATTACAGTAAAGAACGTCGCCTCTGAATCAATAGCTGTCAATAATGAGGAGATATCCGGGACCACAGGATACTGTGGTACCACGCATTTATTCAATTCGCGTAAATCAATAACCAGTCGATAAACTGGAGGTGCATTTGGATCAGTACGTTTAAGAATCAGAATGATAGGAGAATTACAAACAATGGAGTCGGTTTCTACAACCACTCCTTGTGCAATGAGCTCGTCAATGATTTTCAGTAAAGCCACTACAGCATCCGGTGGTAACTTGTATTGTCGGATACGTGGTAGTATAACTCCTGGCTTGAGTGTGACACGGTACGGTGTAATGTGCATACAACCTACATCAGTGGGGCCTTTCGCCCATAAATATGCAGGAACATTCTGTAACCTGGGGTCAAAATCTCTCAATACATAATGGCCCTTGAAGTCACGAAGGAACAGCCTGACTCCTTCCAGAGAACAACAAATTACAGCTCCTAGAGCTTTCAGGGTTTTTATACCAAGCAAGTTTTCTGGACATGATTTCGTGAGCAATAAAACTGTAGTTCGGGACAATGGACCAACTGCAAGGGGTACTGGTTTCGATACTTCATTAACAATAGGCTTTCCTGAAAATCCAAGGGAAACATTCTGTGAGCCTGAGAGGGGTGCCCCTGGAACCTCTTCATGACTGATGGTTGTTCTGCTTGCCCCTGTGTCAATCAAAAACTTTCTATCTTTCCCTAATACCTGACTATGTACATAAGGACCCTCTTGATCGACAGGAACCTCAATAAGAGGCAAGCCAACCTCCCTCTCTAGGCTGTTTCATGTGTATTGCTGATAATCGGGGTAATCTGATTGGGCATACTGGTACATCTGCTGTGTCACATGCTGAGTCGCGGCAATGGGTTGGGGCTGTGGTACCGCTACGGCCTGCTGTGGAACATGCATAGGTTGTACATTCTGTGGAACATGTTGTTGGACCTGATCCTGTCTGGGCGGACGTGGTCTCTCTTTGGTTTTACCTGTGGAGATATTGTGTTTCAGAACTGCACATTCGTTTACATAGTGACCTGGCTGTTTACAATAGTTGCATGTCCCTTTAACGGGAGCAGCTGAATTATTTGAATGTGTCGTGCCTTTTTTCTGACCATCTGCTGGAACTGACTGAGCAACTAACATTTTCATTTTCGTGTCTTTCATGCGTCTCTGTTCGTGATCATGTTCCTCTCTAATTCTGTTCTGGTGGTATTGTAACATTTGTAACATTTGGGATGGCGTATTGGCTTGCCATGTACTCTCGACTTTCAAAACACGGTTCTTAACCTGAGGCAGAGAATTCTCGACTAATTTTGACACAAAAAGGTGTGGGTATGACTCGCTACTTGTTTTCAGGCCACTGTTAATAATAAAACATTTCTCGAATCTGGAATAAAAATCACTAGTGTCTTCGTCGGGTTTCTGTTTGCAGGCTGAGATTGCATCCCAATCCTCCTTTTAGTTGCTAACAGTCTAGGCAAAACCTGTACTAATAAACCTGGTAACGCTTTAGTTTTCTCCCCAAGACCTACACCTGGGGTTCGACCAGTTTCTTCGGTTTCTAATGCAGCCCAATCAATCTTTTTATCTCCCACCTCCCATTCTTTTTCTTTGAGTTTCTCGTAAATACCGGCAGGCAGTAACACTTTCAATATTTTCATAATGTCGGGATAGGTGTAGTCACTAACCATGGGCGGAAAATCCGTTTCGCTCGCGGATTTTGCGGATTTTCGGTAAATTCGCAATCCGCGAGATTCGCGAATCTCCCGCAAAATCCGCAAATCCGCGAGCAGCGGATTTTGCTCGCACTGTTCGCACTGTTCGCGTGAGTTCGCGCCCCGCGAATAAGTGCAAAATTGCAGAAATACGATCTTAGCAAAACTGAAAGTAACTACTTACCAGGTTCAAAAGTTCAGGCTCATCATTAGTAGCCATTTCCTGTAGTGCTTCCTGAGGGGCCCCTCCAGAGTTCAGTTGCCAGTTGAAACTATTATGTGACCCTGCTCTGAACCTCAGAATAGTTACACATATGCCACAAAGGTCCTGAATTACAGCTAAGGGAGACAAGCAGGAGCCAGGCTGGAAGTTCAAATCCATTAATCAGCCCCTAATGCATTATTGTCAGTTGGGGCAGGGCAGGTGTTGTAACTAATTTTGCAACAATGAAAGCACTTAGCAAGTGCAAAAGATCACTAATCAGGAAGCACTAAGGAAGCAGGTGCCAGCTAAAAAAATATTCTGTGACACATTAATCAGCCCCAAATTAATTCAGGTCACTTGAGGCAGGGAAGGTGTGCTTGCGTTGCCACAATAATGTACACTGACTGGACAACCAGAGGGTGCTGTGATGAAACAGAGGGTGGCATGGGTGGGCCAGAGGGTGGCATGAGTAGTCAGAGAGTGGCAGTGGTGACAGAGAGTGGCAGTGATGAAGAAGAGTGTCCCAAACAGGCTGGACACGTAGAAACAACAAGTTCGCGAAACTTGCGACCCGACAGGTAAGTTCGCAATTTGCGACATTGTAAAAAACCCTCGCGAACTGGCAGAAACCCGCGCAAACACAAAAAAAAAAAAATCCGCAAATTCGCGAGAATTCGCGGATTTTGCGGATTGCGAGTTCGCAAATCCACAAAATTCGCGAACGCGAGATTCGCAAAATTCGCCCATGCTTAGTAGTCACCCATGAGTAACATGTCTTTTATTTCACGGTGGAAACCTGCAGGGTCTTTATCATGACTGGGCACTATTTTCTTCATTTCCAATAATTCCATTTTAGTTATAGGCGTGTAAACGAACACGCGTTCAAGGGTATCATCGGCTTTCCTGACTGGATGTACTTCACGTAACGGATTCTGTTTGTCTAAGTGATATGGCTGCCTGACTGGGGGTGGAACGGAAACAAGATGTGGAGTCAAGAAAGTTCTATATTTGTGACGTTGTTCTAAAATCGTTTCAATTAAATCGGTACCTAGGCCTCTCCATCTTCTCAGGAGTAAGTCTTGCAATAAACTGTATAACGGACCTGGATCAGATGCTTGGTTTTCATACTGTATGATAAGGTGTTGGGTCATGTATATACCAGCTAGTCGCTGTTCTTCTGGAGTGAGACTTAAAAATGTGTGTACTACTGAATCGTCTCTGTATATGCTGTCATCCCGGGCCCACTGTACTGCAGACCGGGCTAGTTCCTGTTCTCGTAGGGTATTGAGTTCGTGATATCCCACTCTGACTTTCAGTACTTTGTCAGTATTCTGGAACACATGCTCAAGGGAATATCGCTCTGGTATCGGACAAAGGTAACGTTTCTTGTTTTCTAAACGAATGGGTCTGTCAAAGGGCCGATCAAGAGGAGATGATCTAGGGAGTTTCTCTCTACCTACGTATGCTATCATGTCTCTAATTGGAAATTGCGAGGTTTCTGCTGTAGTCTCTGGTTGTTCTTCCTCATCTGAGGTTTTCTCGACGTCTGACTCGAGTTGCCTATCAGACTCTCGGCGGATATGTATTGCTATTATTTCTGAACGTATTTTTCTAACCATAGCATGCACACATTTCTCTCTGTCATGTTTACCCTCTGCAATATTTTGACTCCATCTGATCAATCTATTCATCTCTCCTTCTGGAAAACCGGGCTGATCTTGTTCCCTTATCAAACAATTAACCAAAAATCGCATTATTATACCTTGAGTCTCGACTTTCTGACGTGACATGGCTTCACCAACACACTCCGGTCTTTCTCCTGTTCTAATAAAATGATACATATTGTCTAGATGGTCTGGCATTTCTGGCAGTAAAACTAAATAATCTGTAACACGTCTTAAACGTAGGGATGCTAACAACATGAGTCCTGTTTTTCCTGGCACTGTATCATATCTGCAATCAGTAAGCTGTTCTTGAAGTTTTTCGGCTGGAGCTCCTTTAGGTGTTCGCGACATTGCGAAATCTCTCATCGTCATACGCTGTAACTGTGGCGGGGTGCGAAAACCTCCTCTAGCACCTCCTGAGGCGGAGGCTTGAGCATAACCTGACTGTAGGGTCGGTATTTGTAACGGGATTGGACCCTGAACAAAAGGATTAAGTGGATGAATACCACCAGGGAGAACTATAGGGGAAGTGACAACAGGTGTGGGAAGTGGTGCGGGAACAGGTGCAGGATGTGGTGCGGGTGGAGTTTGCTGTTGTGGACCTGGGGGTAGATGATTGTGGGGTAGGTTACCGTCAGCAGGTGGTACATGGACAGGTGCATTGGTATATGTGGGAGCTACGTCGTCTAGATAGGAAGAAAGGAAAATGTCTGCTGCGGTCTTATGACATAATTTAGTCGGAACCAATGGAGGGGGTAGATCTTTCGGTATTACCGGGGTCGCCTTGGGCAGGCCCTCGGCCAGGACTGGATACAGTCCTGTCACAATGGCATTACTCTGTCTGTCGTGTTGTTCCATTCTAACTCGTTCTCCTTCTTCTATTAGTTCTTTTTCTTTGGCTTTTTCGGAATCCTCTCTACTTTTCTCTGCTTTTCTGAACGCTTTCTCTGTCCGTCTATGTGATTCTTTACGCCACAATTCAATGGCACCTTTCCGTGATTGTCTAGCTTTCTTTTTCCATAATGCTTCTTCTACTCTCATGATGCAATCGGCATCCCATGTCCCTGTAACAGGCCATCTCTGATTCTCTGACAAGTCCTTCGTGTAATCCACCCACAAATCTAGATATAATATGGCATCTAAGCCGTGCTTGTGGTACATAAAATGCCCAGGAGTGTCCCTGGGTGGGATGGGAACTGCTTCTTCAAGAATCCCTTTCCTAGTCCCTATCTGTCGTAGCTTCGAGAACAAAGGCATTGCTGCCTCTAAATTGGACACGAAAACAATGAACACAATATAATATGCAAACAGTCACTCATACCACGACATTAAACACATTGAAACATTTCGAACATATATTGCCTACCCACTAATTCTATTACGAGAACAAAATTTAACCGTTGAATACAGGAATTACTTGATATACTGCTAAACAGTACAGATACACTGCTAAAACAGTGCAGACCGGGTCTGTGTACCCAAACCCGTCTTGACCGGATACAAATCAATGCACCCGTCTTGATGCGTCCCCAGCAACGGTACTCACCGGGAAGCACGGAATGGAAGGCCTCGGAAACTCGACTGGACTGGACTGACGTCACCGTTTCTGCTGCGCACTACGCATGCGCCTTGGCACCACAGGTGGGCCTCTCGACACCTCGGACACTGCTCTCTCGGCTGGGCTCTGGTCGGGATCCTCCGCACTCCTCACCGCCTCGTCTGGATGTCGACCGCAGTCTCCGTCACCTCCGTGGGCCTGAGGGAGATACAGGAAATCCTGCAGATGCGCATGGGGTCCGTCACGGCCGTGGCAGGGGGCAAGGCCTGCGACGCATCTCCGGCGCGTGGGGTGGGGGAGGGGTCCCTATTCGGGCGCCAAATTATGTGGTAAATATTTTACCGTACATGTTTGCCATATAATTATAAGTACAAGAATAGCTCAATAAAATGAAAGGCAGAGTCCGGGGTGTCTGAGTCTTAAAGGGCTTTTAATCAGAAATGACTCGAGTCAATGGAGATCTATTCCGTCAATACAAGGGTTCGGGTACGCAAGGGAAGATGTCAGGAAAGATGTCAACGATTTATTCACAGTAAAGGGCATATATAGTAAAATGACACAATAGCATTGCATTACAGTAGGCGTGACTAGTGAAATGTATATCAGAAGAACACATGTGCGTAGCAAAAAGGCGTGAACATGGGTGTGCACAGAGGCGTGAACTAGAAACGTCACAGAAAAGTGTCATAAGTGGGTGGATGCTTAGTAAATTCTTGCAGAGTCAGCTGAAACCTGTGGCCTGGATACGCGTGCAGCTAATATGACGTGTGATTGACATGCATCTAGAGGAAGCTAAGGGTCTGACTTTTAACACTAGTAGAAGAGACATAAGTCTGGCATGTCAGATCGACCTGTTCCTAAAACATATCTGATATCTTGTGTTTGGAGGATGTTTATACTGGAGTAAAAGGTCTTTCAGGCAGAGGCTATTCTATACTGAATGTATTCGTGTCTAGGTGCAAATGTGCGGAGCCATGGCCTACCATGGTAACGGGAGCAATGAATTACATGAGGAGGACAGGAAGGCTTTACCCTTTACTCTGCGGCCGGGGAGCTGTTTACTTATTTTACTAGACAGGAATGTGTTTTCGAGGAGGCTGAGCTGGCTACGCTGATAACTTGAAGGCAAAATACTGTTTTTTGGCAGGCAGAGCAGGCCGAGCCAAGCACCGCTCGCTTGGCAGGAAGTAAGGCAGAGGTCAGGGATGCATTTCATCTCTATGTTGCAGCTTTTGGAGACAGAGACGGAAAGTGGTTCAATGACAGGAATCAGGGCCTAACTCGGCAGAGCCAGGAAAACGTGAAAGTGCACCATGTAAAGACGGTGGCACGGCATACTTAGGAACTGAATTATCAATCCATTCATGGTGGATCTGAAAGAGGACATGTTAACGTTGGACGCAAATGTATTTGCGTCTTCAAATTCGGTTGCGGAGGGAAGTTACATGCACTTTAACTCGTACATGGAGACGATGGGGTACTCGTTAGGGGACATACCTGACCATAAAAATTTCAATTACCTGAGAGCTTCTGCCAATCAAAGCCCGTCAAACTCTAGTGCATGCACTAGTCACGTCCAAGATGGACTACGGCAACCTGCTCTACCTGGGGACTCTTGAGAAGAACCTGAGCCGACTGCAGGTCCTGCAGAACGCTGCGGCGCGACTGGTTCTCAAATTACCCAGAAGAGCATCATCTAAAGCTGCTCTCCAGGCCCTGCACTGGCTTCCGGTGAGAAGCAGTATGGAATTCAAAGCACTATGCACATGCCACCGGATTGTTAACGGCAGGGCTCCTCTCCCTCTGCAGGGCCTGCTAACACAATACGAGCCCCCCGTGATCTCAGATCTTCTGGCTCGGGGCGCCTATCCATTCCTAAGGTATCTAAAGTACGGATGGGCAGCAGATCCTTTAGGTATCTGGCGGCCTCAAGCTGCAACAAACTTCCTGTGGCACTGCGCCTGGAACCTCCAGAGCGCACCTTTAGAGCCAAGTTAAAAACCTTCCTATTGGCCCGGTAGTTGGGTCCCAGTCCCTTCCTGGTAGCACTTGCTTTTCAGCGTGGGGACATGCCGTGGTGTGTCACCAAGCGCTCTATAAGACCCCCTATTATTATTATTATTATTATTAGTTGGAAGGAGTCTTACATGGCACCTGTGTGTGTGTAACTCACAGACAGGTGTGTGAAGTGCGAGTCGGATGTGGTCACCAGTTCCCCTAAGTGTTGTGGCACAGAGAGGTGTGGGTGTGACCAGGCAGGCAGACCAGCCCTCTTCAGACAGGTGTGTGCCTGGCAGGGCTTCTAGGCATTTGTGCATGCGTTCTCATTCCTCCAGTGTGAGGCTTACAAGGAAGGTGTGTGGAGCCAGCCCGGCCGGCACAGGCGCTGTGTTTATGTTGGATCCTGAAGTGCAGGTTACGCATGAGTTGGAGTCAGGGGTCCACCACTCCACAGGTTCACGAAAGAGACAGACATGGGGCCTGCGGCACCGCACCCAGAGTCCTTGGCACAGGTGGAAAAAAATTGTAAATTGATACTTGTATAGCGCACTACTCAACCGCAAGGGTCTCAAGGCGCTTGTACGAATACCGCTGTGGAACCCATCCTGGCTTTCCCTGTGAGGCTTCCACTCCTGGGCACCCCCAAGGTGGAGGCCAGGCATCCTTAGCGTTGTGGGGGCCGTTGTGGAGATTAAGCAAGCTATTGCCCAGAGTAGCAGAGTGGGACTCCATGATTGGAATAGGCACCGAGGCGAGAATTATCAGGTCCAACCCTGGTCCCGGGCTAGACCTTTGCATCAGGGTCTGCCGCTCTAACCATTGAGCCACACTTCTCAATGGTGGCCCTCGGAGTGTCCAGAGATGAAGAGTGGCCCTTGGAGGCGTCCTCTGTGGTTAGAGCCTCTCTGCATCAGTGGTGGGCCGCGAGGCCTTCTACCCTACAGTATGGCAGCTGGGTATTCAAAGTAAGGTCAATTGATAAATGCCCCTTCTGCTCACAATGCCACTAATGCCGTGACGCAGAGCAGGCAGCAGCCAACCGCAGGTCATGCCAGCTGTGCAGCGGCGCCCTAATACTGAGTACAGAAAGCTCCTGAGGCGGAAAGCCAGGAGAAGCTGCTTTGGTGTTTTAAACTTGTTGTGTAATACTGTGTTTTTAATAATTACCGCCACTCTCCCATGCTGCTTTTATCGTGAAGCGGATCTCAGCGCTCACGAGTAATCCCTCTTCACTTGCTGCCAGCCCGAGGGGTTGATTGCGGCCACGCCCACCACCCTTAGGCCACGCCCCCAACACCGGCTCTTAACGCGCTGAATCGCGAACGCGAGCAGAGTACAGAAAGCTCCTGAGGCGGAAAGCTGGGAGAAGCTGCTTTGGTGTTTTAAACTTGTTGTGTAATACTGTGTTTTTAATAATTACCGCCACTCTCCCATGCTGCTTTTATCAGGAAGCGGATCTCAGCGCTCACGAGTAATCCCTCTTCACTTGCTGCCAGTCCGATGGGTTGATTGCGGCCACGCCCACCACCCTTAGGCCATGCCCCCTTTTTTACAATATAAACATGTGCGCACCCCGGAGGCGCAGCGGACGGGCGCAGCGGACGCGCCGTTTGCGCGCCGAAGGCGCGCCTAAGGCAAGCCCGTCTGTGCCCGTCCGCGACCGGACTGCGACCGCGGCCGGCCATGCTGCCCGGGAGGCTTGGGTGGGGGGCCGGATTACCTGGTCACCCGCAGACCTGTGGGCGCTCAACACGGATCCCGAAGACTTGTGAGCGATGCGGGTTCTCCTTAGGGACTTACGGCTTGGTGGCCAATGAGATACCTGCTAAACCAGCAATGCCTAGGTCAGCGTGTTTTAAATCAGCTCTCCTAAATTGTAGATCACTGCCTAGGCATGCGGACGACATCTGGTCGCTCCTCGAGGACCTTGAGTGGGATGCTCTGTTTCTAACAGAGACTTGGCTTCGGGAGGACAATATGACGGCTATTGCATTAGCTGTTCCTAAGGGGTACAAAATGTGCTTTGCTAATCGAGGTGAGGGCAAGAGAGGGGGTGGTGTAGCGGTGATAGTTAAGGTAGCTTTCACGCTTACCTCATCAACCCCTTTCCTGATAGCAGGAGCGGAAGGAATACATTTTGGCATCCAGTTGGGTCCCCAGGTCACACTGGCTGGGCTACTAGTTTATCGCCCCTGGGAGGATCCACTGCCAGCTTGGATTTATTACTGGACACGGTTGTGCAGAGCTCACTCTTACACCCCCACTTCCTTTTACTAGGGGACTTTAATGTTCACGTGGATAGGGATAGCTGCTCCCTAGCGGAAACATTACTGTCCACACTGCTGACTGCTAATCTGACGCTATGTAACGAGGGCCCCAAACATAGAGCAGGCCACACGCTAGATTTAATCATTAGCAATGGGGATACTGTAAAAGCAAAATCGGCTATACCACTGACTTGGTCAGATCATTTTCTTGTTCCTTTTTCTGTGGAAATAGACACGCCCAGACCGGTCAGGAGCAAACGCACTTATACTAAAAGGCATTGGAATAAGTTAATTCCTGCGGCCATGGGCCCGGTCCTGGACCTGAATAAACCTGTGTTAACTACTGATAGTAATACTAACGCGCAATTATTCAACAACTGGATCAAGAGCATGGTGGACTCAGTAGCTCCCGCCAAACGCGCAACCTCACATAGGGAGTCTCCATCGGCCCCCTGGTTTTCGAGCGATCTCAGAGCCGAAAAGAAGGCTTGCAAAAAACTAGAGAGGTCATGGAGAGTAACTTATGGAGACGTAGAAAGGGATGTATATAAGGTTGCATTAAAAAATCTGCAGAAGGCAGTGAGAAAGGCCAGGAAAGCCTTCTTTGCGACCACTATTCGAGAAGCAGAGCACTCAAGCAAGGAAGTCTTTATAGTGGTGCAGTCATTTTTTAAACCCACCTGTATAGAAATAGAGGTTCCTCCATCCCTGTCACTGTGTACCAGCATCTCGGAGTATTTTGAGTGCAAGATACAAAAAGTGTATGACTCCTTTGGCCCGGAGATCAGGACGGAGAAATCAGACATAATAGTAAAAACAGGGCCACTGGTAGTAGTTGAGCAGTTCCATCTGATAGACTTGGATTCAGTCATTAAGGAGCTTCAAAAATGTAAATCGGGTTCTCCTGATGATCCCTGCCCGCCAAAACTCTGGAAATCGATTACCGAATTTGTCGCTCCCACCCTTCAGTCCATTTGGAATGGGTCCATCACCTCAGGACTATTCCCGGATGTATGGAAGCACGCCACTCTCCTTCCACTGAAAAAAAAAGCAAATGGAGACCCGCTGGATTTGAGCAACCTGCGGCCAATCTCTCTCCTGGCGGCCCGGGTAAAATGTTTGAGAAGTTAATACAGCGTCAGCTGAATAATTTCATAGAGGACAATGACGTCCTACATGAGACTCAATCAGGCTTTAGACCGGGCTTCAGCAGGGAGACTGCACTAATTGAAGTAGTGGAATCAGTGAGGTGGTCGATGGATGCCGGGGAATCAGTGATGCTGGTTCTCCTGGATCTGTCGGCCGCCTTTGATACGGTGGATCATGCTAGGCTCATACAACGGCTGGCTGAGATAGGGCTAAAAGATCAAGCATTGAGCTGGGTTCCGTCATACCTGTCATTGAGAACACAGAAGGTGGCATTGGATCAGATTGGCTCAAAACCCTCCAAGATAAAATGCGGTGTTCCCCAGGGGTCGGCACTAAGCCCGCTACTATTTAATGTTTACTTGGCTCCTCTGTTTACACTTATTTCAAACTGGGGGGTCAAAGCAATCTCGTATGCTGATGACACCCAGCTGGTGTTCCCATACTCGAAGGTGTCGGAGGAAGCTTTTGCAACTTTCAAGGGGTGCCTCCGAGATGTGGCCAGATGGATGAATGCCAACAAACTTAAATTGAACGCTGAGAAGACTGAGGTTATCTTCTTTGGCAAAGGGTTGCCCCCCCCCTGCAGAACTTTGGAGGCCGGTGGAAATGGGTACGCCTCCGTCGCCAAGCCAGAGCGCAAAAAATCTGGGAGTCCGCTGGGATAGCAGCCTCTCCTCCAATACTCGGCAAGTCGCTGGGTGTTGCTTAACTAAGCTGAGGAACCTGCGTAAGATCTTGAGACTTCTGCCAGTAGAGTGTCGTAAAACTGTAGTCCACGCCACAGTAACATCAAGGCTGGACTACGCAAACGGACTCTATCTGGGCCTCCCCTGTTATTTAATCCAGCGCCTTCAGACGGTGCAGAATGCGGCTGCGAGACTGCTAAGGTGCATTCCTTTTAAACACCCAGTCTCTCCGCATCTTCGGGCTCTGCACTGGCTCCCAGTGGCCAGTCAGATCAAGTTTAAAACCCTGACGCTGGCCTTTAGGTCCCTGTGGGGCACCTGCCCTAACTATCTGAAAGTTAGACTCCCCAGGTATCATCAATCAAAAACCCTCCGCTCCAACGGGCGGGTGAAGATCGTGGTCCCTCGAGTGCGAAGGGCACGGATTGGGGGAAGAACCTTCTCGGCCAATGTGGCGGGGTTATGGAACTCTCTCCCCCCTGCTCTACAACAGGCCCCTTCCGAAACCTGTTTTAAACGATTGTTAAAAACCTGGCTTTTCACTTCACAATGCTAAGTCTCGCCACACAACTCTTTGCCTTTCTGTTCTCTCAGCGCCGGGACACCTCCTTGTGAGGTAGCTGTTCGCGCTCTACAAAACTCATTATTATTATTATTATTATTATTATACCGCGTCCTGTCCTTACACTCACATGGAGCGGTCTGCCAGGGATCTTCTTGACGTCACTCATTACTGCACCCACCCGTGGACCAGCCATCCCCACGAGAACAGGCCTGGAAGGCTGAACTGTCACATACTGATGGCTGACCCGAGAGCTGCAGCCCCGACCAGTACCACAGGCCCGACTAGCCGCCCTCTGACGCTTCTTTACACCTCATACTGACAATCCGACATGGGGTGACAGTAACAGAGGCCCCTCAGCAGCGCTCTCCACCAGGCCTCCCTCCAACCAATCCCGGCTCACGAGGGCCATGAGCAGTAAACAAAAGACCTCATAACGGACATCCCAGCGCAGTGACCAGCTCCGGGGAGTGTGATCCTAAGGGGGCCCTGCAGAGCTGCTCGAAGCGGCCAGCTCACTGAGAACCATAAACTGCGCCTGTCTCACACACTTCATCCATCATACATCCACGTGAAGCATGCCACACACGACAACAGCACCTCTGGGACCATCAGGCACAGCACGGAACACTGCGCACACAGGATCACAGCACCCTTCGAACCAGACACCGTGCACAGCGTAGATTGGTTCCCATGATGGCAAGTGCCCAGTGCCCAACATAGGCACAGTAAGCACTATATAACCGTTGCAGTGCTGCACACAACACCAAACTGGGCACAGGTGAAGAGAGTGCCCCTCTCTGGAGCCACAGGTGGCCCTCTCACTGTCGACAGGTGAAGAGATTGGCCCTCTCACGGTCTACAGGTGAAGAGAGCGACCCTCTGGAGCCACAAGCAGGAGAGCTGCCCTCTCACTGTCTACAGGTGAAGAGAGTGGCCATCTCACTGTCTACAGGTGAAGAGAGCAGCCCTATCACTGTCTACAGGTGAAGAGAGCGACCATCTCACTGTCTACAGGTGAAGAGAGCGGCCCTATCACTGTCTACAGGTGAAGAGAGCGACCCTCTCACTGTCTACAGGTGATGAGAGCGACCATCTCACTGTCTACAGCTGAAGAGAGCGACCCTCTCACTGTCTACAGGTGAAGAGAGAGGCCCTCTCACTGTCTACAGGTGAAGAGAGAGGCCTTTAGAGGCTTCCTCTGTGGTAAGAGCCTCTCTGTGTCAGTATGGACTCAGTGGGCCACAGGGGAAGAGAGTGGCCCTCCTGGAAGCAACAGGTGGAAAGAAGGGCCCTCTTAGTGTGAACAGGTAAAGAGAGTGTCCCTCTCAGTGGCCACATGTGAAGAGAGAGGCTGTGAAAAGTTGGCCTGGTAGTTGTGGTCCGCTAATTAAAGTGGGCACCCTGTACCAGTCCATACAACCCTGATGGTGATTTAAGAGATCAAAGAAAACCTTAGAAAGCTATCCAGGCGGTAACTGTGGAGAGCAGCCTTCAGGGTTAGTCTTGAAAGAATGTTAAGCAGCTTGATTTACCAGAACGCAACCTTATTGTATTGGTTAAATGAAAGGCGAACCACACAGCAGTTATAAAGATATGTATTTATTTGTATAACACACTTTAAATACTTCACAGTATCTGCTACATGCAGATAAACACAAAGCACACAATACTGGAGCACAGAAACAATTGTAGGTAGCACTAATACACAGTGGGCTCCAGGGCCAGACCAAACCATATACTAAAATAGTGTTATAAGAACCACAAGTCGAGTTAAGGCAGTGTCTAGAGGATGTAGAATCGCTGGGACCCCAAGGAACCACCCAAGGTGAGTAAGTAGGGACCCCACGGAGGACGTGTGCTGTGTGGAAACACGACTGTGTGTTCCGTACAATGCTATGGGAGAGTCATGGTTGCCGTTTTAAAGTTTAAAGGCCCTTCCCAGTGGATTACTAAGAAGTCCTTTGGATCATAGAAGGTTGGTGAGCCACCCCACATCTGGATACTGTAGTGCCAGAGTTACCTATTCCGGGGAAGCCGGGTGCATAGGGCTGAAGTTGTGTCGAAAACCCACATTGATCTCAAAGGAGGACTTCAAGGAAATGCCGCTGTGGGAAAGAAGACAAGTGTCTGATGGAATCCAAAGGATGATTCTTGATGGAGAGTACCTGAGAGTAAAGGGGACAGAGTCTGGGTCACTCAGGAGTGACCAGGGGCTCGATAGATGAATGCCCACCGATGTTGGGTGCTTTAGGTGCGTTTAGGGGGTTCTTAACTCTGCAGCCACTGGGACCAGGAGATGTTAAGGATGACCAGGAGCAGGATATGACCTTTCCCATGAAGGATGTCGTGTGCTGAGGGGTCGGTGTCTGCCTGGAGCACCAACGAGCCTTGGCAGTGGAAACCCACGAAGATGGTCAAGGAAGGTTACAATTCTGACCAGCAAGGTCCTGGAGACTCACCAAACACAGGCGAGTCAGGCCAAGCCTGGAGAAATCTAGGGAGCCCAAGAAAGCAGTGTTGACCCTCAAGAGGACCCACAGACCAGAGGCATAGGAGCCGCAAAGGGACCTTAGGCAGAATTACAAAGCAACTGCCCACGGAGCACTCAGTGTGAGGAGGCCAAAGTTCTTTGGTGGAAATGGTGCCAGAGGACAGGGCTACTCGGAGCCCAGTGCACTTGTTTCAGCTTGGACCTCGAGGCCATTGGAAACTTACCTTCTGTGTTGCTGGAGCCTTCGGAGTCCATAGGAGCTCAGAGGCAGCAGACTGGTCAATCGTGATGTGGTACCTATGGTCGAGAAACAGAGCTAAGTGGCTGATCAGGAAAGTTAGAGACAGAGTAAGTAACTACACAGCCAATCAGTACGGTGCAGCCAGGGATTAGAATATTGCCCAACAACTCAAGTATTTTTTGAAAAAACTTTTTGTATTATTACATAAGAAACATGGCATCAAATAGACACTTCATCACGACAGTCAGTGCAAAAACGTGAAGAAATATATACAAATATATACAAAAGTATATCACAGTGAAGGCAACATACACTTACAAAAATGATAAGAAAACATATAATCAAATTCATATGGTGACACCAACTGTTGTCTGTGACATGGATTCAAAAGCACATAGTTGCAAATAGAACACTTTTTTGACAGATTATTAAAGAAAATAAAGCCAGTCCTTTGATAGCAAAAACCTGTGAACAGGGCGGAACTAAGATGGAATAGCCTGCCTGTCACGCAACACCTGTGAATAGTAAATTATGAGAAGTTGCAAGAAGGGCCTACAATAGTGGTATGAGTTTGTCCCTATCTGCACCCCTAGTTCTTGACACAGGCTGGGGGTCAACGCGTTTCGAACCTTGTTTATTCTAGGTTCTCCTCAGGACGAGGACTGGATGACGATGTACCTAAAAAGTAATTTAGGGAAGGTGTCAGCAACTGTATATAGAGTATATATTTTTAACAAAGTACAGCTCGGACTAACTACCCATGAATAAATAGGATTACCTTCTCAGCCAGAACATTGACTGCGTGGAGAGAAGGGTGAAGAGCCACTGGAATTGTTCTGGAAGCACAAAAATGAGGGCTATCAAAATGTGCGATTCAAAGAGATGTATCACACGTCGACGGGTTAAATGATTTAAAAAATAATGATACCTGCAAGTGGTGTCAAAGATGCCGGATCAAGTGGCGCCCAGGGCGAGCCGTGTTAGTCAAGGACTCACATTCTCTTATTCTGAGTGTTTGTAACGATGAAGGCGGCTGGGGAGTGAAGGTACGGAGTTAACAAAATCAAACTCCACAGCGGACAGGGTTCGCGCTTACAAAGATTCAAGAAAGAGGCAGAGACGCTTCCTACCTGCACGCGTTGTACGCTGTGCGAAGGAGATGAGTCTGCTGAAAAGCGTCTGGGCGGGAATCAATCTCTCGCTGTCAGCTGTGAAAAGACACAGTCCGTGAGTGTGCTTGAATGGAAACATTAACTGTGCCGCGTTGAGGATAGCAATTGAAAAAAGCGGCAGCTAACTTACTTAGAGCCTTCTACAGTCAGAGTCCACAGTCGTCCATAATCTGCCGGTCCGGTCTGAAGGACTGGGTTCTGTAAGACCCAGCGGTGCCAGGGCACAACACCTGAAACCTTCGTGGGTAACCTGCTCCGGCGTACAAGTCACAGAGACACGGGACACTTCCTTCGGCGTCAAAGATTCAAGGTTTATTTGCTGCAGGGAACACAGAGATCACGACAAGTACACAGCGTGCAACTTGGGGAGACTGCTTCAAATTGGTTCTGTGAATCGCTCCTTTTATACAGTTTTTACCCATAGGATAACATTGAACACAAAAGTTTACAACCCGGTTCCCACAATTATCCCTCAGAGGGGTCGTGTTGGTCACTTTGAAACACATGAGGTCCGAAACATAAGTGCGGAAACATTTGGCGGTTCCCAACGGTAAAAACCCATCTTCCCACCATTAGCAAATTCCAATCGGCAATAAAACAGATCGAAATAGGAACAAGGACAGGTGTAGAGGAAGACGGAGACAGTGGGGAGATCGGAAAGGGTGTAAAAAGGGGAGGTATCAGGAAACACGAGATACAGGCATCAAAGGGACGTGCCTAATGGGATGCACGGCTGAGACAATAAGCTCGTGCGGCAAGATGAGCCTCGTGCGGCGCCATCTGCCTTACAGTAGCATCCCCCTCGTCATAAAGACACTTACAAAGAACATGTGTCTTCCGCAAATATTTTGGGAGTCCCAGGGTCGCGAAGCGGACAGCGTCCGTTCGCTGGCTACTTGAGGGCAAGAGACAAAATGGATGCCGTATCTAAAATGGAACCCGTGGGTACAGATGAAAAACCCACATAACAAACGAACGGTTTAAGTCAGCACAGCGAAACTGCGCACACTTGCTAAACTCGTCATTTGCGGTTCATAGATACCAGACTCGACTATAGTTGGCGAGTCGAAAGCACCACTTATTATTGTCACGGAACCTCAGACGCTCCTTTTGCCCTCACGTAGGCAAGCACTAGTCGGAATCATACTCAATATTCATCAGACCATCGAGATGTTGCTGTAGCATAGCTCTGTCCAACCGAGTCCCTTTGGTAACAGATGGTTGTCTCATACACGTTGTAGCACAGAGGCCACATAAGGCAGGACCACACTGCACACAAAGGCAACACGTGAACAGGAACACTACCACAACTCCGATGATCATCAGAATTTTCCAACCCCAAGTCGACATCAGGCCCCAAAACCATCCTAGCAACGTCCAATCCCCTACATCCACGTGTATGGATTCGGAGATCTTATGCAACCTCGAGATGGCTTGATAGACAGTTGGAGCATTATCTGGAATAAAAATGCAGCAGCTCGAATGGATCACCTTACATACCCCACCACGATCTGCTAAGATGACATCTAAAACCATACGGTTTTGTAACGTCATAAGTCTCTCCGCCTGAAGTTCTGTGGTGATATTACCAAGGGCACTGGCAGTAATATTAGCTGTCGATTCTACCACTCGAGTCAACTGTCTCAGGTTCCTACTGTTAACCATAGGTCCCCAAAACGGGAGGAAACCCTTGAAAAAGTCTCCTGCCTCTTGACCGGCAGTGTCCTCTTCGCTAATTACGCCTCGCACAACTCTAGTCTTGTGATAATCGGCATCTACAGTGAACGTCGGAGGCAACAGATTTGCAATGAAACATGAGCCCATGAAGTCAGCGGGCAACCATGCATATGCACGATCATAGCAAATAAAGTATGTACCCTTGGCAGCCAGAAACACAGGGGATGAGAACATCGGCAGAATGTAATTTTCGGTGCAAGCACTTGCTCCAAGTCGGGCTTGCGATCTTCGGCCACGACCCATAAGACAAAAATTACCAGTGTGGGGTACGACCCATATTGGAGGCGAGCTTTTAAGCTGCTTTTCGCTAGTGAACACACTATATTCGCCTCTACTTAGGACCCTATAGGCTTGTACCTCTTCTTCAGGGATAAGCGAAGGATCATAGATATCGCTATCTAAATCCTCTATGGCTATCGACAAAGGCTTCTGATACGAGGTAGGACCAGAGTAGGGGGAACGTGGTTCTCGAATGGGGTGGAAACCCAGTGCGCTTCGAAACATTGTTTGAAATGCTCGAGCTGACTCTTGGGAACTATACGGTAACACCAGATATGGAATTCCCTTATCCGTAGTATGTGGCATCAACCCACACACCCAACAATTAGTAGTGTTAACCACTAACTGATGCTGATGGAGGAGCTGAATAAAGGAATTGTTGCGGAATTCTACACGTCTAGCCTGCTCGTGTTCCGGTAACATGTGAAAGGAATGTGGAGAAGCAGTAGAGGTAAGATTAGGGTAGGGAGTAGGAGTAGGTGTAGCGGGTAAGAAGTAAGACATCGTATAGTACACCCCACCCGCCAATAATGCAGAAGCAGTCAAAAACAATACAAACAATTGGAATATAAAACATTTGGTACGACTGAGTTGCTGCAGCTTGAATCGATGCGCCTTAGCTCCCTCCAAATCATTCAGCTTCGAGAATGCCATTCCCTACGACCGTCCGCAACGTTTCTTGACGCACTTCGTTCTGTGTAGCAATAGTCAATCCCTAGGAGTTCCTAGGAACCGACGGCCTTTAACCTAGCGTCAAGACCTACTATCCAGAAGGAAGTACGCGCGCGGCCCTACGGCCTTCAATACACAATACGTATATACAAACACAAAGTCTCTCGGCTGTGGAAGTAAAAAGATACAGGGAGGAAACTCAATATGTACAAAAATTTCAATGATACGAATAGTCAAACTGATCACGGGAAATCGGGGATAATGCAGTTGTCAATTTCAGCAAAGCAAAAAAAAATATTTTATTTGTCCTTAACGCGAGATCGCAAAGAATATCGATGTTTCCCAGGACGTGTCTGCTCGTCGAACAAAGGATCCGTTGAAGAGACAGCGTCCTGCTGATCAGTCGATTGTTCTGGTCTTGAGTCTTTTGCTGACAATTGTTCAACGGTGTCTTTCTGCTGCGCTGAGGATTCTCCAACAAGCTGTGCGTCGCTAAAAGGCACAAACGCCGGCAATGTTTCTGTTTCTGTTGACGCAATGCCTTTCCTTACCCACGGGTCTGCCGGCAAAGGGATAGGGACTCGCTTGGTGTGCGTAGCGTGCACCCAATTCTTGCGCCCCTCAAGACGAACGGCAGTCCTCGTGGCCAGGAGTACCTGGTAGGGTCCAGTAAATCTTGGGTCCAAATTGTTCTTTCGTGAAAAGTTGCGTGTTACCACCCAGTCTCCGGGCTGGAGCTGGTGGCCTGGACCCTCTGTCTGCGTCGGCAATGCGTCGTAAACCTGTTGATGAATTAACCTCAGTTTAGCAGTCAAGTCATGTAAATAGTCAATCAGCATTGGATACTCAAGATCAGAGAATATTCCTGGCCTAGGAACCCCCCACACATTCGCAGGACGGCCGAACACTATTTCGTAGGGGCTAAGCCCTATTCGGGAGTGTACAGTCGCCCTAGTTGACAGTAATGCTAAAGGTAAAGCGTCTGGCCACGAAAGACCAGTCGTAGCCTGAATCTTTGCTAGCTTTAGTTTAAGGGTGCCGTTGTACCCTTCAACCAATCCAGCTGACTGGGGATGATTGGCGCTGTGGAATTTTTGATTTATTCCAAGGCCCTTACACACACTCTTCATCACACTTCCAACAAACTCACTTCCATTATCTGACCACACGACTCTAGGCATTCCATACCGAGGAAAATATTCCTTCAATAGGATTTTCGCAGTAGACAAAGCAGTATTGTCTTTGAGGGGATAGGCCTCGATCCATCGAGAGAATGCGCAAACCACAACTAAAACGTATTTCAGGTTATTGCATCGCTCCATATGGATGAAGTCCAATTGAATCACCTCAAAGGGATACGAAGGGGGAGCAAAACTGCCAGGAGGAGTTGGGGTTCCTTTGCCAGGATTGTACATTATACACACCATACAATTCTTCACCAGACGTTCAGCACATTTCGTAATGCCATCATTCTTCCACACAGGCGACAACAACTTACAAATACCTTTCGCGCTAATATGTGCTAACCCATGTGCCATTGTCACAACGGCCAGTACATACGCGTCAGGCAACAACCATCTTTTCTGATCTGACAAATCAATCCAACAACCACTCGCATCCAACTTTCCCGTACTTTCTTTCCACTTCGCCTTTTCAGTCTCGGTGGCCTCATTCTGAATTGCTTTCACGCTGTCAACAGTATCTTCACACATACTTGATTCTGTAGGCCACCTAACCGAACTCGTCACATACATTCGAGTGCTAAGGTTCCGGGCAGTCTCCTTAGCAATCTCATCTGCAAACGCGTTACCACGACCAACATCATCCGTAACTTTACGATGCGCACTACACTTAACAATCGCAACTTGTGTAGGCAAAGTCAATGCATCCAAAAGATCGTTCACAAGCTGGCCATGCTGAATCTTCGTTCCATGCGACGTCAGGAAACCACGCTCTCGCCACAATCGTCCAAAACTATGTGCTACACCGAAAGCGTACTGGCTATCGGTGTACACATTCACACGTTTACCTTTTGCTAACACACATGCTCTAGTGAGAGCAATCAATTCCGCAGCTTGGGCAGAATTCTGATTCAATCTTGCAGTTTCAACAACAGTATTCAACGTTACAACAGCATAAGCCGTCGTTACATCACCATTCGGCAACTTAAAACATGACCCATCCACATACAGAGTGCCATCCGGATCTTCCAGTGGGGTGTTTTTAAGGTCCACTCGACCTTTCGTTTCTTCTTCAGTCCTCAAGTAGCAGTCATGTTCTGCTACTTCATCTGACTCTGCGCTAATTGGTAACAAAGTTGCCGGATTTAGGACATTACAACGTTTTATCTGAATATGGCTTGCCAAGAGCGTCAATTCGTACCCAGATAACCTCGCACTCGTCAAGTGCTGAGTTTTCGTACGATTCAACAGAGTATCGACTGCATGCGGAACCATCACCGTAAGCATATTATCCATGACCAATCCTGCTGATTGTCGGATAGAGACCGCAGCTGCCGCTGTTGCTCGTAAACAACTCGGCAATGCTCTAGCTACTGGGTCCAAGGTCGAGGAAAAATATGCACATGGACGCTGCTTACCACCAAAAGGTTGCGTTAAGACACTCAAAGCACAACCTTCCTTCTCGTGAACATATAGCGTAAACGGCTTGCTATAGTCAGGAGTACCTAACACAGGAGCCGAACACAATGAATCACGTAGTTCAGAAAAACTTTTCTGACATTCTTCCGTCCATGGTAAAGGAGTTGGAACATCCTTGCACGTAAGAGCCACCAATGGTTTCGCTAGCAATGAAAAATTAGGAATCCATTGCCTGCAGTATGATGTGATACCTAGAAAGGCACGCACATCTCTTTGAGTTTTTGGCACAGCCATTCGCGCAATCGCTGCAATTCTCTCTGGGGTCAATCTCCTTCCCTCCTTTGACAATAAGTGACCTAGATAGGTTACTTCTTGACAACAATATTGGAGTTTAGAAGGGGACACCTTATGGTTTAGCTCACAGAGATGTTGCAGTAATGATACCGTAGCTATTTTACAAATGTCCTGAGTGTCGGCAGCTACCAATAAGTCATCGACGTATTGGATTAAAGCCGCACCAACCGGCAACTGAAACGCATCCAGTTGACCCTTCAAGGCTTGACTGTAAATCGATGGACTTTCACAGTAGCCCTGAGGAGCGCGTTTGAACCGGAAGCTACGTCCACCGAGAGAGAAACCGAAAAGGTCCCTGCTCTCTTCGGCAATCGGGATGCTGAAAAACGCATTTTTCAAGTCAATCACCGAAAACCATGATGCAGTAGCTGGAATCAGAGTCAGGAGCGCCGTGATGTCAGGCACAACGGGAAATTGAGGAACCACAATTTTATTCACTTCCCGTAAATCGATAACAAAGCGATAAACAGGCGGTTTCGTAGGATCTGTACGTTTAAGAATGGGTAGTACAGGACTATTGCACACGTTTCCCCGAGTCTCCTCAATAACATCTTTCTCGATCAAATCATAGATGATCGCCAACAGCGCTCGTTCACCATCAAGGGAGATACGATACTGGGGAATACGTGGCAATCGCACATTCGATTTCAACTGAACAACATAAGGGGAGATATCAAGTAGGCCCACGTCATTTGGACCCGTCGCCCACAAAGACGCAGGAAGAGAACTCAATTCCGGTGGGAGCTTGTCGAGAGACAAGTACATGGGAGAGACAACCCTCTCTCCTAACGTAAGCTTTACACCCGCAGGAGAACAGTACAAAGTTGCATACAGACGTTTAAGCAAATCCAGGCCCAATAGATTTTCACCACAACCCGTGGTTAAAATCAGCGGAGCTTCTAGCTCACGTGGCCCAATTTGAAGGGGCAAAGGGCGTGAAACTGGATTGCTAACGGGGGCGCCAGAGAATCCAACGGAAACATTTGTTAAGCCAGACAAAGGTGCGCCAGGGAGTTTCGAATGCATGATAGAACTTTTCGCTGCACCAGTGTCCAACAGAAAAGGCTCAACGACGCCCGATGTAGCAACTGCGACGTAAGGCCCTCTCTGATCAACCGGAACTGATACCACTCCCTCTCCTTGTCTTTGGCTGTCCTAGTAATTACTGTCGTCAGTTCCCTGATCGACGTAATAATCGTCTACATTGTACTGCGCAGATCGCCCTTGCGACGATCCACGTTGATCAAAACAGTTATTAGAATTAGATGAGTTATCTGAACGATCGTTCTGAGCACCACGACCTCTACCACGTGATGCCTGCTGTGAACCACCACGGCCTCCTTTAGACGAATTACCACTAGTACGTTCATTTAGAACAGGGCAGTTGAATTTGATGTGTCCTTCCTGTCTACAATAAGCACATTGATTGTACCCTAACGATGATCTTTGGGAGGAGGAATCATTACGCGGCTGCGACCGATTCGATTGCGACTGCGATCTATTTTGTTGTGAATTATTCTGATTTGACCGCGGAGGATACGCTTGTTGCAACAACACTTTAGTTTTAAGTTCTTTCGTCTTTTTGTCAGCACGGTCATTCTCTTCTTTCTCTCTATTCTCGTAATATTGTGCTGTAGCCAATATTTGAGCTGAGGTAGAAACTGCCCACGCACTTTCCGAATTCTTTAATTTATTGCTCAAGTCGGGCAATAAATTCGACACAAATTTATCCACAAACAACCTCTGTCCACCCTCAGTACCCATATCCTGTCCACTGTGGTCAATGAATGCTTCCTCAAACCTCGTAAAGAAGTCGGAAACACTCTCATCTTTCTTTTGCTTACAAGCTGACAATTTGTCCCAATTTACCCTCATAGCTGGCATAAGAGTCTTCATCAATGTTATTATACGCTGGGGAAGAGCAGTAATCAATTGGTCGGGTTTAGTAGCAGCCACTTGTCCAGCATCTGCCGCTGTGATGGCAGCCCAATCACCGCCTAATTCATTTGCGTGATCTTGGTGACGAATTTTAGCCCATACCGGTTGCGGTACAACGTTGCCAAACAACATATCGATATCGGCAAGATTCATTACCGTAGCATCTACTAGCTGCGATAATTCCTTATAATACCCAGTAGGATTTTTACGAGGATCGGGCAAAGATTGCTTCACCTGAAGCACTTCCGATCGTTTCCATGGGAGGTGTATCCACACTCTCTCGAAGTGCGCCACTACCGGAGGATTAGCATTAGCATCAGCTGGTATCCAAACCGGTGGAACTTCACGCATAGGATATTGGCCAGATTCGTCTGGTTGATTTTCAATATCCTCAACAAACAATGCATGAGGTATGGGAGCAGGACGAAGAGATAGTAACCGTTCAATAGCACGTCGGACGTTAGTATCTACTATCAGTCCGTTTGCGAACTGAAGCCGAAGTTCAGACAGGGCGGTCAGCACCTCGTCAGGCGCATTGGCCGCTATCTGATCATGTAGGAACTTGCACATTTCATCGAACACGTATCTTTGGGTTGGTATGTTGAATTGATTAAACGTTTCGAGGACAACACGAGGCGGATTTCTAAGGGGGTTTACCATCCAACCCATCGCCATATTATATAGCGCAACGCGTTCTCTATTTCCAGGAAGCTGACTACGTCTCTGAGGACCATCGGAGCTAGCAGACCCATGAACAGGTCCGAGCGACTGAAAGAAACTGGCTGCAAGAGGAGAATTACGACTACGAGTAGAGGGAGAGAGATACAACACAGGGCTAACAAGAGAAGGAGTAGAAACAGTAGCAACAGCAGGGGTTAACAAAACAGGAGCAGTAGCGGGAGCAGGCAAAGGAGCAGGAACAGTCGGAAGAACGGGTGCAGGTTGAGGAACAGGTGGAGGAGGAATAGGTGGAAGGACAGGTACGGCAGGGACCACAGAAGCTGCGGTACCCTGTACGTACGGAGGTGGCGACTTCATAAGATAGGACATTAAAGGATCCTCAACTGCCTCTTCCTTCTTATCCGACTCCGTAGGCAAAGCAGGATAGCATTTATCTATGGTCATACGCTGTAGTCTCTCAAACACTTCCTTATCCTTATCCTCCTTATCACGCTGGAACTGCTCAGCTTTCTTCACTATGGTAGCAACATTATCTCGCTGACTACGTTTATTCTGTCTGATTTCTTTCTGTCGGGCTTCTTTGCGCCACAACCGAAAGGCATCAAACATGGCCGGCCTTGATTTTCGTTCGAACAACTTCATTTCTAGATTATCTAAGATCGACGCCTCGAAGCTACCGTGAGGTGGCCAACGAAGGTCGCCGTCCTTCTTTGTATATTTAACCCAATAATCGTTAAAGGTAATCGGGCCTAGCCCATGTTTGCTATATAGATCATAAGTAGGAGTTCCAACCGGAGGTATCGGACACGAGTCCTCCAGCAGGGAATCCGCACCACAAGGTCTGAAACAACTAAACAAAGTACTGCGACCAGGCATCTTGCACACTAGCCGAGTTTCACAAACTTCAAGGGTTACGGGATTTACCAAGTCCCAGCAAAGAACAAAACCCTCGGTCTTTGGCGGCTGCAGTCGTCAAACAACACAACAAAGTACGCTGGCAAAGTGTCACCGACAAAAACACTTACACAACGTGTACAACAAAAACACTCGCTAAAGTGTCAACAACCAAGAGCTATGGGAGCGACCCACAAATACTTAACTCAAAAATCGATGGCGTCACCAGGAAGGCCCGTCAATCGTCTCGCTATACCAAGGTCTACGCCAGGCGCCAAAACAGGTCTACAGTCAGGGCAGCAGTCCGTCGCAGCCGTCCGGAGGCGGGAATCTTCGCGGGAAAAGTCTTCGGGCCACTTATTTCGACAACAGGATCGATGAAGCGGAGTGCACCTTCCCTCGGAGATTTCACACGAAGTTCCCCACGTTGGGCGCCAACTGAAGGACTGGGTTCTGTAAGACCCAGCGGTGCCAGGGCACAACACCTGAAACCTTCGTGGGTAACCTGCTCCGGCGTACAAGTCACAGAGACACGGGACACTTCCTTCGGCGTCAAAGATTCAAGGTTTATTTGCTGCAGGGAACACAGAGATCACGACAAGTACACAGCGTGCAACTTGGGGAGACTGCTTCAAATTGGTTCTGTGAATCGCTCCTTTTATACAGTTTTTACCCATAGGATAACATTGAACACAAAAGTTTACAACCCGGTTCCCACAATTATCCCTCAGAGGGGTCGTGTTGGTCACTTTGAAACACATGAGGTCCGAAACATAAGTGCGGAAACATTTGGCGGTTCCCAACGGTAAAAACCCATCTTCCCACCATTAGCAAATTCCAATCGGCAATAAAACAGATCGAAATAGGAACAAGGACAGGTGTAGAGGAAGACGGAGACAGTGGGGAGATCGGAAAGGGTGTAAAAAGGGGAGGTATCAGGAAACACGAGATACAGGCATCAAAGGGACGTGCCTAATGGGATGCACGGCTGAGACAATAAGCTCGTGCGGCAAGATGAGCCTCGTGCGGCGCCATCTGCCTTACAGTAGCATCCCCCTCGTCATAAAGACACTTACAAAGAACATGTGTCTTCCGCAAATATTTTGGGAGTCCCAGGGTCGCGAAGCGGACAGCGTCCGTTCGCTGGCTACTTGAGGGCAAGAGACAAAATGGATGCCGTATCTAAAATGGAACCCGTGGGTACAGATGAAAAACCCACATAACAAACGAACGGTTTAAGTCAGCACAGCGAAACTGCGCACACTTGCTAAACTCGTCATTTGCGGTTCATAGATACCAGACTCGACTATAGTTGGCGAGTCGAAAGCACCACTTATTATTGTCACGGAACCTCAGGTCAGATTAGTGAGTGGGCGCCGCCCTGTTAGAAGCCACTTAAAGGCACGGCAGTATTGGCGGGTGGATATGATGTAAAGGATCTTGGTCCTTGCAGTCCACAAAGTGTAGGGAAATGTCGATAGTGAAAATGCGGGGGATGTTTACATGTCTGGATGGCTCGTCTATTTGAAAATGATCCAGGATTAAATTACCCGTTTAAAAACATGACAGATTAACAACAATGGCAAACCATAATCAATAGATCAAAGGAGAAACACATTCTATGTATATCATTTCGCTCAATGTGACAGCTTACAAACATTTCAAAAATTCCACACGTTGATCGACATTGACCCCTAAACACTCAACAATCCTCAACGCGGCACAGTTAACGTTTCCATTCAAGCACACTCACGGACTGTGTCTTTTCACAGCTGACAGCGAGAGATTGATTCCCGCCCAGACGCTTTTCAGCAGACTCGTCTCCTTCGCACAGCGTACAATGCGTGCAGGTAGGAAGCGTCTCTGCCTCTTTCTTGAATCTTTGTAAGCGCGAACCCTGTCCGCTGCGGAGTTTGATTTTGTTAACTCCGTACCTTCACTCCCCAGCCGCCTTCATCGTTACAAACACTCAGAATAAGAGAATGTGAGTCCTTGACTAACACGGCTCGCCCTGGGCGCCACTTGATCCGGCATCTTTGACACCACTTGCAGGTATCATTATTTTTTAAATCATTTAACCCGTCGACGTGTGATACATCTCTTTGAATCGCACATTTTGATAGCCCTCATTTTTGTGCTTCCAGAACAATTCCAGTGGCTCTTCACCCTTCTCTCCACGCAGTCAATGTTCTGGCTGAGAAGGTAATCCTATTTATTCATGGGTAGTTAGTCCGAGCTGTACTTTGTTAAAAATATATACTCTATATACAGTTGCTGACACCTTCCCTAAATTACTTTTTAGGTACATCGTCATCCAGTCCTCGTCCTGAGGAGAACCTAGAATAAACAAGGTTTGAAACGCGTTGACCCCCAGCCTGTGTCAAGAACTAGGGGTGCAGATAGGGACAAACTCATACCACTATTGTGGGCCCTTCTTGCAACTTCTCATAATTTACTATTCACAGGTGTTGCGTGACAGGCAGGCTATTCCATCTTAGTTCCGCCCTGTTCACAGGTTTTTGCTATCAAAGGACTGGCTTTATTTTCTTTAATAATCTGTCAAAAAAGTGTTCTATTTGCAACTATGTGCTTTTGAATCCATGTCACAGACAACAGTTGGTGTCACCATATGAATTTGATTATATGTTTTCTTATCATTTTTGTAAGTGTATGTTGCCTTCACTGTGATATACTTTTGTATATATTTTTATATATATTTCTTCACGTTTTTGCACTGACTGTCGTGATGAAGTGTCTATTTGATGCCATGTTTCTTATGTAATATTACAAAAAGATTTTTCAAAAAATACTTGAGTTGTTGGGCAATATTCTAATCCCTGGCTGCAACGTACTGATTGGCTGTGTAGTTACTTACTCTGTCTCTAACTTTCCTGATCAGCCACTTAGCTCTGTTTCTCGACTATTGAGGTCCAGGTTGGTCAGTAGTAGGACCCCACACCTTCATTGGTGTACTGTGTGGTACCTATGGTTGCAGGAGAGTGACTCCTTCACTCTAAGAGAGATATCTTTGGTTGTCCTTGATGCTCCATAGGTCCTGCACATAGCCTGTATGGTGCGCAGGCACAGACGATGCTTTGGATGGAGAGGGAGATGAAGTCGGGCCCAAATGAAGTCCAGCGAAGTCTAGAGTGTCCAGATGGTCGAAGGTCAGTGGTTTCTTGATCAGAATCTTGTCCACGACGAATCTAGGGTCCTACAGCCAGGGAAGCCCTTTTGTACCCATGGAAGAGGTTTGGACAGATTCAGGGGGCCTCCCAGGGGAGGGTCTGGACAGTGGGGAGGTTACTCCCATGTCCTTTGTCCAGTTTCACGCCAGATCAGGAGCCAACGGCTCCCAGGACTGGTTTGAACTGGACTATGCACAGAGACACCAAATGTGCCCCTCATGCAGACTTTCGGTCACTGGCAAGCGCACCCACCCAGGCCTAATACACTAAATCCTGTCTCGGAGGTGGTCACTCCTCCCTGCGACCGGGTATCTTTTGTTCTGTCTTCCCCTGCTCGAGCTTGGCTCAGCAGCAGGAGGGCAGAAATGTGTCTCTGGTCAGCAGCAGCCCTTTTGGGCTGCCTGGGAAGAGAAGGTTAGTACCGGTAACACCACGGACCCTCACAAAGCTTGTTTCTGAGGGGTAGAATCATATCTCCCACACCGGGGTATGATTCCACAATGTTAGATATCAACCACGATAGGGTTAGTTTCAGCCGTTTTAGAGTTGGTTATCACTCGGTCACATAATGCCACTCTATATGTCGTGAATGGATGCAGCGCTAACAACCCGGGAGAATGGACTCCGTAGGTTGCAGGGGTGTCCTACTCATGCAGGGGTACCCTCTCATTTAGAACCAAGCACCCTGCCCTGAGGATTGTCAAGGCCTGCTATAGTGGTGACTTATAGATTTTAAGTGTAGTGACCCTTATCTATAGTAAACCTATATCATAAGTAAGTGGTGCATGCACCAACTTACCCAGGCTGCAATGGCAGGACTGTAGTTTCATTTTGCATGGCCTGTCATGGGTGGCATAATACATGCTTCAGCCCAGGGGAGGCCTCTGGGGTACCTATGCCCTGTGTACATGGGTACCATATACTAGGGACTGACAAGGTTACCCCAGTATCCAATATAAGTACATGACATACCATTTTAGGTAGAAAGCAGATAGACTGGGGTCCTGATTAGCAGGATCCCAGTCAGACCAGTCACAGACAGTGTAACATGAAGCAAAAAGTGGGGGTAACCCTAAGAAGCAGATCTTAATTTCCTACAGAGACTTTTAGAGGCTTCCTCTGTGACAAGAGCCTCTTTGTGTCAGAGCTGGGCACAGGTTAGTAGAGTGGCCCCTCAGGAGCCACAGGTGAAGAGAGTGACCCTCCTAGGGGGACAGGGGGAGACAGTGCCCCCCCCCCCCAGCAGTGCGGAATGGCTCCTCTGCAGAGTAGCAGATTGCCTGAGGAGAGCAGCTCCGAGAAGGCTCTTTGGGTGTGAAGGAACTTGACTATTGTATGACACGTATTACCTGTAATGAAGAGCCCTCGTGTCCTGTGACTCCGCTCAGAGCGACATTCTAGTCCTCATGAAGTATTCAACAGGCAGCAGCCGAGTCACTGAAAGACACCGCAGACACCTGAGAGACAGCTGGTGTGGGGGCAGAAAGCTGCAGGGTCAGAAACAGACAGCCACAGGAGCAGCTAAAAGTGCAACAGCTCAAACACCAGAGGAGTCTGACACACACAGAGCCACAGTCACAGCTACAGGTGCAACAGCTCAAACATCAGAGGAGTCTGAAAACACACAGAGCCACAGGCACAGCTACAGGTGCAACAACTCAAACACCAAAGGAGTCTGAAAACACACAGAGCCACAGTTACAGCTACAGGTGCAACAGCTCAAACACCAGAGGAGTCTGAAAACACACAGAGCCACAGGCACAGCTACAGGTGCAACAGCTCAAACACCAGAGGAGTCTGACACACACAGAGCCACAGGCACAGCCACAGGTGCAACAGCTCAAACACCAGAGGAGTCTGACACACACAGAGCCACAGGCACAGCTACAGGTGCAACTGCTCAAACACCAGAGGAATCTGAAAACACACAGAGCCACAGGCACAGCTACAGGTGCAACAGCTCAAACACCAGAGGAGTCTGAAAAAACACAGAGCCACAGGCACAGCTACAGGTGCACAGATCCCTGACCCGGCCTCAGGCACAGCTACAGCTGTACAGCTCAAACACCAGAGGAGTCTGACACACACACAGAGCCACAGGAGCAGGTAAAGGGTGCAACAGCTCAAACACCAGAGGAGTCTGACACACACAGAGCCACATGCACAGATACAGGTGCAACAGCTCAAACACCAGAGGAGTCTGAAAACACACAGAGCCACAGGCACAGCTACAGGTGCAACCGCTCAAACACCAGAGGAGTCTGAAAACACACAGAGCCACAGGCACAGCTACAGGTGCAACAGCTCAAACACCAGAGGAGTCTGACACACGCAGAGCCACAGGCACAGCTACAGGTGCACAGATCCCTGACCCGGCCTCAGGCACAGCTACAGCTGTACAGCTCAAACACCAGAGGAGTCTGACACACACACAGAGCCACAGGAGCAGCTAAAGGGTGCAACAGCTCAAACACCAGAGGAGTCTGACACACACAGAGGCACAGGCACAGCTACAGGTGCACAGATCCCTGACCCGGCCACAGGCATAGCTACAGCTGTACAGCTCAAAACCTAGAGGAGTCTGACACATGGCCACAGGAGCAGCTCCAGGTCCACAGCTCCCACACCAGAGGGGTCTGATGCACACACACAACCACAGGCACAGCTACAGGTGCATTTCCCCCACACCAGAGGAGTCTGACACAGACACACAACCACAGGCACAGCTACAGGTGCACAGCTCCCACACCAGGGGGATCCGACACACACACACACAACCACGGACACAGCTACAGGTGCACAGCTCCCACACTAGAGGAGTCTGGCACACACATACAACCACATGCACAGCTACAGGCACAGAACTCCCACACTACAGGGGTCTGACACACACATACAACTACAGGCACAGCTACAGGTGCACAGCTCCCACACTGGAGGGGTCTGACACACAGACAGCCAAAGACATAGCTACAGGTGCATACCTTCCATGCCAGAGGGATCTGACACACACGCACAATCACAGGCACAGCCACAGGTGCACAGCTCCCAACACCAGAGGGTCTGACACACACAACCACTGGGACGGCTACAGGAGCACAGCTCCCACACGTCAGGGGTCTGACACACACAGCCACAGGGACGGCTACAGGAGCACAGCTCCCACACCAGAGGAGTCTGAAACACAAAGACAGCCACAGGCACTGCTACAGGAACACATCCCCAGCATTAGAATGCCAAACTGACACAAAGAGACTCCTCCCTCAAACCAGAGGATCTGACTGTTGGAACCAGCAGTGTCTGGTTGTCTGAAGGGATTTCCCCAGCCAGGCTGAACTACTGCTCCTGTCAAGGGCATGTGATTACACTTGCTGTGTATCCTGTGCTCACCGTTAGATAGTGTAGCACTGAGCAGTCAGGCTAGCTACAGAGGCAATTTGTAAAGCAAAGGCACAGCAACCACACAGGATAAATATTCTGGGCATCACAAAAGAGTCTTCACATAGGATGGATGTAAAAGAATGTATATTCAACACACATATTAAATCATTATAACATGAGCATCATGTCCTTTTCGGACATAAAACACCTTTGGAAATATTACTAGCAGTACAAGGCCCACTCGTATTGGTATGATAACTATATTATGCAGACTGTGGACAATTTCTACGTGAACCCCTCAAAATTGAGAGAGAGCACACTCACTTATGCAGTGCATGATATCAAAATTATGCACATACATAAAAATAGAACACTTTTTAGCAGCACCGCGGGCCGGAGCCACGCGGGGAAACCCAATGCCAAAAGGTATTATGCTTTTGGAGAAGTGTGGCTCAATGGTTAGAGGCGGCAGACCCGGAAGCTGAGATCGGCCCGGGACCAGGGTTCGATTCCCGATGCGGCAGGGTCTTGGGTCAAAATGTCCGCGGGCCTGATAATTCTCGCCTCGGCGCCTACTCTAACCTTGGGCTCCACTCTGCAACTCTGGGCAATAGCTTGCTTAATCTTCACAACGGCCCCTTCAACGAAGGGGATGCCTGGTCTCACCTTGGGGGTGCCCAGAAGTGACCATCTCACAGGGAAAGCCAGGACGGGTTCCCCAGCGGTATACAGCGCCGGGACACCCGGGGTGCGGGCAGCTGTGCGCTTTACAAGTATACAACATTTACATTTACATTTTACATTTTTGTCAGCAATCAGCATATAATGCAGCACCGCCAGCCAGTGCCGTGAATCACAGGCGGTCCGCACAAGATCATTCCCACTCACTCCGAGCCACTAAGTGGTGCAACAGATATTAGCTAGTCTGTATGACACATGTTTACTCACACATACGTACTCGGCACCCTAATGCTGTGCCTCTGGTACCCAGCGGGTCAATGGTTCACCATCTGCAGACTCCTTGTCCCAAGCCTCCCTCCAGCCTGTAGTTCACCCTGATTGTCCTATACCCCCAGATGGAAGATGACCAACCCTCCTCCCGGACACTGGGCCACACATGGCTGAAGTTACACCTAGTCTGCATCCTCGAGACACCGGTGGGAATATGCGCCAATTTTAATTAGAAGGTAGAGGTAAACAAGAGAGAGGTTATCAGTCACTTGGGAAGTTCACCCACGGGTCTCAAAACACAAAGGAGTCACGCAGTCTCTAGTCTTGACCCGCTTCCGAACTATCTAATAAGTATTTTTTCAAATCTATCAATTGTTCTTACCTCTACATGGTCCCAAGATGTCTTCAGGAGGAGCCAGGTGTGGAGAGGGCAGTTGGTCCGCCGCAATGTGGGTCAACAAGGGAACAACCAATGAATGAGGAGTAACACAGAGGAGCCGCTTGATAATATGAGGCACCCTGATTACTACACAAATGATCCGGGTTGTGCCCAGGTGATCTGGGCACAGAGTCTGGTGCACGCAAGGATGAGTCACACTAGGCACTTCAGATTTCATACACAATGAGTTACAAATTCTGCCCCTCCCTGGAAAGGAGGCACAAGGCCCAGTGCACATCAAGTTGGGTTGCACCAGGCAATTTCGATCACACACAAAAGAGTTGCAATCCATACCTCCCTGGAAAGGAGACACAGTGTAGGAAGGTAGGATCCTTCTGCATGGTTACCCCCACTTTTTGCCTGGTGCTATGCAGGTTTTTTGACCAGGCTGACGGGGATCCTGCTAATCAGGATCCCAGTCTATTGGCTTTCTCCCTTAAATTGTTATGTTCAGTACTTAGGTACATCCCAGATTAGATTCTGGGGTACCCTTATCAGTCACTAGTATATGGTACTAAGGTACCCAGGACAAAGATATCCCAGTGGTCCCCCATGGGCTGAAGCATGCATTATACCACCCATGAGAGACCATTCAAAATGCAACTACAGGCCTACCATTGTAGCCTGTGTGAGCTGGTGCTAGCACCACTTACTAAAGATATAGGTTTCCTATATCTAGGATCACTGCACTTAAAACCTATGAGTTACCCTTATAGCAGGCCTTATAAATCCTGAAGGAAGGGTGCTTGGTTCTAAGTGTGAGATTGCCCCTGCATGAGCAGGACACCCCTACAGCCTATGCAGTCCATTCTCCCCGGTTGTAAGAGAAGCAGCCATATACAATATATATGGGGATCGCTAAGTTACACGATGGCCATGTCGAAATTTGCTACAACAAATCCTCTCATGCTTGGTATCAAACATGTTGGAATCATACCCCCAGTAAACGGTATGGGAGGTGTGATTTCAAGCACTGGAAGAGCCCTCTTTTAGGATCTCAGTGTTCCCAGTGCCAGCCTTCTAGACCCGGACAGTAGAAAATGGTTACTGCCGACCAGAGACACGATTCTGCCCGCCTGCTGCTGAGCCAAGCTCGAGCAGGGGAAGGCAGAACAATAGGCATCCTGCCACAGGGAGGTGAGACCATCTCCCAGACAGGATTTAGTGTATTGGGACCGGGCTAATTTTGTGTCCCTGTGCAATGTCCAGTTTAAACTAGCTCTGGGAGCCGTTGACTCCCACTTTGGCATGAAACGGGACAAAGGACATGGGAGCAACCTCCCCCCATCCGGACCCTACCCTGCGAGAGTCCCCTGAATTCTCCCAACCCTTTCCTTAGGGTACTTAAGGGCTTTCCTGAGGGTGGGTCCCTTGATTTGTAGTGGGACAAGATTCTTCTTCAATAATATGGGCACTCAGGACTTCGCTGGACTTTGTTTGGGATGCACTTTGTCCCCATTTCAGTCTGCTGCATCGTCTGTGCCTGTAAACCATACAGGAACCTTCCAAGGCCTGTGGGCATCAAAGACACCTGAAGGAATCTCCCTTGAAGTTAAGGAGTCACTTCCCTGAATTCAAAGGCACTGTAAATAGGTTGACTGGTCTGCTGATCCTGAGCTCCTCCGGACTCTGAAAGGTTCTGCAGCACAAGTGGTGGTTTTCCACAGCTCTTGAGGTCTTCCCTGCCCTCTCACCAAATTTGAGGCCAGTATCCCTCGTGGGGGCTGCTATAACGAAGCCCTTGTGCACAGCTTCAACTTGCAGTTGCAAAGGCGTGTTGGTTTCCTTCCACCAAGATCTTCAAACTCCAAAGAGCCACAACCTCATGCATCTCCAGTGACCAAAGTCTTTATCCGCACCACATTGTTTGCACCATGGCCTGCATCTTTTGGTGAGCTGCCTGAGGTCCTCTTGCAACTCCAGTGCCTCTGGCCTGTGTGTCCTGTTGAGGTTTATCTTTATTTCTTTTGGGCTCCCTGATTTCTTGGGCCTGACCTGACTCCCATGCTTGTGGTGAGTCCCCTAGAACTTGCTAGTCACAACATTGCACTTTCTTTGACTTTTGTGTGGGTTGCATTTGCCAAGGTTTGTTGGTAATCCTGCTGGACACCGACCACTCAGCACTTGACACTCAATGTGGGAAAGCTTGGGCATGGCTTCTGCTCTTCCTCAGCACCTCGCCTGGTCCTCACAGCTGCAGAGTCAAGGTCATCGTCAGCTATCCTGCACCACCCAACATTGGTGGGCATTCGTCTTCCAGATCTCCTGGTAACTCCTGAATGACATAGACTCTGTCTCCTCTGCTTGTACATACCTCTCAACTAGAATTCACTTTTGGATTCCACAGGACACTTTCTTCTCCTTCAGCAGCGACACTTTCCTGAAGTCCTCTGTTGGGTTTGACTGAAGTTTTTGACCCCACTTCACACATATGCACCTGGCTTCCCTGGTGTAGGTAACATGGGGACTAGGGTATTCACAGGTGGGGTGGCTCTCCAACCTTCTGTCTTGCATGCGGTTTCTTCACAGTCCACTGGGAAGGGTTCTTAATCCTTAAAAATGCAACCATGACTTACACATTCATTTGTACCAAGCACGCATCGTATTCCCACACTGCACACGCTCTCCGTGGGGTTCCTAGTCACTCACCTTGGGTCCCCAGCACTTCTACATCCTCTCGACATTGTCTTGACCCGAGTTGTGGTTCTTATATTACTTTCTTAGTATAAGGTCTGTGTATTCTGTGCTATTTACTGTATTTCTTTGCAAAGTATTGTGTGCATTGTGCATATCTCCAGGCAGTAGATATTTCGATGTAATGGTGAGTATTATATAATTACTGCATATTTTTATAACTACCTTGTGTGGTTCTTTTTCACTTTATCTATACTATAAGATTGCATTCTGAAAAAATCAAGCTGCTTTACACAGCTCTGAACTAAGTCTGAAGGCTGCTGCTGCTATTGAGTGTGTAGTAGAGAGTAGTAGAGAGTGTGTGGTAGAGTGTAGTAGAGAGTGTGTAGTAGAGTGTTGTAAAGAGTGTGTAGTAGAGAGTGTGTAGTAGAGAGTGAGTAGTAGAGAATAGTAGAGAGTAGTAGAGTGTGTAGTAGAGAGTAGTGAGTTTGTAGTAGTGAGTGTGCAATAGAGTGTGTAGTACACAGTGTGTAGTAGAGTAGTTGAGAGTGTGTAGTAGAGAGTAGTAGTGTGTTTAGTAGAGAGCAAGAAGTAGAGAGTGTGTAGTAGAGAGTGTGTAGTAGAGTGTGTAGTAGAGTAGTAGGGTGTGTAGTATAGAGTGTGTAGTAGAGAATGAGTAGTAGAGAATAGTAGAGAGTAGTTAGTGTGTAGTGTGTGTAGTAGAGAGTGTGTAATAGAGAGTAGTAGAGTGAGTAGTAGAGAGTGTGTAGTAGAGAGGGTGTAGTAGAGAGTGTGCAGTAGAGTATGTAGTAGAGTAGTAGTGTGTAGTAGAGAGTGTGTAGTAGAGAGTGAGTAGTAGAAAATAGTAAAGAGTAGTGAGTGTGTAGTGTGTGTAGTAGAGAGTGTGTAGTAGAGAGTAGCAGAGTGTGTAGTAGAGTGTAGTAGAGAGTGTGTGGTAGAGTATAGTAGAGAGTGTGTAGTATTGAGTGTGTAGTAGTGAGTGTGTCCTGAGGAGGCATGAAGAATTGTAGCCTAACGTGGATGCCATCACTGGAGTAACCCCTGTCTAAGATCCATGGCCACTAGCGCTGGTGCTAATCAACTCTTCCAAATATTTATGAAAATTGGTTTTCTAAGCCTTAAATTTCCTGCGTGAAATGGGCTACTTGTGGAATACTGTGGAATTATAAGCCTTATTGCCATAAACCCCGCTCAGTTTACCAATTAGAAGGTCGTTAGTAAAGCGCTGTGTGGATCGAAATGACTACCACACAACAAGCAGGCTGGTTTACTTTACTTCCCGCATTAAAACCTGCTCCCACTTATAAAGTTGTTTTATTGGCCTTTTAACATGTGCACTTCAAACAGTGATGCTCTGAGAGCGGATCGGGCAGAGTGACGCAGCAGACGCCGTTTTAGGAACCCTAGCATGGCTAATGAGGAGAGCTTCAGTCAAGGCACCGGAGCTTCCCATGCACTTTATTCTGCCGATAATTCGGAATGTGCCAGTGTTGCCAAGCGGCAAAGCGCCCCTTCGGAGCAGCCGGCTGACCTTGGTGCGACGCTCTGGGTTACCTTCCGGGACAGGCCTCCCCTCTACCCCCACAATCACTCAAGTAGCTGCTAATTAAGGATGGAGACGAAAGAATAGAGCTTCGATTGTCCGACCGGGAAGCTGCGGCGGTGACTCAATAGAGAGGCAGGGGTGTTGCGTCCGGGCTGGAGGCAGAACCTGAGAGCTGAGCGTCCTGTAGGCTCACCCCTAGGAAAGCGCTTGAAGGGCTGCTCTGCCCCGTGAGTAGGGTGGTTCCATCCCAGGGGTTTCCGCGCGGCCGCTGAGAGGACTCTTCCAGGCAGTGTTGCTTTGTCTTGTGCTCCTTTTCAGGATGTAGAACCCTACTTCAAAGCTGTTTGATACTTACATTTTACTTGCAGTATTCATTCGCACAAATGTAAAAAGAAATGCTAGTCAAAGGCAGCGCAACCGTAAATTTGTGTGATGCAATTTTTCACACTCCTGATGAATCTGGCTTTGTTGTGGCAACGATATTATCAAACTGTGCAAATGCAAAGTCGATTAGTTTATCTGTGTAAAATACCATTAAATCGCGACCAAGCAAAGCAGGTATGTTCAGTGGTGTGTTTGTTAGTATCTGTTTAGGAAACAGCCCATGCTAGCATCAGTGCAATCACTTAAGGAGAGGGCACAATGGGGGGCTCATTTACACCATTACCAGCACAGCTTAACAACAGTCACGGTTATTTTTGCATCTCGCTTTCACTTTAAAGTGAAAGCCATATGCAAAAATAAACATGCCCCAGGGCTTGTCTTTATGGGGCCATGTGTTTGAAACACATGGCCCCATAAAGATAACAAAGCTTTTGCGACCAACGTAAATCAGACGAGCCCGTCCAAGTGGGCCGTCTGTAAAAGAGAAAAGTGTACGTCATGAACACCTCTTTCTCAATGGCTGGCCACCGTTTAGCATAAAGGGTGACGCCGGCTAATGGGAAAGAGGGGCAGGGCTTAAAGCCGGCTAGTGAAAGCTCCTCAATCTCATTAAATCTCGCCAGCGAAACTGCGCATGCGCAGCCTACGCAGGCTCGACCTAAAAACTATGTAAAAAGCACTAAAGTGCATTTTTCAAAGTTAGAGGTTACACACACACACATGCCCTTGGGGCATGTGTGTGCGCAACATGCGTGCACAGATCAATTTCAGGGGTTCAACAGGGTGTCCTTTCGACACACTTTGAGGTTACGTGGTTTTCGGCTTCGCTTCGTATCCAGCCGCCATTTTGTATTTAACCGCCACTTTGTGTTGCCTCACTCAGGCAGCACGGCGGACGTGGTGAACGTGATGTTTTTGCTTTTGCTGCTGCTACGTGTCCTCCCCGTTAAAGAATAACTTCTGCCTATGTTTATGAAACCGATGTCAGGGTCTCCCGAGTTTCGTAAATCCATGTCTAGACTGATTAATCCATGTCTTACTCCACTGTTTGGGTCCCACCATTCTTCTTGACTTTATCTTGTTTAACTGGCCTTCGTTATTCTCTTCGTGTGTTCTCTTGTTACATAGACTGTCCTTTGTAGTATTCAACATGTTCTACCACCTGCAAATTGAATTACGGGCACTAGTGTGGATTAACCTAAAGGGAGGAGAGCACACAGGGTCTGAAAGGAGGGTGCGTTTTAGACATTCGATAACTTGTTTTCAAACTATTCCTATTCGTCAGTTTTGTATGTTTTGGGAGTTGGCATTGTAAACTTGTGTACTATAATACTCTGTGCGCCACTGAATGAAGTGGCAGTCTCCTGATAACCTACCAGTTGCGGTACTTACAGGACCACTGTGCTTAGCTGCAGCTAATAAATCTGCTTTTCTACGCCTAACGTAGTGTCACGTGTCTCTGTCTGCCAAAGCAGGTGAACCCGGAGTTCTTAGGCGCGCCCTGCGCCGCCTGGCCGTAAGGTCAGGTTCTCCAATTGGCGGCCCAACGTGTGGGCGACTTCAGCGGTAGTAGTTTTCCCCAAAGGTCGTGAGGAGCTTCGCAAGAAAATTCTGGAGGATTTCGCGAACCACGTGAGCGACCCCTGTATGTCGAAGTGGCCCGAAGGTCTTTTGAGGCGCGGCTACTCCTTCCCGACGGCTGTTGATGACTGCTGCCCTGACTGTCGCCCTGCTTTGGCCCCCTGGTGATGATTAGTATCGCGAGACGTTAGACGGACATCTGTTGGCGTGAGAAAAAATGTAGTTAAGTATTCGTGGATAACGCCCACCTTTTTGTTTTTTGCACTAACCGAAGCCAAGGGGTAAGTACGTTTGTGCTGTGACTATATTGTCTAAAATCCCTTGACGTTTGCAAGTAGTCCAGTTTGTTACGAAATGCCTGGATTTAGTAAGTTTAGGAAATTTTGTTGTTTTGGTTTAATTAGGGATTCCCGGCTAGAGGATTCTTGTCCGATTACTCCAGTTGGAACTTCCACTTATGAGCTCTATTCAAAACATGGTTTAGGTCCTATTATTTTTAATGAAACATGGATTCGCTATATTAAAAAGGATGGTGTTTTACGGTGGCCGCAAAATGGTACCTTTGAGTCTGCTATATTAGACAATTTGGAAACGATTCTATTTAAGAGAAAAGCCCGGCCGGCGATGTTTGACTCTTTCCGTCTCTGGCGTAAAGAATCTAAACAGAAAGAAATTAAGCAAATGAAGAAAGATAAGAAAGAGCAGGATATGACGATTTTACAGGCTGCCCAACAGTTTAAAGATGACGAGGCTAATCAGATGGTTGAGGTTTCGGAGAGACAGCATTGTATGGCAATAGACAGATGTTATCCTGTGTTACCTACTGCCTCAAAAAGTAAGGGTTCTGACGAAGATCCTTTTGTGTCCCACCTCTTGACGTTACCTCCACCTTATGTGTTAGGCGCTAATGCACCTCCAATGCAACCTGTTGTTAATCCAGCTGTTTTGGTTCCTGCACAGATGCCTCTTCCTGTGATTCCACCTCCACCCCCTTTGCCACCGACTTCTGTGCCCCAAACTCCTGTGCCTCAGTTTCCTTTATCCTCTGTTGCTACTAGTTCTTCTCCCGCTGTACAGAATACGTTGTCTCCTGTTTTATTGTCGGATTCTCCTACAGCTCGACATCGTTTAGTTGAAACTGTTTCTGGTCTCTTGTCACCTTTTCTTGGACCTCTTTTCTTTTCTCCTGCTTCATCTCGAAGACAATCTCGTAGTCAGATCCCGGATTTGGAAGAACGGACTAAGTTAGATTCTCTTGCTCGTAATTGGATCACAAGTAGTATACAGTATAGTGTGCTAGATATTTTAGACACATTTTTGCAATGGAATGCGCCTACGCAGAGGTATGTTTTTAATATTATGTGCAACACTCTTATCAAAGGGTGGGAAGATATGGATTTGGATTCACCTCCTCAGAGTTTATTCGAGATACTGGATCAATTTGATAAGGGACTTATTGTAGGTCCTGAAGTAGAATCTGCTGTTCAGAAGATTGTTACTTTCCAATCTTCCTTCTTTTCTCGAACTTCTCTTGAGCCTGACCCTGCGGGTCGTCGTAAAATGGCACAGTATCCCATGCGAGAAGTTCCTCCAATATGGAGAGAGGCGCACGTAAACGCTAATCCAGCTGTCCCCGCTCATTTTCAGCGCATATGGGTACTGGAGAACCGTAGCCTTAAGGCCCGGCGGCGCAGGGTACACCTGAAATCCCCGGGATTCACCTGCCTTGTCAAAACAGAGACACAGACTCTTCGTCTGGCGTAGAAGATAGTGTTTATTAGCTGCAGCTAGTACAGTGGTCTTAGAAGTCATCAGTACAACGAGGTTCAAAAGAGACTGCCACTTAACTCTGTGGTGCACAGGTTTATATATGGTACAATACAATGCAAAATGCAATCATACACGAGCATGAGCTATAGGCAAACGTTATAGACAATGTTTTAAGACTAAGGCAACTCAAGTTCCCGGTTTTTGTTTGTTATTCGACCCCTTCAGTAAATCACAAGCAAATCCACACAATTCGATTTACTAGCAGAGAAAACACAGCTGTGTGTTGTAGAAGGACAGTTCGTGAAACAGGAGAATGCATGAGACGTGTAGCGAAGGACAGCAGATAAGATAACTTAGAGGAAACAATGGTGTGAAACGACATGTAGTCCGGACGGGGATTAATCTGCTCAGACAGGAATTAGTGTACTCGGCCAGACCCTGACACTCATTAGTAAACATAGGCGAGGATGCCACCTGACACGCAGAGCAGAAACAACAAAAACATCGTGAGGGCAACATAAAATGGCGGCGATCACAAAATGGAGGCTGAGCACGAACGAATTTGTAATTTATAGAACCTCAGACCCTCCTTTTGCCATTACTCAGGTAAAACAAACCAACTCATGCTAATCTGAGTCAGAATCAACACTGATGTTCATGAGATCTTCAAAGTGTTGCTGCACCATCATTCTAATATTCTCTGTCTTCTGAGCAGCAGATCGTGGGACACATAAAGTAGCCAACAGGCCACAGACTGCAGGACCACACTGAACGCACAGGCAACAAGAGAACATGACAGCTAAAATTGCTCCAAGGAACGTTAAAATCTTCCATACCCAAGTTGACAATATTCCCCAAAACCATCCCAAAAAAGACCAATCTCCTTCGTCCTGATGAATCGACTCGGAGACAGTGTGCAATTTGGAAATAGCTTGGTATACTGCTGGAGCGTCATCTGGAATATAAATGCAGCAACTAGATCCGATCAATCTACAGACACCACCTCGGTCTGCTAAGATCACGTCTAACGCAATCTGATTTTGCAGCGTCATAAGAAGGTCAGCTTGAAGTTCTGCTGTGATGTTACCTATCGCACCTGCAGTAACATTGATAGTGGTCTCAACCACTCGTACCAGTTGCCTGATGTGTCTACTATTAATCATCGGGCCCCAAAAGGGAAGGAATCGTTTAAGAAAATCTCCTCCCTCTTGTTCTGCCGTGTCTTTGGCATCAATTACACCTCTGCTATGTCTAACTCTGTGGTGGTCTGACAAAGCCGTTTATGTAGGGGGAAGAAGAAAAGCTATGTAGCATGTTCCAGAAAAGTTGGAAGGTAGCCAAGTATGAGCTCGATCGTTGCAAACAAAATATGTTCCTTGGGACGGAACTAACGGAGGGAAATCAAGAGACGAAAAAATATATGTATATGTACATTTCTGATTGTCGTCGGGTTTCTTGCTATTGATTTGGAGACAAAAATTACCTTTATGGGGCACAGTCCATACTGGGGAAGACTCGCCCTTTTTAGTTCTGTCACCAAGAATAGAGACATAGTGGGTAACATTCCATCCATCATAAGCCTTCTTCTCATTTAACGGAATCTTACTCTTCTCTATAATCTTGGCCATTACCACTATACCTTTGATAAAGGATCTGTGGCTAAAATCTAATCCATGTCCAGAAGTTCTCACAGGGCTTCTAAGTCTGTTGTGGTATGCGGCTGAAAACATCGTCAAATAGGCCCAAGCTGAACCTTTGTATGAGAAAGGAAGAACCAAATATGGCATTCCCTTTTGTGTATTGTGGGGCATGAGTCCGCACACCCAACAATCAGTCATATTAATGGCCAACTGATGTTGGTGCAACAACTGAACAAAATTATTATTCATATATTCGGCTCTCCTTATCTGTTCATGAGGGGGTAGAGTATGCATTTTGTGTGAAAAGACAGAAACACAAGAAGGCAAAGGAGTCGTAGTATTAACAAAATTTCTTGACTGCAAAATATGAACAACCCAACCTGTGCAAGCTAATAAAATACACAAAAACATAAGTATACACAAAGTTACGCCAAATCGACTACGTAATAATTTACAATATTTTGATCTCATTTCCTGCTTCCTATTTTCCCTAACTACAATTGTTGTATCATCCACCTTTATCTAAAAAAAAAGTCGCTCACGGCACTCTTCCTTAATCACTCAGCTAATCACTTCTGTATATCCTGAGGCACTAGCCGCTTACTAAAAGAACAAAATCAGGTTACAGTCTGAGTCTCCTACAGTGACCCTGCGACGGGGATAGATGGCACACCTAATACTAACGTCACACTAAAAAACAAAAAGAACCTAAAAAGGAAAAAAAATTGTCCTTTAATCAATAAAAGAAGTGTTCAATAAAAAATATTCAGTTCTTATTCGTTGGCCCTTGGACGTAGGTTGTAGCGTGTTTTACTCGGCATGGTCTGCTCCTTAAACAATGTTTCTGGATTCGTAGTGTCTATTCGACGGTGGACAGGCACAGCGGCTTGAAGAATATCGTCATCGGCTTTTTCAGACTGAGTCCCATAGATCTGAGCGTCACTGAATGGAACAAAACAAGGGACCGCTGCAGTATCCGATTCTCCTACACCACTGCGAAGCCACTGATCAAAGGGTAATTGAAGTGGCACCTTTTTACAGTGCACTCCATGTACCCAGTTTTTCTTTCCAACTACTTTTAAAGCCGTGCGAGTGACAAGCAGAACTTGCGTAGGCGTAGACCAACAAGGCTCCAAATTCTTAGTCCGTTGAAAATTCTTCACACAGACCCAGTCACCGGGCAAGATGGTGTGACCTGGATCTGTGGAGGCCTCCGGCAGAACACTTTGTACCTGTTGACGAATAACACTCAATTTAGTAGTCAGATCATGTAGATAGTCAATTAACAAAGGATATGGTATGTCTGAGTATCTTTTGAGACGGGGGACGCCCCAAACATTAGCTGGGCGTCCGAATACTACTTCATATGGGCTAAGTCCCATACAAGAGTGCACAGTAGTTCTGGTTGACAAAAGAGCTAGGGGCAGCGCGTCAGGCCAAGCAAGACCTGTACTGGCTTGAATCTTCGCCAGCTTAAGCTTGAGCGTACCATTGTAACACTCAACCAAACCCACTGACTGTGGATGATTAGCCGCATGGAATTTTTGTCTAATTCCAAGACCAGAACATACTTTCTGCATAATCTGGCCCACAAATTCACTTCCCTTGTCACTCCAGACAATGCGCGGCAAACCAAATCTAGGAAAAAAATTCCTTAATTAGTACTTTAGCAGTTGACAAAGCAGTATTATCTTTAAAAGGGTAGGCCTCTATCCAGCGGGAAAAGGCACATACCACCACCAGAACATACTTGAGGTTGTTGCAGCGATCCATATGAATGTAATCGATCTGCAACACCTCAAAGGGATATGACGGAGGAGCAAAATGACCTGCTGGGGTTGGTGTACCCTTCCCGGGGTTATGCATTAAACAAACAATGCAATGTTTAACCACATTTTCTGCACACTTCGGTATTCCTTCATTCTGCCATACCGGAGCCAAAAGCTTACATATGCCTTTTGCACTAATGTGAGCTGGGCCATGAGCCATAGTCACGACCGGCAACACATAAGCGTCCGGTAACAACCATCGCTGATGTTCCGACAATTCTGTCCAACAACCCGTCGAGTCTAACATTCCCGTCCTTTCCTTCCACATACTCAATTCTTTCTCAGTAGCCTCTCCCTGAATCGTTTTCACACTCTCAATCGTGTCTTCACACATTCCAATTTCCCTCACCCAATTCGCAGGACCTGCCACACACATTCGACTAGTGTTGTTTCTAGCGGTAGCTTTTGCTACCTCATCCGCAAACGCATTTCCATGACCCACATCGTCTGTAATTTTCTTATGTGCACTGCACTTTATGATCGCTATCTGTGCAGGTAAGGTAAGTGACTCAAAAAGATCAGTTACTAACTGACCATGTTGAATCTTTGTCCCGTGGGAGGTAAAGAATCCTCTCTCCCTCCACAGCTTTCCAAAACTATGCGCAACGCCGAATGCGTACTGACTATCTGTGTACACATTCACTCTTTTTCCCTTTGACAGCACACATGCTCTAGTCAGGGCTATCAATTCAGCTGCTTGGGCTGAATTATGTCCAATACGTGCCGTCTCAACAATAGTGCATAAGGTGGAAACAGCATAGGCAGAAGTGGTTTCTCCATATGGAAGCTTAAAACAGGAACCGTCCACCCAGAGGATCCCATCCGGGTCCTTGAGCGGAGTGTCCTTTAAATCAATCCTCCCCTTTGTTTCTTCTACAGTTCGAAGAAAACAATCATGCTTTTCCTGACCGTCTTTCTCATCTGGGAGTGGCAACAGTAGCTGGATTCACTGTGTTACATCTTTTGATATGTATATGGCTCGCTAGAAGTGTCAGCTCGTAACCAGACAAACGAGCGCTCGTGAGATGCTGCGTCTTAGTTCTATTTAACAAAGTATCCACTGCATGTGGAACCATAACAATGAGTGTGTTATCTAACACTAATCCGGCAGACTGTCTAATAGAAATTGCAGCAACTGCTGTAGCTCTGAGACAACTGGGCAAAGCTTTAGATACTGGGTCTAGTGTAGCGGAGAAATAGACACATGGCCTTTGCTTATCTCCGAATTGCTGTGTCAAGACTGACAACGCGCAACCTTCTCTCTCATGCACATATAATGTGAAGGTTTTACTATAATCTGGGGTACCCAACTCTGGAGCGGAACACAAGGCAGTACGTAAATCAACAAAACTTTTCTGACATTCATCCGTCCAAGGGAGCGGATGGGGTGTATCTTTCAACGTTAGTGCCACCAATGGCTTAGCCAAAAAGTGAAAAATTGGGAATCCACTGTCTACAGTAGGAAGTAATACCCAAAAAGGCACGTACTTCTCTCTGTGTGGTGGGTACAGACATCTGTGATATAGCATGAATACGTTCTGGGGTCAATCGCCTTCCCTCCTTCGACAAGAGATGACCTAAGTAGGTCATTTCTTGTCGGACATACTGCAACTTGGAGGGAGATACTTTATGATTCAAAACAGCCAAATGATGCAACAACGCAATAGTCACATTCCTGCACACATCTTCTGTATCAGCAGCCACCAGTAAATCATCCACGTACTGAACAAGCATAGCACCTGGAGGCAAAGAGAAAGTATCAAGTTGACATTTAAGAGCTTTGCTATAAATAGAGGGACTTTCAAAATAGCCTTCAGGAGCTCTCTTAAATCGAAAACTTCGGCCACCCAAAGAGAAACCAAAGATATCCCTACTTTCTTCAGCAATGGGAATGCTAAAGAAAGCATTCTTAAGATCTATCACCGAGAACCAAGTCGCCGAAGCAGGAATCATTGTCAATAAGGCTGTGATGTCCAGAACAACAGGGAACTGTGGTACCACTATTTTGTTGACTTCCCTCAGGTCAATAACAAATCTATAGACAGGAGGCTGTGAAGAATCCGTCCTCTTAAGGATCAGAAGAACAGGGCTGTTATGTTACAAACATTGCCTCTAGTCTCTTCGACCACACCTTTCTGAATAAAGTCATCAACAATAGCCAACAATGCCCTCTCTCCGTCACTAGAAATACGATATTGGGGAATGCGTGGCATTCTGACTTGCTGATTTGCGCACTCGCGCTGCTTTTTAATTTATTTTAAACTCTGACTGGCACCTGGTTGCTTTTAAAAACCCCTACAGCAAAATTGTCGTGGCACTCGATCTATAGCGCCGAGCTGCGCGATTTTAGACACAGACGCCTGCTGGCACTCTGCCTTACTAGAAATTTCGGGCATCCCTGTTAGCACTTACCTGCACTTTAATAGTTGTTCACCCGCATTTGCGGGACAGAGGGACTTCTGGAGGGTGGGTCTGCATCGTGCCGTCTTTTTCCCGCCATATTGGGTGAGGGTTACACGAGGCGACGCAGTTCAGGCGCCATCTTGGTGGAGGCGCCAGTGGCTTGCCCTCACAGGACGTCCGCGCTCGAAGGTGGAGTCCATAAAAAGGTGGGTCCTGCCTTGAGAAGGGTTGACTTGCTGATTTGCGCACTCGCGCTGCTTTTTAATTTATTTTAAACTCTGACTGGCACCTGGTTGCTTTTAAAAACCCCTACAGCAAAATTGTCGTGGCACTCGATCTATAGCGCCGCGCTGCACAATTTTAGACACAGACACTTGCTGGCACTCTGCCCTACTAGAAATTTCGGGCATTCCTGTTAGCACTTACCTGCACTTTAATAGTTGTTCACCCGCATTTGCGGGACAGAGGGACTTCTGGAGGGTGGGTCTGCATCGCGCCTTCTCTTTCGCCGCCATATTGGGTGAGGGTTACAAGAGGTGACGCAGTTCAGGCGCCATCTTGGTGGAGGCGCCAGTGGCTTGCCCTCACAGGACGTCCGCGATCTACGGTGTAAAGGATGGTGACCTCTCAAGCGCACAGCGTGGGCGCGCAGTGGGCGCGACGCAGGCGCGCCGGAGGTGCACCAGAGGTAAGCCCGTTTGCGCCCGTTCGCGCACAAGTCGCACCGAGCGCAGGTTATGCTGCCTCCAAGCCTTCTCCCTTAATTACCTACACGGGAGACGAGCTCATAAGATTGGACCCCTCTGCGACACCGAGCTATCAGGCTCACACTATCGTCACTCGTCAGGACATTTTTTCCTGTGGGCTGCTTAACGTTAGATCGCTCTGCAGACACCAAGTTGAAATCGCATTACTTATAGAGTCACTTGATTTAGACCTGCTCTGCATGACAGAGACATGGACTACAGCAGACAGTTAAGTTGAACTGGGTCTTGCCTGCCCACCGGGCTATAAAATCAGACATAAGCCCCGGGTAGGGACTAGAGTGGGAGGCATAGGTCTCATTTATAGAGAAAATCTAGATATTTCTCAGTTAGAGATAAGAGAAGTCCTGGGGTGCGACCTAATGGCCTTCTCTATAAATGGACAAGGAGGTGTTCTGTGCTCCGGGCTGCTGTGTTACAGACCCCCGGCTAATGCTCTGTCTGCTATTCCTGAGTTGATTGACCTGATTTACGAGCTCTCCAACTCACACACTAGGATTTTAATCCTGGGAACTTTAATCAGTGGCCGTATGGATCCATGGATCTAGCCTTTACAGAGCCGATTCAGTCCTGTCGCAATATCCATCTGCAGCAACTGGTACTCACCCCGACCCACTCAAAGGGTCACGTACTGGACATGATCCTGGCAGAGGCCAGTCGGGTGTTGGTACGGAACATCATCCCTCAATGTTGGACGGACCATTCCTTGGTCCATTTCTCCCTGCTACTGCCTGCTGACTCCTTACAGAGGGGTAGGACAGGAGCCACCTCAAAGCTGGGTATGCAATGGTCTAGGCTCCTGAAACAGTCGAGTCTGCCAACCCTGCTAGCGGAAGTCTTCTCTTTGGGAGACAATGTGGAGGAGAGTTATCTGACCCTTTGTCAGAAAATCACCACTTCACTGGATGAATTAGCTCCACTTTGGAAAATTCGAGACAGGGCTAAACCGGCTATGCCTTGGTTCTCCAAGGAGCTCTTTCAGTTGAAACTCCAGTGTAGAAGCGCTGAGCTCCACTGGAGGGAACAATATCTTGAGTCCGACAAGGTTGTCTTTAAACAGGCGCTACAGGTCTACAAATCTGAGATTAAGCGCGCTAAAGCTAGTTTCCTTGAGGAAACATTGCTAACAGCGGCAAATAAATCTAAGGCACTGTTTAAGATTGTTAGGGATCTTTCTCGTCCCGCATGTGCCTCTAAGGACATCGTGGCCTCCCAACTGCTTTGTGACTCTTTGGCCAAGGCCTTTGAGGATAAGATCTCCCTCATTCTGAGTAATCTTGGGACCCCGGTCACCTCAGTTTTTCAAGCTATACCTCACCATGTAGGGGGGATCAATCCTGGTTTCTCAGAGCCGGACGATAGACGGGCTCAGATGAACAGCTTCCCTCTTCCCTCTTTTGAGGATTTCTGCTCTGTGGCGGATGGGATCTCGTCGGGCTGTCCTCTAGACCCATTGCCACAAAAATATTGGAAACTGTTCCATGAGGAGCTCTACCCCTCTTCACGCTATCTGCTGTCAGTCCTTTAGCACTGCTCAGGTTCCGGACTGTTGGAAGTTGGTCGTGGTATCGCCACTTCTGAAAAAGGACACACTGGACCCTACCTGCTCAGCGAATTATAGACCTATCTCTCTGCTCCCTCTCCCAATTAAGATCCTGGAGAAACTGGCTACAAAACATCTGTCCAGTTTTTTGGAGACTAACATCTGCCTGGATACGGCCCAGTTTGGCTTCAGGCCAACTCATGGCACTGAGTCTGCACTGGTGACCGCCTTGGATGACCTCCGTTCGCGTGTCGATCTTGGTCGAGCAGCCTTTTTAGTGCTGCTCGACATGTCGGCCGCGTTCGACACGGTCAGCCACGCCACTCTGATCAGGAGACTAGAGGAGATTGGGGTCTCTGGCCTGGCCCTTGACTGGTTGGTCTCGTACCTTGGTAATAGACACCAGGTGGTTGCCTTGCCACCCTACCCCTCGGACATCAGGAGGGTGGGGCAGGGTGTGCCTCAAGGGTCGGCCATTAGCCCTATTCTATTCAATCTTTACCTCCGTCCCCTGATCAGCTTAATCAAGTCCTATGGCATTGCGGTCATCAACTATGCGGATGACACGCAACTTATCTTCTCGTTTGAGGGTAAGGATGCTGTGTCACAGGAGACCTTCCACAGCTGTATGTCAGCTACTGCAGAATGGTTGAGTCTCAACTCACTGCAATTTAACAGCTCAAAGACCGAGGTATTTCACTGCTCTTCAGATCGCGTCCCTTGGCCTTTGCCACCAGACTTTTGGCCTTCTTCTTTCCAGAGCACGGGGGCAGTTGCAGTGTCCACCCGGAACCTGGGGGTGCTGTTCGAACCCAATCTACAGCTCGACGCGTTTGTCAATAAAACCGTGGCAACGTGCATGCTGCTGCTTCGAACCTTGCGGAAGATCCTCTCCTTTCTCCCGGGGCATGCCCGCCCAGAGGTATTGCGTAGCATCATCTTAAGCAGGCTTGATTACTGCAACGCACTACTTCTGGGCGCCCCAGCCACCCTAGTGGGTAAACTGCAGCGGGTGCAGAATGTGGCTGCTAAACTGGCCCTCTCGAGACGGCGTCTTGAGTCATCTTCCTTGGCGCTCATGGATCTCCACTGGCTGCCAATTGCCTGGCGTATTGATTTTAAGGCATTATGCCTTGTTTTCAGGGTTCTTCATGGCCAAGGGCCTTCTTCGTTGCAGACGATGTTCTCTTGGTACATTCCCGCCAGATCCCTCCGCTCCTCTTCCGCCTGCTCGGTGGTTATTCCTAAAATCATGAGGAAGCGGATGGGGGGACGTTGCTTTAGGTTCACCGCAGCTAAGTTGTGGAATGCTTTACCCTTGTCTTTGAGAAGTAAGGAGGACTTTTCCTCCGTCAAAAAAGGATTAAAAACACACCTTTTTCCCAGGTCACCGTAAAGTCCTAAAGTAGCACAAAAGTTGTGTATGGTTGATCAAGTCAAGCGCCAGGATACCCTTGGGGTGACAGTTTAGCGCTATACAAGTATGCCATACAATACAATACAATACAATCTTTAACTGTGACAACATACGGTGGAATCGCAAGATGACCCACGTCATTCGGGCCCGTGGTCCAAAGGCTTTCTGGGAGAGAAAGTAACTCAGGTGGAAACTGGTCCCGTGACAAATACATGGGGGACATCAATCTCTTTCCCAACATAAGATGCACACCAGAAGGGGAACAATACAACGTTGCATGCAGTCTTTTCAACAGATCCAAACCCAGTAAAGTCTCACCACAACCTGTTGTCAATATAAGTGGAGCTTCCAAGTCATAAGGACCAATCGAAACAGGCAAGGGGCAAGAAACTGTATTACGGACTGGAGCGCCAGAAAATCCCACAGATGTATTTATTAAGCCAGACAAAGGTGCCCCAGGGAGTTTAGAAGAAATGATAGAACTTCACATCGCACCAGTATCCAAAAGAAACGGTTCTGAAACATCCATGGTATTGACAGTGACATACGGCCCATTTTGATCTACTGGAATCGACACAACTCCCTCACTTCGTCCATGGCTGTCCTATTCTGTCTGAAAATTGTCAGCCCTCTCTTCAACGTAATATTCATCATTGTAATACTGCGTAGACGGAACTGTCTGCTGATAAAAGTAATTCAAAGTAGATGGGGTAAGAGAACGTTGCTCCTGAGAGGACGCACCTCGTCCTCTACCTCTAGATCCTGTCTGAAACGACCTCGGGGAGCAGACATCCCATTATTACGCTGTAATAAGACCGAACCACTATTCTTAAAATGTCCTTCTTCTCTACAATATGCACATTGATTAGGACCTAATGAAGGTCGCGGTGTAAAATACTCAGGCTTTTGTAACAGTCTCTGAAACTGTGGAGGCTGCTGAAACTGAGAGTTTTGCTGATGCTGATTCGAGCGAGGCGGATACGCTTGCTGTAAAACACTTTTGTTTTCAAATCTTTATTTTTCTTCTCTTGCTTCTCCTTCTCTTCTTTATCCCTATTCTCATAATACTGTGCAGTAGCCAATATCTTAGAAGGAGAGGAGACAGCCCATGCACTTTCAGAACTCTTTAGTTTATTCGATAACTCAGGAAGCAGATTATATACAAACTTGTCCACAAACAATCGCTGACCACCCTCTACACTCAAATCCTGACCACTATGGTCTATAAACGTTTCCTCAAAGCGAGTGAAGAAATCCGAAACGCTTTCATCTTTCTTTTGCTTACATGCGGCCAGCTTATCCCAATTTACTCGCACTGCAGGCATCATTGTCTTCATCAATTCAATTATTCTACCTGGAAGAGCCGTAATCAAATCCTCTGTTTTTGCACCACCCACCTGATGCGCATTTGCAGCTCTAATAGTCGCCCAATCACCACCCAATTCAGCTAAATGATTTTCTCTACGAATCCGTGCCCATATACCTTGCGGAACAACATTCCCGAATAACATATCCATGTCAGCCAAATTCATAATACAAGCGTCAACTGTTTGAGACAATTCTTTGTAATATCCAGCAGGATTTTTACGGGGGTCGGGAAGAGTTTGATTAAGTGCCAATACTTCAGACCTCTTCCAGTGTTCGTGAACCCATATATGCTGGAAATGAGCAGGGACAGGGGGTGGACCAACCACCGCTTCTCTCCATACGGGAGGAACTTCACGCATTGGATAATTCTTGCTACCTTGCTCTTTAGCGGAATCAGCCTCCGAACAAAACAGGGATAAAAACATTGTTCGAAATGCAATGAGTCCACTCACTGCCTCCTCAACTCTACTTCTCATAATAAAACCCTTATCAAAATCAGCTTGTAATTTCAGTAGTTCCGAAGGAACCGTATCTAACTCCATATCTTACCAACCTCTAATAAGAGTTTGACACATGATGTTGAAAACATATCTTTGTGTGGGCTCCGCCCATTGACGAAAACAACTCATAATATCTTCAGTACTATATTCTGGTTCATGCTCAATCCATTTACGAGCAAGAGAGCCTATAACTACCTTCTCAATTAAAAGGGGAAGTTGACCACAAGATTGTCGTGTAGAGAAAGCTGGAGACATTTGTATAGACTTAACAAACGGAGAAAAGAAATTTGAAACAGCATCTGCTATCCTCCTCTGTGAAATAGGAGAATCCCTCGAGAGTGTAGGAGGTGTCACAGAAATAGAAGGCAACGAAGATTGAAACGTAACAGGTCGAAGAGTAGGAGCGGGAGAAGATGGGGACTGAAGTACAATCTGCGAAAGCGGAGTAGAAGCAGGCAAAGAAGCATTAGAGTGTTGAGCCGGTTGCAAGGCAATCGGTAATTGAGCAACCAGTGGTTGTGGGACAGGAGGGGGTAACGGAGGTGCATTAACATTCTGAACATAGGGCGGAGGAGAATTCAATAAACAAGACATTAAGGGATCTTCTTCTAATTCCTTACTTTTATCTGAAGAGGAAGTAGGCAACATCGGATAACATCTATCTATCGCCATACGATGTTGTCTCTCTAATACCTCCTTCGCATCATCTACTTCGTTATCTTTAAACTGCTGGGCAGCCTGTAGAATCGACATATCTTGTGCTTTCTTATCTTTTTTTGCTTGTTTAATTTCTTTCTGATTGGCTTCTTTACGCAAAAGGCGAAAGAAGTCAAACATGGCCGGCCGGGCTTTTCTACTAAACAAAATCATTTCCAAATTATCTAATATAGCAGGATCAAAGCTACCATTCTGGGGCCATCTCAGAACACCACTATTTTTCGTATATCGGACCCATGTCTCGTTAAAGGTAATGGGACCAATACCATGTTTCGAATAGAGCTCATAAGTGGGAGTTCCAACTGGAGGGATCGGACATGATTCCTCCAACTGGGAATCCCTTGTACAACCCAAACAACAAAATCTTTTGAACTTACTCAACCCAGGCATCGTTACTTCTCTAGACAGATTACAAACAACAAGGGGTACAAATCAGTGAGACAGTACAATCGTACTTACCCTTTGGCTTCAGCTATTGCAATATCTGAATAGAAACAAAAACAAAGCAAAACAAAGGTCTGTGAGAGCGACCCACCAAATACTTAACTAAGGATCGTTCTACACCAGCGAAGGTCCGTCTATCGTCTCGCTCTACCAAACTCTTTAGAAGGGTCCAAGGCAGGGCGACAGTCAGGCCAGCAGTTGTCAACAGCCGTCGGAGAGGAGTAGCCGTGCCGTCAAAGACCTTCGGTCCACTTCTGACATACAGGGGTCAATCACGTGGTGCGCTTCCTCCGGAGTTTTCTTGCGGGGCTCCTAACGACCCTCGGGCTCAACCGCTTCCGCTGAAGTCGCCCCACGATGGGCGCCAGTTGGAGAACCGTAGCCTTCAGGCCCGGCGGCGCAGGGTATGCCTGAAATCGCCAGGATTCACCTGCCTTGTCAAAACAGAGACACGGACTCTTAGTCTGGCGTAGAAGATAGTATTTATTAGCTGCAGCTAGTACAGTGGTCTTAGAAGTCGTCAGTACAACAAAGTTCAAAAGAGACTGCCACTTAACTCCGTGGCGCACAGGTTTATATATGGTACAATACAATGCAAAATGCAATCATACACGAGCATGAGCTATAGGCAAACGTTATAGTCAATGTTTTAAGTAGGCATGAGCGGGAAATCCGTTACGCCCGCGGATTTTGCGGATTTTTGGGAAATCCGCAATCCGCTAATTTTGCGGATTTCCCGCAAAATCCCCCCAAAAAAATCAGCGGACGTAACTGGTTCAAAAGTTGAACCCCCACTCATGTAACTATTTTACAATGGCGCCAGCAAGCTGCCAGCGCCGTTGTAAAATAGTTACAAAGTTAGCTTGCACAGGAACCACTAGATAAAACGAAGCAGGTGCTGCTTTATTTTATCTAAGTGCTTCCTGTGCAACAACAAGTTCGCAAAACTGGCGACCCGACAAGTAAGTTTGCAATTTGCGAAATTGTACAAAACCCTCGCGAACTTGCAGAAACCCGTGCGAACACAAAAAAAATCCGCAAAATCCGCGAGAATTCGCGGATTTTGCGGATTTTTGCAATCCGCAAATTCGCAAATCCGCAAATTCGCGGATTGCGAATCCGCAAAATCCGCCCATGCCTAGTTTTAAGATTAAAGGCAACTCAAGTTCCCGTTTTTTTTTGGTCATTCGACCCCTTAAGTAAACCACAAGCAAATCCACACAATTCGATTTACTAGCAGAGAAAACACAGCTGTGTGTTGCAGAAGGACAGTTTGTGAAACAGGAGAATGCATGAGACGTGTAGCGAAGGACAGCAGATAAGATAACTTAGAGGAAACAATGGTGTGAAATGACATGTAGTCCGGACGGGGATTAATCAGCTCAGACAGGAATTAGTGTACTCGGCCAGACCTTGACACTCATTAGTAAACATAGGCGAGGATGCCACCTGACACGCAGAGCAGAGTGAGGGCAACATAAAATGGCGGCAATCACAAAATGGAGGCTGAGCACGAACGAATTCGTAATTTACAGAACCTCAGAGCATGATCCTTGGAAAAGATCTGAAGTGTTGGCACTGAAGCAGTCCTTACCGGACCCTCGTAAGAAGCCTGCTGGGTACTATAAGGAATTGTCTCAGACTGTTAACGCATGTATTATGAATTTGGCAGATATTGATTTGCTTATGGGAAATGTAGTCCCACAAGCTCTATGGGCTAAAATTCGTAGACAAGACCATGATCAAGCTTTAGGTGGTAATTGGACTGCTATTGCGGCCGCAGATACAGCACAAGTGGGTGGTGCCAAACCTGACGATTTGATTATGGAGTTGCCTGGTAGAATAATAAATCTCATGAAAACGATGATGCCTCCTGTATGCGTTAACTGGGATAAGTTAGCAGCGTGCAAACAAAAAGTCGATGAGAGTGTCTCTGATTTCTTTACTCGTTTTGAAGAGACTTTTATCGACCATAGTGGTCAAGATATGAGTACTGAAGGTGGACAGTGATTATTTGTAGATACATTTGTTTTTAATTTGCTTCCAGAACTATCGCATAAATTGAAACACTCTGAGAGTGCATGGGCTGTTTCCTCACCTGCCCAGATATTGGCTACTGCTCAATATTATGAGAATAGGGATAAGGAATACATGGAGAAAGCAGAGAAGAAAAATAAAGAATTAAAAACGAAAGTTCTTCTGCAACAGGCTTATCCTCCTCGTTCTGCTCAGCCCCAATTTCAACAGCCCCCACAGTTTCAGAAGCTGTTGCAAAAACCTGAGTCTCCAGCTCCGCGATTTCCATTGGGTCTTAATCAATGTGCTTATTGTAAAGAGGAAGGTCATTTTAAGATTAGTTGCCCGATTCTGTTACAACGTTATGGCGGTTCACAGCCACGGAGTCGTGGAGATTCTCGGTCAGTATCTAGAGGTAGAGGGCGTGGTGCGTCGTCTCAGGAACGACGTCCCTCTTCCCCTCAGGATTCTACGAACTATTTTGACCAGCGGAATTCTCAGTCTGCACAGTATTACAATGATGATTATGGCGCAGATGGTGAGAATGCTGATTTCCTCACTTGCTAGGACAGCCATAGACAGAGTAAGGGAGTCGTATCAGTTCCAGTGGATCAGGATGGACCTTATGTTGATGTTGTAGCATTGGATTACTGTGAAGCCTGATGTTAAGTTACCACGCATTCAACAATATAAAATATCTAACGATGGTGAAAGAGCGCTGTTGGCTATTGTTCATGACCTGGTTGAGAAGGGTGTGGTCGAGGAGACCAGTGGAAATGTTTGCAACAGTCCTGTTCTGCCTGTTCTAAAGTGTACTGATCCTTCTCAGCCACCTGTGTATCATTTTGTGATAGACCTTCGGGAGGTCAACAAAATTGTTGTTCCTCAGTTTCCTGTTGTCCCAGATATCACTGCTTTGCTTACTATGATTCCTGCTTCGGCAGCTTGGTTTTCAGTTATTGATCTCAAAAATGCTTTCTTTAGCATTCCCATTGCTGAGGAAAGTAGGGATCTCTTTGGTTTCTCTCTTGGAGGCCGAAGTTTTCGATTTAAGCGTGCACCTCAGGGCTATTGTGAGAGTCCCTCCATCTATAGTCAAGCCTGGAAGTCTCAGCTTGACACCTTTTCTTTGCCGTCTAATGCTACTCTTATCCAATATGTGGATGATTTATTAGTGGCTGCTGATTCGGAAGATGTCTGTAAAAATGCGACTATGTTACTTCTGCGACATTTGTCTGATCTACATCACAAAGTGTTGCTTTCTAAGTTACAATATTGCCGACAAGAGGTTACCTATTTAGGTCATCTCTTGTCGAAGGAGGGAAGGCGATTGACCCCAGAACGTATTCAAGCAATTGCTCAAATGTCTGTACCATCCACACAAAGAGAGGTGCGTGCTTTCTTAGGCATTACCGCTTACTGTAGACAATGGATTCCAAACTTCTCCCTACTAGCGAAACCTTTGTTGGCACTCACTCTGAAGGATACGCCCCAACCGTTTCCTTGGACTGATGAATGTCAAAAGAGTTTTTCTGATTTACGTACTGCTTTGTGTTCGGCTCCTGCGTTGGGTACTCCAGATTACAGTAAACCCTTTACACTTTATGTTCATGAGAAGGAAGGTTGTGCATTATCAGTTCGGACACAGCAATTTGGAGGGAAACAAAGGCCATGTGCCTATTTTTCGGCAATGTTAGATCCAGTTGCTAAAGTGTTACCTAGCTGCCTTAGAGCAACAGCGGCAGCAGCGATTTCTATTTGTCAATCTGCTGGATTGGTGTTGGATCATACTCCTAATGTTATTGTGCCACATGCAGTAGATACTCTTTTGAATAGGACGAAAACCCAGCACTTAACGAGTGCTCATTTGTCAGGATATGAGTTGACGTTGTTAGCAAGTCATATATATATCAGGAGATGTAATGTTCTGAATCCAGCAACATTGTTGCCTATTTTGGATGAGAAAAATGTACAAAATCAGCATGATTGTTTTCTTCGTACGGAAGAAGAAACTAAAGGTCGAGTCGATTTGAAAGATACACCACTTACGGATCCGGATGGGATCTTGTGGGTAGATGGGTCTTGCTTTAAGCTTCCTAATGGCGAGACGACAGCAGCTTACGCTGTTACAACTTTACATACGATAGTGGAAACTGCATGCATTTCACAAAATTCAGCACAAGCTGCAGAGTTGATTGCATTGAGAAGAGCATCTGTGTTGACGAAAGGGAAAAGAGTGACTGTTTACACAGATAGCCAATCTGCGTTTTGCGTTGCCCATAGTTTCGGACGTTTGTGGAGAGAGAGAGGATTCTTTACCTCCCACGGCACCAAAATACAGCATGGTCAGTTGGTGAGTGACCTTCTTGAATCACTTACCTTGCCCACCCAAATAGCGATTGTGAAGTGTAGTGTGCATCAAAAGATTACTGATGACATTGGTCGGGGAAATGCATTTGCGGATGAAATAGCGAAAGAAACGACACGGAATGTTGAGGGTCGAATGTATGTTGCAGGACCGGCAAATTGGGTCCCAGAGGCTGGTATGTGTGAAGACACAGTAGAAAGAGTGAAAATGATTCAGAAGGAAGCAACTGAATAAAGAATTGAGTAAGTGGAAAGAAAGTACGGGATGTTGGATACGATGGGATGTTGGACGGAATTGTCAGAGCATCAGCGATGGTTGTTACCAGATGCATATGTGTTACCTGTGATCACTATGGCTCATGGACCAGCTCATATTAATGCATGGGATATATGTAAACTCCTAGCTCCAGTATGGCAAAATGAAAATATTCCTAAATGTGCAGAAAATGTAGTGAAGCATTGCATTGTTTGCTTGATGCATAATCCAGGAAAGGGAATTCCAACTCCACCAGGTCACTTTGCTCCCCCTACGTATCCTTTTGAGGTACTACAAATAGACTACATTCATATGGAGCGCTTCAATAATCTCAAGTATGTCCTGGTGGTGGTTTGTACCTTTTCCAGATGGATAGAGGCCTACCCCCTAAAGGACAATACTGCTTTGTCTACTGCCAAAGTCCTTCTAAAAGAGTTTTTCCCGAGGTTTGGTGTGCTGCGCATTGTCTGGAGTGACAATGGGAGTGAATTTGTAGGTCAGATCATGCAGAAAGTATGTGTGGGTCTTGGTATTAGACAGAAATTTCATGCGGCAAACCACCCTCAGTCAGCAGGTTTGGTAGAGTGTTATAATGGCACTCTCAAACTTAAGTTAGCAAAGATCCAGACCAGTACAGGCCTTTCCTGGCCTGATGCCTTGCCCTTGGCACTTCTTTCAACAAGAACGACTGTCCATTCTCGTTTGGGGCTTAGTCCATACGAGATTGTTTTTGGGCGCCCTGCTAATGTTTGGGGAGTCCCTCGCCCCAAAAAGTACTCAGACATTCCGTATCCATTGTTGGTTGACTATTTGCAGGACCTCACCACTAAATTGCGTGTTATTCGTCAACAGGTCCAAAACGCTTTGCCGGAGGCCTCCTCATGGTGACTGGGTGTGTCTGAAAAACTTCCAGAGGAAGAAAAATCTGGAACCTCGTTGGGGGCCGCCGAGACAAGTCCTACTCACCACCCGTACAGCAGTGAAGGTCGTCGGAAAAAGAAACTGGATCCACGGCGTGCACTGTAAGCGGGTACCATTGCTTTTACCTTAGGACCAGTGGGTCCGAGAAGGCGTTGGTGACAGTGAGTGCGAAAAGGTACCTAGATTCATACCTTTCAGCAGTGCACGCCTGGATTGGACTAGTTCCGAGAAAGAGGACGACGACATTTTACAGGAAGCTGTACCTCCACACCTACGATTGAACACATCGGATCCAGAGACTTTATTTAAAGACGAGAGGATATCTGGCAAGACACGATACAACCTGAGAGAAAGGTTGCCTAAGAACAATTAAAGTTGTACTTTATAATTCTTGCCTTGTGTTAAAAATTGAAAGATTCCTTTTCCACTATCCATCAAGTTGCAGGGTCACTGTAGGAGTCTTAGGCTGTGACTTGAATAGTGACTAGGTCAACAGGACTTGCAGTGTCATAGGACGGCTAATAACCACAGCTAAGTGATTAAGGAAGATTATCATGAGCAACGCCTTTAGAGTAATGGATAGCGCAGGAAAAGAGAATGATGTCAAAATTATGAAAAGAAATCATTACAAGAAATTATTCTTCAGTCGTTGTGGCGTAGCATTATGTATTTCAGTATGTTTATGCAGTTTATTATCATGTGTAGGATGGATTGTACACAGTATGCAGCCAACACCTGTCCCTACTTCTACTTCTTTGATTCCCTCTACTACTATTTCTCCACATAAATTTTATGCACACCCAGACCATGATCAGATAAGAAGAATGGAGTATTTTAATAATTAATTTATCCAACTCTGGCATAAACATCAATTGGTAGTGAATACTACTGATTGTTGGGTTTGTGGGCTCATACCACATAATACAGAGAGAGGGATGCCGTATTTGGTTCTCCCATTCACGTACGAAGGTTCTGCCTAGGCTTATCTGGCTATGTTTTCTAATGCATACCAGAACCTACTCCGATATCCTCCTGGTGAGTCCTATAATGGTGGAGTGGATTTCAGTCATAGCTCTTTGATCAAGGGAATAGTGACCATGGCAAAAATAGCTGATATTATCAAGATTCCCAAAGACGAAAAGAGAATATATGATGGATGGAACATGACCCGGTATGTCACTAGTCTCACTGATAAGATTAAACAGAAGAAATTTGCACCAATTTGGGTTTTACCCCAGAGAGGTAATCTGTGTGTAAATGGCCAGAATACCAAAGTTAAGCAAGAAAGGAGTAATTGTTCTCACATATACGTTTATACACCCTTGACTCCTTCACCGTTAGTTCCATCACAAGGCACATACTTTATCTGTCATGATAAAGCATTATACATGGCTTCCCACACATTTCTCGGGGACATGTTATATAGCTTTCCTTCTCCCTCCGACATATACTGCTCCTGCAGATCACCATAGAAAGAGATTGGTTAGAGGGGTTATTGATGCGGAAGACAAGGCCGGACAAGAAGGAGGGGATTTCCTGAAAGGAATTCTTCCTTTTTGGGGTCCAATGGCAAATAATAGAACATTAGACGCCTGGTTTGTGTGGTCGATGCTACCATAAATATAACTTCTGGAGCATTGAATAATTTGACAGCTGAACTTCAGGCGGATCGCCTTATGACTTAGCAGAACCGAATGGTTCTAGACATTGTCTTGGCTGATAGAGGCGGAGTCTGTAAATTGATTGGGTCCAGTTGCTGCATTTACGTTCCAGATAATGCCCCTACAGTATACCAAGCCATCTCTAAACTACATGTCATCTCCGAGTCCATTCATCAGGACACTGGGGATTGGTCTGTGATGGGATGGTTTTGGGGACTACTGTCCACATGGGGATGGAAGGTGTTAACCTTCCTTGGAGCGATTCTGGCAATAATCTTTTCCTGTTGTCTCTGTTTACAGTGCGGTCCAGCTATTTGCGGACTTTGTGCCACTGTATGTTTTTCTAAGCCGGTAACACAGGAAACAGAGAACATCAGAATGATGTTGCAGCAACACCTCAATGACCTCATGACCATCGATATAGATTCAGACTAACATGAGTCTCTTGTGCTTTGCCTGCGTATGGCAAAAGGAGGGTCTGAGGTTACGTGGTTTTCGACTTTGCTTCGTATCCAGCCGCCATTTTGTATTTAACCGCCATTTTGTGTTGCCTCACTCAGGCAGCACGGCGGACGTGGTGAACGTGATGTTTTTGCTTTTGCAGCTGCTACGTGTCCTCCCCGTTAAAGAATAACTTCTGCCTATGTTTATGAAACCGATGTCAGGGTCTCCCGAGTTTCGTAAATCCATGTCTAGACTGATTAATCCATGTCTTACTCCACTGTTTGGGTCCCACCATTCTTCTTAACTTTATCTTGTTTAACTGGCCTTCGCTATTCTCTTCGTGTGTTCTCTTGTTACATAGACTGTCCTTTGTAGTATTCAACATGTTCTACCACTTGCAAATTGAATTACGGGCACTAGTGTTGATTAACCTAAAGGGAGGAGAGCACACAGGGTCTGAAAGGAGGGTGCGTATTAGACATTCGATAACTTGTTTTCGAACTATTCCTATTCGTCAGTTTTGTATGTTTTGGGAGTTGGCATTGTAAACTTGTGTACTATAATACTCTGTGCGCCACGGAATGAACTGGCAGTCTCCTGATAACCTACCAGTTGGTGTACTTACAGGACCACTGTGCTCAGCTGCAGCTAATAAATCTGCTTTTCTACGCCTAACAGAGTGTCACGTGTCTCTGTCTGCCAAAGCAGGTGAACCCGGAGAACTTAGGCGTGCCCTGCGCCGCCTGGCCCGTAAGGTCAGGTTCTCCAACTTGCACCCTTGAAATTGAATTTGCGAGTACTTATTGGTACTCGCAAATTGCGCATGCAATCTCCCATTCATTTCTATGAGCCTGTAGGCCTATAGGAATGAATGGGAAGGCATTCCTTTATTGTGACTCGCAATTTGCGAGTCACAATTAAGGAATGTTTAGGAATTGCTAATTTTATAGCAATACCTACAATGCACAGGCTTTTGCTATTCCTTAATTGCGATTCCTTAAGAATCGCACTCATGGAATCGCAAAAGCCTACACTGATGCATATGCCTGTTAGTGTCACAAACTCTATCTTCAGACCATGATCCAAGCCCTGGTCATCTCGCAGCTGGATTATTTTAATATTTTTGTTTCTGGGCTTCTCTCAATCAAGGTTGTTGAGAATCCAACAGGTTGAAAATTTGCCAGCTCAACTGCTATTAAAACTTCCTAAATGGGCTCCTATGGGCCCTGCACTTCTTATACGTCACTGTCTCCCAGTAAAGAAGCGTGTTGCTTTTAAGGCCCTTTGCAACTGATATCGAAATTCCAAGAGGATTAGCGTGCCCTATTTTCACTCTTTTATCACGCCGTATTCCCCTTTGAGGCATCTTAGCTCCTCTGGGGCCTTGCTAGCCCAGGTCTCGAGGGCAAAGAAAGCACACATGGGTGAGAGTTCCTTTGGCTATCTGGCACCCGGGCTTTGGAACACTCTCCTTTTGTAGTTAAGGCACTCTGAGACAGAACAAAGGTTAAAGTGACATTAGAGTGGAGGGTTGACTCCTGGACCTTGCCAGAGACCTGGTCCTGTGGCCAATCCCAAGCTTTTCACAAGTGAGATTGACTGCCTGCGGGGTGTAGGCCTGGGTCAACCCCCACTGCTCATATCTTAAGGTTGTGCACAGTGGGGTGTTAGGCACACATATGGGGTTGGCTTCTGGACCTGGCCAGAGATCTGGTCCTGTGGCCAATCCCAAGCTTTTCACAAGAGAGATTGACTGCCTGCAGGGTGTAGGCCTGGGTCAACCCCCCACTGCTCATGTCTGAAGGCTGTGCACAGTGGCTTGTTAGGTGCGCATAGGGAGGGGGTTAGTTCAATCAATCAATCAATCAGAGTACTTGTAAAGCGCGCTACTACCTGTGAGGGTCCCAAGGCTCTGAGGGCAGGGGGGTGCTGCTACTGCTCGAAGAGCCAGGTCTTGAGGAGTCTTCTGAAGGCTAGTAGGTATTGGGTCTGCCGTATGTGGGTAGGGAGGTTGTTCCAGGTCTTGGCGGCGAGGTAGGAGAAGGATCTGCCGCCGGAGGTCGTTCGTTGGATGTGGGGGACAGCAGCGAGGGCGAGGCTGGCAGAACGGAGCTGGCGGGAGGGGGTGTGGAAGCTGAGTCTGCTGTTCAGGTAAGCTGGTCCGGCGTTGTGAAGTGCTTTGTGTACGTGGGTGAGGAGCTTGAAGGGGATCCTCTTGTTGACAGGGAGCCAGTGTAGGTCTCTCAGGTGGGGGGTGATGTGGCTGAGCCGGGGGACGTTAACTATAAGTCGGGCGGAGGTGTTTAGATGCATTGTAGTCATCGTAGGTGTTTGGCTGGGATTCCTGCTTAGAGTGCGTTGCCGTAGTCCAGTCTGCTGCTGACGAGGGCCTGTGTCACCGTTCTTCTTGTTTCGGTTGGGATCCACTTGTAGATCCTGCGGAGCATGCGGAGGGTGTTGTTGCAGGAGGAGGAGACGGCGTTGACCTGCTTAGACATTGAGAGAGAGGAGTCAAGGATAAATCCTAGATTGCGTGCATGGTCGGTGGGTGTTGGTGCTGTTCCCAGTTTGGTCGGCCACCAGGAGTCATCCCAGGCTGAGGGGCTGGGTCCGAGGATGAGGACCTCCATCTTGTCCGAGTTCAGCTTTAGACGGCTGCTCCCTATTCAATCGGCGACGGCCTTCATTCCCTCGTGGAGGTTGGTTTTGGCGGTGAGTGGGTCCTTGGTGAGGGAGAGGATGAGCTGGGTGTCCTCAGCGTAGGAGGTGATGTTGAGGTCGTGATGGCAGGCCACTTGTGTGAGGGGGGCCATGTAGACGTTGAATAGCGTTGGGCTGAGGGATGAGCCCTGGGGGACGCCGCAGATAATGTCGGTGGCTTCGGATCTGAAGGGTCGGAGGCGGACGCTCTGGGTTCTGCCGGAGAGGAAGGACGTGGTCCAGTCAAGAGCCTTCTCTTGGATTCCGGCTTCTAGTAGGCGTGTCTTTAGAGTGCGATGGCAGACCGTGTCAAAGGCGTCTGACAGGTCCAGAAGGATGAGGGCTGATGTTTCGCCGTTGACTAGTTGGCACCTGATGTCATCTGTGGCGGCGATGAGGGCTGTCTCAGTGCTGTGGTTTCAATTGAATCCGGACTGGGACGGGTCCAAGATGTTGTTGTCTTCGAGGTGGCGGGCCAGTTGCATGTTGACGATTTTCTCAATGACCTTTGCCGGGAACGGGAGCAGGGAGATGGTCCGGAAGTTCTTGAGGTCCTTGGGGTCCGCTTTGGGCTTCTTGAGGAGGACGTTGATTTCGGCGTGCTTCCAGCTTTCCTGATGTCGCTGTTTCAAAGGAGATGTTGATGACCTTCCGTAGTTGGGGTGCGATGGCTGTGTCTGCCTTGTTGAATACGTGGTGGGGGCATGGGTCAGATGAAGATCCTGAGTGGATAGAGTTCATGACCTTGCGTGTCTCGTCGTCGTTGCCGTTGGACCAGGAGGTCAGGCGGTTGGCGCTGGTGATGTTCACAGGGGAGGTTGAGTCTGGCGTAGTCGGAGCGGTCATGGTGTTGAAGCTGTCGTGGATGTCAGCGATCTTGCGGTGGAAGAAGATGGCTGGTGAGTCGCACAGTTCTTGTGAGGGCGGACCCAACATCGAACAACATGTCCGCCCTCAAGCTCGCCACCCGAAAACACCACCAACTGATCCACGCCACCAAGAAAACTGCATTCAAGGAACGACTGGACAACAACGCCCACAACAGCAAGGAACTCTTCAACATCGTTAAAGAGCTCTCCAACCCCAACGCCGGAAACAACAACATCACCCCTTCACAAGACCTCTGCAACTCCCTCGCCTCCTACTTCCACAACAAGATCGCGGACATACACAACAGCTTCAGCACTCAACCGACGCACGCCACGACTGAACCACCGCCCCCCACCACCACCCTCCGCGCCTGGACCCCGATCAGCACCAAAGACTCCATCCGCACGATGAACTCCATCCACTCCGGATCTCCTACCGACCCCTGCCCCCACCACGTCTTCAACAAGGCCGACGCTGTCATCGCACCCCACCTGCGGGACATCATCAACACCTCCTTCAACACCGCTACCTTCCCGGAGAGCTGGAAGCACGCCGAATTCAGCGCTCTACTAAAGAAGCCATCTGCCGACCCCACCGACCTCAAGAACTACCGCCCCATCTCGCTGCTCCCGTTTCCCGCAAAAGTAATCGAGAAGACCGTCAACAAGCAGCTGGCCGCCTTCCTCGAGACAAATGGATCCCTCGACCCCTCGCAGTCTGGCTTCTGGGCCAACCACAGCACTGAGACCGCCCTGATCGCAGCCACCGATGACATCCGAGCCCTGCTCGACAACGGAGAAACAGCGGCCCTCATCCTCCTAGACCTCTCCGCGGCCTTCGACACTGTCGGCCACCGTACCCTAGTGCAGTGCCTCAGCAACGTCGGAATCCAGGAGAAGGCACTGGAATGGATCATCTTGTTCCTCGCTGGAAGGACACAGAGAGTCCGCCTTCCCCTGTTCAGATCAGAAGCCACCGAAGTCATCTGCGGCGTTCCTCAAGGCTCCTCGCTCAGCCCAACCCTCTTCAATGTCTACATGAGCCCCCTCGCAGCCATCGCACGCCAACACAACCTCAACATCATCTCCTACACCGACGACACCCAGCTGATCCTCTCCCTCACCAACGACCCCGCCACCGCCAGAGCCAACCTACACGAAGGGATGACAGACGTAGCCAAGTGGATGATGAACAGCCGCCTGAAACTGAACTCGGACAAGACGGAAGTCCTCATCCTGGGATCTTCACCCTACGCCTGGGACGACTCCTGGTGGCCCCCCGCCCTGGGCAGCGCACCCAAACCAACAGACCACGCACGCAACCTGGGCTTCATCCTGGACTCCTCCCTCTCCATGACCAGACAAGTCAACGCCGTCTCCTCGTCGTGCTTCAACATCCTGAGCATGCTACGTAACATCTTCCGGTGGATCCCTACCGAGACGGTCACCCAGGCCCTCGTCACCAGCCATCTGGACTACGGAAACTCCCTCTACGCCGGAAATACCGCCAAACTCCAGAAGAGACTCCAGCGGATTCAGAACGCCTCAGCACGACTCATCCTGGACATCCCCCGTCGCAGCCACATCTCCAGACACCTGAGAGATCTGCACTGGCTCCCGGTCAACAAGAGAATCACCTTCCATCTCCTCACCCATGCACACAAAGCCCTACACAACCAAGGCCCAGGATACCTCAACAGCCGCCTCAACTTCTACGCTCCCACACGCCAACTTCGATCGACCGGCCACGCCCTCGCCGCCGTCTCCCGCATCTGAAGAGGCACCACAGGAGGAAGGTCCTTCTCCTACCTGGCCGCCAAGACCTGGAACTCCCTGCCGACCCACCTCCGCCTGACCCAGGACCACCTTGCCTTCAGGAAGCAGCTAAAGACCTGGCTGTTCGAGCAGTAGCGGACCCCCCCTCCCCTAGCGCCTTGAGACCCTCCGGGTGAGTAGTGCGCTATATAAATGCTTGATTGATTGATTGATGTCGTTGGCGTTGACGCTGGGGTTGGAGAGTTCCTTTACGATGCTGAAGAGCTCTTTGCTGTTGTGTGCGTTGTTATCCAAGCGGTCTTTGAAGGAGGATCTCTTGGCTAATCTGATGAGGTGGTGGTGTCTGCGGGTGGCGTCATTTTGGGCTGTGTGGTTGTCCGGTGTGCGTTCGTGGAGCCATGTCTTCTCCAGTTTCTAGCATGTGCGTTTAGAGGTCTGGAGCTCGTCGGTGAACCAGGTGGCTAACTTGTTGGCGTGGCTGTTGGAGGGTTTCTTGAGCAGGGCGAGGGTGTTGGCGCAGTCGTAGATCCACTGTCTGAGGTTTCGGGCTGCGGCGTCTGGGTTGGTGGGGTCGGTGGGTGGGTTCTTGGCAAGGGAGGTGATCAGCTGGTCTTCGGTGACTTTGCTCCAGCAGCAGCGAGGCAAGTGTTGGGTGCAGTGGTGCGTGGTTGGTTTCTTGAAGGTGAAATGGATGCAGCGGTGGTCGGTCCAGTGGAGTTCGGTGGTGTGGTCAAAGGCGACGTGGGAGCCTGTGGAGAAGACGGGATCCAGCGTGTTGCCGGCGGCGTGGGTGGGTGCTGTGATGAGTTGTCTGAGGCCCAGGTTGGCGAGGTTGTCGATCATGGTGGCGGAGTTGCCGTTGTTGTTTGTTCTCGAAGTGGAAGATTAGGTCCCTGAGGAGGATGTAGTCCATGGAGGCGAGTGCGTGGGTGCTGGTGAGGTCAGCGATGGAGTCGCTGAACTGAGCCCGGGGTTCTGTAGATGAGTGTTCCTTTGAGGGTGGTGTTGGGGTCGGTGTGGATCCGGAAGTGCAGGTGTTCGGCGGTGTTGAGGGTGTCTTCTGCATGGGTGGCGACCTTGAGGGTGGACTTGTGGATGATGTCTATTCCTCCTCCGATTCCGTTGGCACGATCCCTGCGGGTGATCTTGTAGCCGTCCGGGATGGCTATGGCGATGTTGGGCGCCGAGGAGTCGTTCCACCAGGTTTCGGTCAGGAAGGCCTCATCTGGGGCGGAGGTGTCGAGCAGATCCCAGAGCTCGACGGCGTGTTTGCGTGCGGAGCTGGTGTTGAGGAGTATGCAGCGGAGGTGGTTGGGTCCAGTCCTTGGAGGTTTGGTGGTTCTGTCGCAGGTGATGCTGCAGGTGTGGCAGGAGAAGGGTCCGTTTCGGGGTGACCTGGAAGCAGATGTGGTTTCGGCTGGTGTTGAGTGCGTGGAGGGTGCTGGCGTCATAGTGGATTCTGGTGTTGTGGCGTTCGCTGGGTTCTGGCGCTGGGTGCGGTCCAGGCGTGGATGGGCATGGCACGCCCTCTCCGCGCGTCCGCTGCGCGGCTGCTTCTCGGCTTGCATATGAAGTTGCTTGGGAGGGAGGAGCAGCTGGGAGGCGGGAGCGGGGAGGAGAATGGGTGTGCAGGGGGGCGGGGCCGCAGGGATGCAGTGGCCGGAAAGGGTTGGATCGGAGCGGTGGGGGTGCTAGGGGAACTGGTGCACAAGGCAGAGGGTAGGGAAAAACCCAGGAAACAAAGAGGCAGCAAGGAGGCAGGAACCAGGCAGTCAGGTGACGAGCAGCGGCGTGGGGGCGACCTGCCTGCAAGCAGGGTGAAAGGTCACAAAAAAGCACAGAAAGGTCACAAAAAACAGTGGGAAATGAGTGGCATAGAGGCAGTAGGCACAAAGGTCACAAGAAAGGGTAGAAAAAATCACAAAAAACGGGGGAAACGAGAGGCACTGAGGCAGAAAGGTCACAGGAAAGGGCAGAAAGGTCACAAAAACGGGGGGGAAATGAGTGGCACAGATGCACAAAGGTTCCAAGAAAGGGCAGAAAGGTCACATAAAACAGGGGGAAACGAGTGGCACAGAGTCAGAAAGGGGAGTAGAGGCAAGAAAAACGAGTACATTCAGGGGAGCAGAACACAAGAAAAACGAGTGCAATCAGGGGAGCAGAAGGCAAGAAAAACGAGGACAATCAGGGGAGTAGAAGGCAAGAAAAACTAGTGCAATCAGGGGAGCAGAAGGCAAGAAAAATGAGTACAATCAGGGGAGCAGAAGGCAAGAAAAACTAGCACAATCAGGGGAGCAGAAGGCAAGAGAAACGAGCGCAATCAGGGGAGCAGAAGGCAAGAAAAACGAGCGCAATCAGAGCGCAATCAGGGGAGCAGAAGGCAAGAAAAACGAGCGCAATCAGGGGAGCAGAAGGCAAGAAAAACGAGCGCAATCAGGGGAGCTGAAGGCAAGAAAAACGAGCGCAATCAGAGCGCAATCAGGGGAGCAGAAGGCAAGAAAAACGAGGACAATCAGGGGAGTAGAAGGCAAGAAAAACGAGTGCAATCAGGGGAGCAGAAGGCAAGAAAAACGAGTACAATCAGGGGAGCAGAAGGCAAGAAAAACGAAAAACGAGTACAATCAGGGGAGCAGAAGGCAAGAAAAACGAGTACAATCAGGGGAGCAGAAGGCAAGAAAAACGAGTGCAATCGGGAGCAGAAGGCAAGAAAAACAAGTACAATCAGGGGAGCAGAAGGCAAGAAAAACGAGTACAATCAGGGGAGCAGAAGGCAAGAAAAACGAGTGCAATCAGGGTAGCAGAAGGCAAGAAAAACGAGTACAATCAGGGGAGCAGAAGGCAAGAAAAACGAAAAAACGAGTACAATCAGGGGAGCAGAAGGCAAGAAAAATGAGTACAATCAGGGGAGCAGAAGGCAAGAAAAACGAGTGCAATCGGGAGCAGAAGGCAAGAAAAACAAGTACAATCAGGGGAGCAGAAGGCAAGAAAAACGAGTGCAATCAGGGGAGCAGAAGGCAAGAAAAACGAGTGCAATCAGGGGAGCAGAAGGCAAGAAAAACGAAAAACGTGTACACTCAGGGGAGCAGAAGGCAAGAAAAACGAGTGCAATCGGGAGCAGAAGGCAAGAAAAACAAGTACAATCAGGGGAGCAGAAGGCAAGAAAAACGAGTACAATCAGGGGAGCAGAAGGGAAGAAAAACTAGTGCAATCAGGGGAGCAGAAGGTAAGAGAACAGGCACAGATAAGAATGCAGGCACAGGGGGTAGACAGGCAGCAGCGGTCACAGACACCAGAAGACAGTACGGGCAGTACAGGGAAGACAGACAGACAGCAACAGTGATACAAACCTAAGGCCTAGCACTGGCCACCAGGGATGAGGCGCGGGTGGTAGCCTGCGGGTGGAGGAGGGCCTCAACTTCTACAGCAGCGGCAGCTGGGGCAGGTTCAGGACACACAGGTGGAGCTGTGTGGTGGGGGAGCGACCTACCAGCAAGGTCAAGGGTTGCTGGACCTGGCCAGAGACCTGGACCTGGCCAGAGACCTGGTTCTGCAACCAGTCCCATGCTTTGTACAGGAGAGGTTAGCCACCAACAGGGTGTGGGCCTGGGCCAACCACCCACTTGTTGGACTGAAAATATGTCTAGCTGACTCCTTCTAGCATTGTGCGAGTTAAGTTAGCATTTGCTGCATCATTTTATATTCAGCCGCCATTTTGTGTCATTATTGAAATGAAGCTTCTGTCCCGTGTTTGTCTGCCTCAGCAGAAAAGCAGCCTTGATTGTTTCTTTTTATTATTCAAGTTGAGCTTCTTTGAACTAATGAATAGCTTGTTCTGGGTGTGCATGCCTTTCCTTGTATGTAGCCCTGCTCCCACTCTCAGAGAGACGGACACAGGCTGAGTAACCTTGAAGCTAAGATATTGCGTACCCCATCGCAGAATGGTAGCTCATCCTTCTGTACCTCTTTTGTTCATCTGTGCCCAGGCTGGAAAAGTCCACTCTGGGCGTGTCTTAGAGATGTATATCTAACTTTACCCTGAAGACGGGGGTCAGTCCCTCGACTGCTATCCTAGGAGGCTGGTCAGACTAGACTCTGTGTGAGCGAATACTAATAAAATATCTTTGGTTTGTATTCTCTACTGTCTGACCGACTCTTCATTTGTGTGGAAGGCTGAGAGGTGGTCCTGGGTGACCCGGTGGCCCTAATCAGGTCACTGCCTTCACGCTGCACATGGCTGCAGGTTGCAGCCATTGAGGGTGTTGGCTTTATTTGATTAAAAAAAGGTATTCACTTAAGAAAACAAAGGTTAAAGTGACATTATAGTTAAGTCTTGCAATAAGAAAAAAAAATAACTTTAAAAACCAAAAACAGCACTGAAATGCATCTGTTTTAATTCAGTGAAATAACTATAATTTGAGCCCCACAATGCACTGCTTGTTATGTCACATACTAAATCAATTATTACATGTTAAATTACATCATTGATGACATCACTGATAACATCCCACAAAAATCATCTTTGATAACATCTCTCATTGACTGAAGTGCCAATATTATTGAGTGTTCCTTATTTCTTTTTTTTGTGCTCTTTGTCACCAGAGAGGAGAGAGGAGGTTCATGAATGCACGAGGCGCTGCACAATGCTCTCCTATTTACCTCCATACTTACCTCTGTACCTTGTGCATTTCACTACAGCAGAGGCCTGTGTTTCACTAACACTCAGCTGCAGGCACACAGCACTAGCAGTAGACTGCAGCAATTGTCAATCAATCACACGGACAGTGGATGTAGCGTGACTGTCACTCATCTACAGTCACACAATAGGCACACAACTCGTAACAGTGGAAAGAGAGTGACTGTCACTCAGCTATGGACACACAACTCCAACAGCGGAAGGACAGTGGCTATCACTCATCTACAGACACACAAAAGACACACAAATTAAGCAGTGGAAGGACAGTGACTGGTACTCATGTACAAACATACAAAATACACACAATTCCAGCAATGGAAGGACAGTGACTGGCACACAGACACACAACAGATTCACAAATCCAGCAGCGGAAGGAGTGTGGCTGTCACTCATCTACAAACACACAACAGACACACAACTCCAGCAGCAGAAGGACAGTGACTGTCACTCGTTCACAGACACACATCCGACATACAAATCCAGCAGTGGAAGGACAGTGACTGGTACTCATGTACAGACACACAAGAGACACACAAATCCAGCAGCGGAAGGACAGTGGCGGTCACTCATCCACAGACACACATCAGACACACAAATCCAGCAGCGGAAGGACAGTGGCGGTCACTCATCCACAGACACACAAGAGACACACAAATCCAGCAGTGGAAGGACAGTGGCGGTCACTCAGTCACACACAAGGCTGTATCAGTGGATTTACAGTGACAGCCACTCCCTCGTACACATGGCGATAGAAGTGGACATAGATGGTGGAAACGTGTCAGCTTGGTTTAAGGTGTGATAAGTATATGTATTAAAACCCATATACCATCACTAATAGAATAACAATATGTATATTTATTATTTATTTATTTATTTATATTTATTTATTTACTTATAGGTGAACACAAAACGTCGACCGATGGTGTTAAGCAGAACAGACCAGGATGGGATACTAAAAACTCTGAACTGCACCATAGGCAATACTCGACTCAAATTTCGGCTACCCCTGTGACCAACACGTGTGAGTCACTGCACCATACAAAATCTTACTTACGTAAGATGAATATAAAATAATCTTGTTTCTCGTTAAATCAAAACAGATGCTATATTACTACAGAACACGACAACTGACATATTGTGGGAGGCTCAAAGCAACATTGTCATGGCATGGGGGGATTCCTGACAGTTTCATATTTGAAAAATATTACTTTCAATATTTAGTGATATAATAGTACATACTTATGTAAAACACTACAAAATGTTGAAAAATACATCTGTTATATTTAAAAGTGCCCTTACCATATTTGTTTGTGACATTTGCTGCTGGTTTATGTCTTGTAATGGCTCGTGCTTTGACTCTTAGTCAAGACAGACCTCTGGCTCGGCTCTCCCCAAGCCTGTCCCCCTCCCTTACCAGAAATTTAGGAGCACATTTGCTCAACTTTCATGCAACGCAGGGCCGCAGAGTCGCTGCGCTGCATTGCGTGAACAGTTCTGTATTTACAAAGAGATGGAGCATTACTGCCCCCCCCCCCCCCTGTGCTGGCGCACTGTGTGCAGCCTCGCACCAATGCAGGCATCCTTGCACCAATGCAGGCATCCTCGTACCAATGCAGGCATCCTTGCATCAATGCAGGCATCCTTGCACCAATGCAGGCATCCTTGCACCAATGCAGGCATCCTTGCATCAATGCAGGCATCCTTGCACCAATGCAGGCATCCTCGCACCAATGCAGGCATCCTCGTACCAATGCAGGCATCCTTGCACCAATGCAGGCATCCTTGCACCAATGCAGGCATCCTTGCATCAATGCAGGCATCCTTGCATCAATGCAGGCATCCTTGCACCAATGCAGGCATCCTCGCACCAATGCAGGCATCTTTGCACCAATGCAGGCATCCTCGCACCAATGCAGGTATCCTTGCACCAATGCAGGCATCCTTGCACCAATGCAGGCATCCTCGCACCAATGCACGCATCCTCGCACCAATGCAGGCATCCTTGCACCAATGTGCGAGCGTGACTGTGTCACAGGCAGGTTTGTTTTTGTCTCAGTAGGAGCACCTTCCTGCACCAAAACAATCCTTAGAGGCTTTTTCTGTCTCTCTGTGCGCTGTGGAAAGAGGGAATAAGAGAAATAAAGATGTTTCTCATTGTTACACCTCGCTTGGGAAAGCCTTAGCATCTTATGCATTCCTAGGTTTACAAGTCTTGGGACATCCGGGAAAGAACCAAAATCCATGGGTGGATGTGTGGGAACCCCCTGCTCCACCCATGGGAACCCACCAATGTGATCTTTAATGTACCACAGCACCAGCAGCTGCCTTGGGGACATGTCTTAAAGTCTCACAAGGCCACGCAAACCAGCCCTGGAAAGATGACCGAAGCCGGAACAGCGCAGGCCTCACAAACATGGGCTGGGTGACTCCTAGGTGGAGGGACACGGAGGATTTATGGGGCGTTGCTGTACTCCAGCAGACAGGAAGAGGCCTCCTCGCTCCTCCACAGAGCTAGAGTGCGGGTCCGAGGATGGGGGGGGCTGGGGGGAGGGGCACACAGGGCATTGGAGGAGGAAGTCTGTGGGTACTGGGGGATCCATACACCCCACGGAGTGTCAGCGGGAAGTCTGGGAGGCAGGGTTGGATGGAGGACCCTCCACCTCGGCTCCCACGGACGCTTTGCCTCCACAGCTGAGCTCCAACCCCGTGACCTCCACTCCAGCGCCCCGAGAGCCAATCCGAGCCCGTCCAGGTGGCCCCGTGCGGCAGGGGGCCCGCTGTGAGGCTGCCCGGCCTGGCTGGGTAATTGGGGCATTCATTAGGGGTCTCTGCCTGGGAGGTGCTCGGTGCCCTCGGCCTATCACCCTCTGAAGGTCCCTCTGCATCATTAACTCCAATCAGTCAGAGGGAGAGAAGGGGCCGCCCCGGCCCCGCGGGCGCCCGCTCTGTGGCAGGGAGAAGGTGCCACGCCCCTGTATCCCACGGCAGTGTCAATGTGTGCCACCTAACGGGGCTTCTATTGGGCGGCAGCCACCACGAGCGCGAACCCTAGGGGTGCCTCTGTGTGCCCTCTGTAGGGCCAGTCCTAGGGGTGCCTCCCTCTGCCCTCTGTAGGGCGGGTCCTAGGGGTTCCTCTCTGTGCCCTCTGATGGGCGGGTCCTAGGGGTTCCTCTCTGTGCCCTCTGATGGGCGGGTCCTAGGGGTTCCTCTCTGTGCCCTCTGTTGGGCGGGTCCTAGGGGTTCCTCTCTGTGCCCTCTGATGGGCGGGTCCTAGGGGTGTCTCTGTGTGCCCTCTGATGGGCGGGTCCTAGGGGTGCCTCTGTGTGCCCTCTGTAGGGCGAGTCCTAGGGGTGCCTCTGTGTGCCCTCTGTAGGGCCAGTCCTAGGGGTGCCTCCCTCTGCCCTCTGTAGGGCGGGTCCTAGGGGTTCCTCTCTGTGCCCTCTGATGGGCGGGTCCTAGGGGTTCCTCTCTGTGCCCTCTGATGGGCGGGTCCTAGGGGTTCCTCTCTGTGCCCTCTGTTGGGCGGGTCCTAGGGGTTCCTCTCTGTGCCCTCTGATGGGCGGGTCCTAGGGGTGTCTCTGTGTGCCCTCTGATGGGCGGGTCCTAGGGGTGCCTCTGTGTGCCCTCTGTAGGGCGAGTCCTGGGGTGCCTCTGTGTGCCCTCTGTAGGGCGAGTCCTGGGGGTGCCTCCGTGTGCCCTCTGTAGGGCCAGTCCTAGGGGTGCCTCTGTGTGCCCTCTGAAGGGCCAGTCCTAGGGGTGCCTCTGTGTGCCCTCTGTAGGGCCAGTACTGGGGGTGCCTCCGTGTGCCCTCTGTAGGGCCAGTCCTAGGGGTGCCTCTGTGTGCCCTCTGAAGGGCGAGTCCTAGGGGTGCCTACCTGTGCCCTCTGTTGGGCGAGTCCTAGGGGTGCCTCTGTGTGCCCTCTGTAGGGCGAGTCCTGGGGGTGCCTCCGTGTGCCCTCTGTAGGGCCAGTCCTAGGGGTGCCTCTGTGTGCCCTCTGAAGGGCCAGTCCTAGGGGTGCCTCTGTGTGCCCTCTGTAGGGCGAGTCCTAGGGGTGCCTCTGTGTGCTCTCTATAGGGCCAGTCCTAGGGGTGCCTCTGTGTGCCCTCTGAAGGGCCAGTCCTAGGGGTGCCTCTGTGTGCCCTCTCTAGGGCCAGTCCTAGGGGTGCCTCTGTGTGCCCTCTGTAGGGTGAGTCCTAGGGGTGCCTCTGTGTGCCCTCTGTAGGGCCAGTCCTGGGGGTGCCTCTGTGTGCCCTCTGAAGGGCCAGTCTTAGGGGTGCCTCTGTGTGCCCTCTGTAGGGTCAGTCCTAGGGGTGCCTCTGTGTGCCCTCTGAAGGGCGAGTCCTAGGGGTGCCTACCTGTGCCCTCTGAAGGGTGAGTCCTAGGGGTGCCTCCGTGTGCCCTTTGTAGGGCCAGTCCTAGGGGTGCCTCTGTGTGCCCTCTGTAGGGCCAGTCCTAGGGGTGCCTCCCTGTGCCCTCTGTAGGGCCAGTCCTAGGGGTGCCTCTGTGTGCCCTCTGTAGGGCGAGTCCTAGGGGTGCCTCTGTGTGCCCTCTGAAGGGCGAGTCCTAGGGGTGCCTACCTGTGCCCTCTGAAGGGTGAGTCCTAGGGGTGCCTCTGTGTGCCCTCTGTAGGGCCAGTCCTAGGGGTGCCTCTGTGTGCCCTCTGTAGGGCGAGTCCTAGGGGTGCTCCCTGTGCCCTCTGTAGGGCCAGTCCTAGGGGTGCCTCTGTGTGCCCTCTGAAGGGCGAGTCCTAGGGGTGCCTCGCTGTGCCCTCTGAAGGGTGAGTCCTAGGGGTGCCTCTGTGTGCCCTCTGTAAGGCGAGTCCTATGGGTGCCTCTGTGAAGGGCGAGTCCTAGGGGTGCCTCTGTGTGCCCTCTGAAGGGCGAGTCCTAGGGGTGCCTCTGTGTGCCCTCTGTAGGGCCAGTCCTAGGGGTGCCTCTGTGTGCCCTCTGTAGGGTGAGTCCTAGGGCTGCCTCTGTGTGCCCTCTGTAGGGCCAGTCCTAGGGGTGCCTCCGTGTGCCCTCTGTAGGGCCAGTCCTAGGGGTGCCCTCTATAGGGCCAGTCCTGGGGGTGCCTTTGTGTGCCCTCTGTAGGGTGAGTCCTAGGGGTGCCTCTGTGTGCCCTCTGTAGGGCCAGTCCTGGGGGGGCCTCTGTGTGCCCTCTGAAGGGCCAGTCCTAGGGGTGCCTCTGTGTGCCCTCTCTAGGGCCAGTCCTAGGGGTGCCTCCGTGTGCCCTCTGTAGGGTGAGTCCTAGGGGTGCCTCAGTGTGCCCTCTGTAGGGCCAGTCCTAGGGGTGCCTCTGTGTGCCCTCTGTAGGGCCAGTCCTAGGGGTGCCTCCGTGTGCCCTCTGTAGGGTGAGTCCTAGGGGTGCCTCTGTGTGCCCTCTGTAGGGCCAGTCCTGGGGGTGCCACTGTGTGCCCTCTGAAGGGCCAGTCCTAGGGGTGCCTCTGTGTGCCCTCTGTAGGGTCAGTCCTAGGGGTGCCTCCGTGTGCCCTCTGTAGGGTGAGTCCTAGGGGTGCCTCTGTGTGCCCTCTGTAGGGCCAGTCCTAGGGGTGCCTTTGTGTGCCCTCTGTAGGGCCAGTCCTAGGGGTGCCGCTGTATGCCCTCTGTAGGGCCAGTCCTAGGGGTGCCTCCGTGTGCCCTCTGTAGGGCGAGTCCTAGGGGTGCCTCCCTGTGCCCTCTGTAGGGCGAGTCCTAGGGGTGCCTCTGTGTGCCCTCTGTAGGGCCAGTCCTAGGGGTGCCTCTGTGTGCCCTCTGTAGGGCCAGTCCTAGGGGTGCCTCTGTGTGCCCTCTGTAGGGCGGGTCCTAGGGGTGCCTCCCTGTGCCCTCTGTAGGGCCAGTCCTACGGGTGCCTCTGTGTGCCCTCTGTACGGCCAGTCCTAGGGGTGCCTCTGTGTGCCCTCTGAAGGGTGAGTCCTAGGGGTGCTTCTGTGTGCCCTCTGAAGGGTGCATCCTAGGGGTGCCTCCCTCTGCCCTCTGTAGGGCGAGTCCTAGGGGTGCCTCTCTGTGCCCTCTGAAGGGTGCGTTCTAGGGTGGCCTCTCTGTGCCCTCTGTTGGGCGAGTCCTAGGGGTGCCTCTGTGTGCCCTCTGAAGGGCGAGTCCTAGGGGTGCCTCTGTGTGCCCTCTGAAGGGCGAGTCCTAGGGGTGCCTCTGTGTGCCCTCTGTAGGGCCAGTCCTAGGGGTGCCTCTGTGTGCCCTCTGAAGGGCGAGTCCTAGGGGTGCCTCTGTGTGCCCTCTGTAGGGCGAGTCCTAGGGGTGCCTCTGTGTGCCCTCTGTAGGGCCAGTCCTAGGGGTGCCTCTGTGTGCCCTCTGTAGGGCGAGTCCTAGGGGTGCCTCCCTGTGCCCTCTGTAGGGCCAGTCCTAGGGGTGCCTCTGTGTGCCCTCTGTACGGCCAGTCCTAGGGGTGCCTCTGTGTGCCCTCTGAAGGGTGCGCCCTAGGGGTGCCTCTCTGTGCCCTCTGAAGGGTGAGTCCTAGGGGTGCTTCTGTGTGCCTTCTGAAGGGTGCGTCCTAGGGGTGCCTCCCTCTGCCCTCTGTAGGGCGAGTCCTAGGGGTGCCTCTCTGTGCCCTCTGAAGGGTGCGTTCTAGGGTGGCTTCTCTGTGCCCTCTGTAGGGCGACTCCTAGGGGTGCCTCCGTGTGCCCTCTGTAGGGCCAGTCCTAGGGGTGCCTCTGTGTGCTCTCTATAGGGCCAGTCCTAGGGGTGCCTCCGTGTGCCCTCTGTAGGGCCAGTCCTAGGGGTGCCTCTGTGTGCCCTCTGTAGGGCCACCCCTAGGGGTGCCTCTGTGTGCCCTCTGAAGGGTGAGTCCTAGGGTCACCTCCCTGTGCCCTCTGTAGGGCGAGTCCTAGGGGTGCCTCAGTGTGCCCTCTGTAGGGCCAGTCCTAGGGGTGCCTCTGTGTGCCCTCTGTGGGGCCAGTCCTAGGGGTGCCTCTGTGTGCCCTCTGAAGGGTGCTTCCTAGGGGTGCCTCTCTGTGCCCTCTGTAGGGCCAGTCCTAGGGGTGCCTCTCTGTGCCCTCTGTAGGGCCAGTCCTAGGGGTGCCTCTCTGTGCCCTCTGAAGGGTGAGTCCTAGGGGTGCCTCCCTGTGCCCTCTGAAGGGTGAGTCCTGGGGGTGCCTCCCTGTGCCCTCTGTAGGGCTAGTCCTAGGGGTGCCTGTCTGTGCCCTCTGAAGGTCGAGTCCTGGGGGTGCCTCCCTGTGCCCTTTGTAGGGCGAGTCCTAGTCAGGGCTCAAGTCGTAAAAAGAGAAGTGGGGGTCGCTGTCACCGGAAGGGAGTCATGACAAGAAGTGACGTCACGAAAGGTGCCGAGCTCCTCCTCCCAGAGAGGCCAAAGAGTGAAGTGCTGCTGTTTGGCAGGGGGGATTGTGTCCCCCTGGTAAAATAAGTGGGGGGACGCCGTCCACCCGCGTGGTACCCCGACTCGAGCCCTGTCCGGACTCCTAGGGGTGCCTCCCTGTGCCCTCTGAAAGGTGCGTCCTAGGGGTGCCTCTCTGTGCCCTCTGAAGGGTGAGTCCTAGGGGTGCCTACCTGTGCCCTCTGAAGGTCGAGTCCTATGGGTGCCTATCTGCGCCCTCTGAAGGGTGAGTCCTAGGGGTGCCTACCTGTGAAGGGTAAGTCCTAGGGGTGCCTCTCTGTGCCCTCTGAAGGTCGAGTCCTAGGGGTGCCTCCCTCTGCCCTCTGAAGGGAGCGTCCTAGGGGTGCCTCTCTGTGCCCTCTGAAGGGTCAGTCCTAAGGGGGTTTTCATATGTTCTGAGACTCAATGTTGGGGTACACCCGGATGCCACTTGGAGGGCGCTACCTGGGAGTGCCAAAGCCTTCTGTATTTCCAGGCACCTGAGTAGGACTTTTTTGGTCTAATTTCCTGGGAAACAAACACAAGCAAACGCACGGAAGTACACGTGCTCGCGCACACACACCACTCACGCGCGCGCGCACACACAGAGGCACACCACAACTAGTACACAAGCACACACGCGCAACTCAACGAACACACACTGCACACAAGCATACACACTGCAGACACACGCGCACACATACACTTTAGCGCACACACGCCACACATACGCGCGCGCCCCCCAGAAAAATAGTCATTCCGCATTAGTGTAACTGAGGCAAAGTGCACCTACAATCAGAAACTTGAATACTAGTTTGTTTCGTATATAATACAAAAATAGAATATCTCTATGAGTTATTAAAAAAACACTCACACACAAAGGCACCCCATATACACTTTTTTTATTTAAAAAGTCCATAAATAAACCAAAAGCGCAGTCTTGTCTCACCTCTGGATGCGACGTGTGTTCTTGAACACAGACCGACGCGTATCTGAAGGCGTCCATTCATTAATGCTGAAACATGGCGCAGCCTCGCTCCAAAAATATGTCAAAAGCAGCAATGAAGGGCAGCGCCTAGAGGCGCGAACCCTCGTGGCGGCACCGGGGCGACTTGTTTCATTCTACTTCTTTTGCTTCATACCTGTGGTGTGTAACAACACAATATGCATTGAAAATAACATCAGCATTTGTCAATAAAACACTGCAAAACAACATTAAAAATGTCAAATGTTATTATAGTAAAACACGCCGTATACGGTAATGCAAACGAATAATGTGCGCATGCACTGCACGTTAAATTAACTGCGAAATGCATTTTAAAATATTTAAAAGCAGTTATTTCCTCTCGCTAGAATGACAAACGTAGTTTCAGAACGATCATATGCAGAGTAATGAAAGCACATTTATACATTTAAAAACATGTTAGAGGTGTTGTCCTGCGCGCCGTTTTAGAAACGAGTCCCGTCTATTTTCAGAGCTGAGAGAATTACCGCTGTTTTAAGAAACGTTGGTTCTGGTTGTTTAAAAGCTACGGGTCGCGTTTAGGGCTCCTTCTCCGCCAACCGCACTCACTTTTACCGCTAAAATGAAGGCAAAAACTTGCGGAACTGTCAGGGCTTTAAGTGGGATGAAAAAGCTGGGGGTCACTAAAAAGGGAAGTGACAAACTTGACAAAGGGGCGTGGCTAACCCGATTAGGAGCGTGACCGAAATCAAGGGACCCAGCATTGTGCACTCAAGAGAGCCGTGAGCTGTCACTCATCAAAGGATGGCAAGGAAAGCCCGGTGCGTGGGGTATGTCTGATTCTAATGTGAGTGAGGAAGTTGCTTATTGAAGTGCAAACTCTTCCCTGTGGGTGGATTACACTGCAGTGTGCTCCGCCCCCTCCCTCTGAAAGGGCAGAGCAGGGTGGCACTGGTGGGGGAGCTCTGACCCCGGTGGGCAGAGCAGGGTGGCACTGGTGATTGGGTGCTGCTGGTCTGCTGGGAGCTCTGACCCCAGTGCGCAGAGCAGGGTGGCACTGGTGTGGGAGGGTGGCACTGGTGTGGGAGCTCTGACCCCGGTGGGCAGAGCAGGGTGGCACTGGTGTGGGAGCTCTGACCCCGGTGGGCGGAGCAGGGTGGCACTGGTGTGGGAGCTCCGACCCCGGTGGGCAGAGCAGGGTGGCACTGATGTTTGAGCTCTGACCCCGGTGGGCAGAGCAGGGTGGCACTGGTGTGGGAGCTCCATACCCCGGTGGGCAGAGCAGGGTGGCACTGGTGTGGGAGCTCCATACCCCGGTGGGCAGAGCAGGGTGGCACTGGTGTGGGAGCTCCATACCCCGGTGGGCAGAGCAGGGTGGCACTGGTGTGGGAGCTCTGACCCCGGTGGGCAGAGCAGGGTCACACTGGTGTGGGAGCTCCGACCCCGGTGGGCAGAGCAGGGTGGCACTGGTGTGGGAGGGTGGCACTGGTGTGGGAGCTCTGACCCCGGTGGGCAGAGCAGGGTGGCACTGGTGTGGGAGGGTGGCACTGGTGTGGGAGCTCTGACCCCAGTGGGCAGAGCAGGGTGGCACTGGTGTGGGAGCTCCGAGACCGGTGGACAGAGCAGGGTGGCACTGGTGTGGGAGATCTGACTCTGGTGGGCAGAGCAGGGTGGCACTGGTGTGTGGGTGCTGCGGATCCACTGGGAGCTCTGACCCCAGTGTGCAGAGCAGGGTGGCACTGGTGTGGGAGCTCTGACCCCGGTGGGCAGAGCAGGGTGGCACTGGTGTGGGAGGGTGGCACTGGTGTGGGAGCTCTGACCCCGGTGGGCAGAGCAGGGTGGCACTGGTGTGGGAGCTTGGATCCCGGTGGGCAGAGCAAGGTGGCACTGGTGTGTTAGCTCTTACCCCAGTGGGCAGAGCTTGGTCGCACTGGTGTGGGAGCTCTGACCCCGGTGGGCAGAGCAGGGTCACACTGGTGTGGGAGCTCTGACCCCAGTGGGCAGAGCAGGGTGGCACTGGTGTGGGAGCTCTGACCCCGGTGGGCAGAGCAGGGTGGCACTGGTGTGGGAGCTCTGACTCTGGTGGGCAGAGCAGGGTGGCACTGGTGTGGGAGCTCCGACACTGGTGGGCAGAGCAGGGTGGCACTGGTGTGGGAGCTCTGACCCCGGTGGGCAGAGCAGGGTGGCACTGGTGTGGGAGCTCTGACCCCGGTGGGCAGAGCAGCGTGGCACTGGTGTGGGAGCTCTGAACCCGGTGGGCAGAGCAGGGTGGCACTGGTGTGGGAGCTCAGACACTGGTGGGCAGAGCAGGGTGGCACTGGTGTGGGAGCTCTGACCCCGGTGGGCAGAGCAGGGTGGCACTGGTGTGGGAGCTCTGAACCCGGTGGGCAGAGCAGGGTGGCACTGGTGTGGGAGCTCCGACACTGGTGGGCAGAGCAGGGTGGCACTGGTGTGGGAGCTCTGACCCCGGTGGGCAGAGCAGGGTGGCACTGGTGTTTGGGGGCTGCTGATCCCCTGGGCGCTCTGACCCCGGTGGGCAGAGCAGGGTCCTGGGGGTCCCTTGCAGTCCCTGGTGTTTCAGACCATCTGATTTCCTCTTTGGCGCCTGGCGATGCCGCTGCTGCTCTGGCGTTACAGAAAGGGAATAGAAATCCAGAGTGAAATTGTCTCTCTTTAAAGGTTCCCTTTCCCGCCTCACCTCACATCTGGTGTGATGTCACCTGCGACTGCTCCATTAGTGAAAAGTGAGCATGCGCACGTTTTTTGACACTAGTGGGCATGCTTATTCCAAAGCTACCGCTCCGGGCCGCCTGTGCCAGGGCACAAAAAACACAGCCCGACAGGGACCCGTTTCGAAGCCCCCTTTCAAAAACTGCTGGTGCTCAGCACCGCTGAGACCCGACCCACTTAAAGCTCTGCTAAGAATCTAATGTGAAGCCAGCCCATGTGAGGGTCAGCCAGGCCAGACTCTGCAGGGGGACAGCTGGGTCGGGAAGGAGTCAGTCTTTCAAGGCTCTGACAGACTGACCTCTCTTTGACTCTACAATACTGGGGTGAAGCCAGCCCCAAAGCTCTATACTTGCACCAACATTGTTCTATCTCTGTTTAGAACCAATGGGAAATCTCCTAAGTAAATCCGGGATCCACTATCATCTCTATGCAGACGACACTCAAATCTACCTCAAGGTTGCCTCCACTCACGATCTCGCCATCCTAAGCTTGACTCTCGACTCCGTTCAAAACTGGATGTCAACTCATCAACTGATTCTGAATCCCTTCAAAAGTGAATTCCTCCTCCTCTCCTCCTCACTTTCCCTCCCCCGGTTCAATCATGGATGGATCAGATGAATCTACTGAACAATAAACCCATCATTGTCGACAGCGCAAAATCCCTGGGTGTCATTCTCGACACAAAACTCAATCTAATCTCCCACATCAATTGCATTGCAAAGTCTCCACTCACATACTGATGTGATTTCCAGGTCAGACTTTGCGTCCTTCTGGGAGGGGCTGTCATTAATTGTAACAGGTCAGGCACGGACAGAAATGTCTGGCGTCCCTGACGCAAGGATTAGGGGAGCAGGTCACACCCTCTCGCTGGCTACGAGCCCACTTTTCCTGCCACATCCAATAGCCCACCCACCGCCCCCTCCCAGAAGCACCGAGATTAATCCCAGGCCTGCTAATAACACCAATCAGAGAGGATAAGCCACTGAACAATATGGCACTGGGGTCAGGGGTCAGCCGCAGCCTGGGGCTCTGCTCACATTGGCTGCCTAAGCCTGACAGGCATGGGTTGGGGGGCCCTGCCTGGGGCTCTGATATCATTGGCTGCCTACCCCTGACAGGCCTGGTGGATGGGGACAGACCTAGGCTGGGGCTCTGCTCCCATTGGCTGCCTAGAGCTGACAGGCCTGAGGGGACGGGAACCTAGCCTGTAGCTCTTCTCCCATTGGCTGCTGAGCCCTCACATCCCTGTCTCTTACTGTACTCGGTCTATCACCAGAGCTGATGGGCCTAAAAATTCTCCGGTTTGAACCGCTCGAATATGTTGATATATAAATCTAGCTGGAAAGGTCAGACATAAAAGTAGGACTAACGGCTTTCCTGTTGCTTTTATATCTCTCACCTCCCAGCTGTTCAGTTTTTGCATAGCCTTGTAAAGGTGTGTATATACACAGCGCGAGAGACATATATCACACCGTGGCAGCAGTCAACAGGTAATTAGAGTTGGTCAGCATTTCCTAACTTCGGTCTTGGTTTAGATCTTGGCGGATGGGTACTCCATCATAAATATGAGGGCTATCCCGTCAGCCGCATTACAAGCGCATTATAACCGGTGGCACCTGTCATATGACTGCCGGGATAGCCCTCACATTTGTGACGGAGTAACATATCTGACAAACTCTAAATTAGGCCCTTCGTCTTTTTTTGTTGCTAAGAACTGTGGCTCCTTTTGACAAAACTTTCCAAAAAAGTGCTCCTTTTCGCCTAGTTTGTGCATGGAAAGTTTCAGAGTGAACAGTAGGCCTGGGCGATGAACTTCACTCTGTTCGCAGAGTTTGCGGAGATTTCTGCACTCCGCGGAGTTCGGGGAGTGCAGAAAACTCCGCTTCGCGATGTGCGACAGAGTTTTTTCCCCACTCACGATTGCGAACGGTAAGTTTGTGAGTGCGAGCTGCCGCTTGGGAAGAATTTCTACCCGAACTGCAGGAATACCATCACAAACAGCAGTTCGCACTGCACTCCACCACTCGTGGAACTTCGCTGAGTTTTTTTGTAACTCAGCTGAGTTTTATGTAGCAAAACTCTGCAAACTATGCCCAGACCTGGTGAACAGTCAAGCAGAGGCCAAGAAAAAAGAGGGGTCACAAAACGCAAAATCCACTGCATGTTCCATAGACGTCTTTAAGAATTCCTGTGGCAAAAATGCTTAAAGGTCCGCATATTGTGCTTTTTGTGATTTGGTGTAAATCTGTTCATTATTTTCGGATAAATTAAGGTTTAAAAATATTTGTCTATCTGGATGGTTGGGTCCGGAGAGCCTGCGAGAGTCTTATGGTAATGCCAATTTAAAAATGGAATGTTCTGATTGGTCAAGGGAGCTTTGTTCTCCTTGGGCTAATTCAATCTGGAGGAGGTCAGACTCCCACGGGGAAGAACGCTCTGATTGGTTGCCAGCAACATCAGAAACCTGTTCCTATCAGCCATTGCAGAATTCAGGGACTTAGCCCCCTCTCTTCAAATAAAAAGTGATATTAGGGTAGGGATACACTGCTCCCGGTACACCCCATGGAGGGAGGGGCACCCCGGGTCCAAAACTGAAAAAGAAACAGCAATTTTTACTGCTATCCCGCGGGACTCCGGCAAGAAAAAAAAATGGCGGCCTGTGGCCGCATTGTTTATTTAAGGGGATGGGGTAATGCCCCTCCTCCTCAAGCCATTGTAGCCCCAAGGAGCCCACCTATGGTGCACCATTCCATAAGGGTACGGGGGCGTGTGGCCCACCTTCCTAAGTCATTATTGGCCCTGAGAAGCCCACACCCAAGACTGAAATGTCTACAAAAGGGGAGAGAGCCATGCACCCCCCTCCCTGAGCCTTCAGAGCCACCAGGGACCCCATCGCCTGGGGCTGTTCCTAATATTGAAGGCGAGAGGTGCTGCAGACGTGGGTCCCGTGCTCTCCACGCCACTGGAGTCAACCTAGCCTGGCTGATAATGGGTGATGCCCGAAACCGGTCCCAGGAGGCTTGTTTCCGGTCCAGGGAAGACTTGGCTTCGCAGTTCGGGCTGGACTGTTCCCATGAGGCACAGGGTCACACTGATTTGCATATGGCCATGTCTGAACTGGGGTGGTGGAGTGAGCTAAAAACGATGGATTTGGGCCCAGATCTCTGTACTGGGGTGCATGTATGACATTGTTCTGCATTCTGTCCATCAACTGTGGTTTTTGCATTTGCCAGCTGGAAGCCGGCTTGGGATCTGTTTCCCTGCCTGTACTAATGATGGCAACTCTGCTGATGGAGTGACGTCCTCGCCTTGAGCCCCTGCTGCACCAGTACTGACCCCACACATAGCTCTGCTGATGGAATGAGGTCCTCGCCTTCACTCCCTGCTGCACCAGTAATGACCCCCACACACAGCTCTGCTCATGGGGTGAGGTCCCTTTCCCTGCTGCACCTGTACTGACTCACACACACTCAGCTCTGTTAATGCGCCTCATTTGTGACACACATTACAAAGGTTGTATTCCATTGCAGAGACTCACAACACACATCAGCAAACCAGATAAATCCACGTCACCAGGATATCGATCTTTCATTTATCAATTCAGTGCATTCTGGGAGTTATAGTAATGCGCCACTTAATTTAACCAATTGGACTACACAGCTCAAAGTGATGATTTGCACCTGCCACAGCTCACATGGCGCAGTACCACAGACCACCACCACCACTCCTTTAAGGTCTCCAAACCCCTTGGCTCACTCTTGGCTCACAAGGCATGATAACAAACCACCACCAGAAATCTTATCATCATGGCACACTACTGGTACCTGCCACTGCACACAAGAGATGGTACCACAGCACCACCGCCCTGTAGGGGAACCAAACACCATCCTTCACTTCCAGCACATACCGCTGCACACAAGGCACGGTACCACAGCACCACCGCCCTGTAGGGGAACCAAACACCATCCTTCACTTCCAGAACACACTGCTGCACACAAGGCATGGTACCACTCGACCACCACCCTGGTGGGACCCGGTGAGCATGTCGCCCCACTGTTACCTGCCACTGCATACAAGGCACGGTACCACAGCACCACCACCCTGTAGGGACCCGGTGAGCATGGCACCTTACTGGTACCTGCCACTGCAAGGCACGGTACCACAGCACCAGCAACTTGTAGGGACTGAGTGAGTGTGGCACCTTACTGGTACCTACCACTGCACGCAAGGCATGGTACCACAGCACCACCCTCCTGTAGGGACTCGGTGAGCATGGCACTTTACTGGTGCCTGCCACTACATGGAAGGCACGGTACCACAGCACCACCACCCTGATGGGACCCGGTGAGCAGGGCGCCGCAGTGGTACCTGCCACTGCATACAAGGCACGGTACCACAGCACCACCACCCTGTAGGGACCCGGTGAGCATGGCACCTTACTGGTACCTGCCACTGCAAGGCACGGTACCACAGCACCAGCAACTTGTAGGGACTGAGTGAGTGTGGCACCTTACTGGTACCTACCACTGCACGCAAGGCATGGTACCACAGCACCACCACCCTGTAGGAACCCAGTGAGCAGGGCACCCCAGTGCCAACTGCCACTGCACGCAAGGCACAGTACCACAGCACCACCACCCTGAAGAGACCTGGTGAGCATGGCGCCCTACTGGTACCTGCCACTGCGCGCAAGGCACAGTACAACAGCACCACCCTGTAGGCACCCGGTGAGCATGGCACCTTACTGGTACCTGCCACTGCGCGCAAGGCATGCTAACAGTTCATCAACAGGAGCCTTAACACCATTGCCCAGCACTGGCACCTGCCACTGCTCATGAGGCATGGTGCCACATCACCACCACCTTGCAGGGGACGGAAGCACACAGACTCACGCCTGGCATCTGAGTCTGCTCACAATGCACAATACCATACCACCACCCTCTGAGGAATCCAAACATCGCCCACTGGCATCCGACACAGCTCACACCAGCCATGCTATTTCAGCACCACCAGAGAAGGAATCTGGAACCGTAGCTCACTTGTGACACCTTGTGCACGATACAAGGCGCTGTACCACATCACCACCAGGAATACTGCATATCCATTTGGGAAATTGTGCACTCTACAAACCCCCCAAATAGTCAGTGTTAGACGGACCGGGAGGGTCGGCCGAGATTACGGGGAGAGGTCTCCAGGGAGAGCCGTCTCCAACGACTGTACAGATAAGTAACTTCCCCCCCACAGACGGACACCACACAAGATTGAAGGTTAACGAGATTTTATATGCACTTCTTAGGTTACGTTGATATAATACAAGGAGGTCTGGACTCGGGGGTCCCCTCGGTTCTGATCTCTGGTTGAGGAAAAGGGTAGCGGGACAGTCTTAGTTACCAATGAGTTCAATAGCTCTCAATCCTCGAGCTCGGCGTGGTTGCTGATCGGGCCGTGGAGGAGCCAAGCAGGTCCCGAGATGGATGAAGGGTGGTCGGCGGGCCGTGGAGAAGCCAAGCAGGTCCCGATATGGATGAAGGATGGTCGACGGGCCGTGGAGAAGCCAAGCAGGTCCCGATGCAGATGACAGTTACAACGGTCCGTGGCCTCGCCAGCAGATCCGGACGACGGTGAAGGATGAAGGTTACGACGGCTGTGGCAGCGCCAACAGGCAGGATGATGGTGCACAGGACAGAGCTACGGCAGCGCCAGTAGTCCGTCCAGGATGAGTTCTTCTTTCGTCTCTCGACTCCAAGATACAACTGCCTTCCTGTTCTGGAGCTGCCCCAGTTATAGGGCTGGCGTGCTTTGATGTCCGGACCCTCGCACTTGGAGGTCGGGAGGTCCGGGATGAGGGAGTCCAGACACCCAGCAGGGGGGTGGAGCCAGCGCCCGGGGAGGCGATGGGCGAGCGGCACTGGCCGGGGGAGAACCATCGACACCTCTTTCTCCCATTGACTGGCCAAGTAGCTCGCTCGCCTCCTGGGTGGAGGGTGGTGCCGGAATGTCTGAGGCCGGGCTAGGCCCAGGGTTGAGGTCGATCGGGGGCCAGGCGGCCTCGTGGCGAAGTGTCCAAGATGGCGGCCCGGGCTGGGCGCGTGGGTCGGCCGTGGATCGGACCCACGAGGTTATCATGCTCGAGGGCAGGTGTCCCTGAGGGGACGTAGGACGTGCAATGGTGGTGTGTGGTGCTTGTATGACTGGCTCGGGCTTGGTCGAGCCGGGGGAGAGCGGCCCGTCATGTGGCCTGTCCAACATGCGTCCCCCCCAGCTGAAGGCGGGGAGAGTTACCCATCCTCTTGGGGACTCTCTTCGTCGAGGCGGAAAAACCGGGACAGGCCATCCGCGTTGGCGTGGTCAGACCCAGGCCGGTGTTCAACGGTAAAGTCCATACCTTGCAAGGAGATGGACCAGCGTAGCAGTTTTGGGTTTTCCCCCCGCATATGCATCAACCACTGCAGGGGTCGGTGGTCAGTCTGCACCCTGAAGTGGGTGCCAAAAAGGTAGGGTCGGAGCTTCTTGAGGGCCCATACCACAGCGAAGGCTTCCCTCTCTATGGTGCTCCAGCGTTGCTCCCGTGGTAGGAGTCTCCGGCTGATGAAGGCCACCGGTTGATCAAGGCCTTCGGTGTTCACCTGGGACAGGACCGCCCCAATGCCCTGGTCGGAGGCATCCGTCTGGACGACGAACTCCCGGCTGTAGTCTGGGGCCTGGAGTACAGGAGCGGAACACATGGCGGCCTTTAGCTGTTCGAAGGCCGCTTGACACTCTGGGGTCCAGTTCACCTTCTTGGGCTGATTTTTCGACGTGAGTTCGGTGAGAGGCCCCACGATGGTACCATAGTCTTTCACGAACCTTCGGTAGTAGCCCGTGAGGCCCAGGAAGGCTCGCACCTCAGTTTGAGTGTTAGGGGGTTGCCAGTTCTGGATGGCGGCAATTTTCAGTTGAAGAGGGGCCACTAGACCGCTTCCCACTTGGTGTCCGAGGTAGGTCACTGACCCTTGTCCAATTTGACATTTGCTGGCCTTGATCGTGAGGCCAGCTCGCTGAAGGGCTTGCAACACTGCTTGGAGGTGGTGGAGGTGCTCGGTCCAGTGGTGGCTGTACACAGCGATGTCGTCCAGGTAGGCGGCGCTGAACTCTTCGAGCCCCGCCAGGACCTGATTGACGAGCCGTTGGAACGTCGCTGGGGCATTTTTCATGCCGAAGGGCATGACCGTGAAGTGATAGTGGCCATCGGGGGTGGAGAAGGCAGAACGTTCTTGTGCTCGGGGTGTGAGGCCGATCTGCCAATATCCTGCCGTTAGATCGAAGATGCTGAGGTAGCGGGCAGCGCCCATTCGGTCGACCAGTTCATCTGCCCGGGGGATGGGGTGTGCGTCCGTTCTGGTGACTTCATTCAGGCCCCGGTAGTCGACACAGAACCGGAGTTCGGGTGTGGTTCCGGGGGCGGCTGCTTTGGGGACCAGTACGACCGGGCTGGCCCATGGACTGTCGGAGGGCTCGATGACCCCGAGCGTGAGCATCTTAGTTACTTCCGCCTGGATGCAGGCCCGTACCCGATCAGGTACGCGGTAGGCCCGGTGGCGGATAGGAGGGCTGTCTCCGGTGTCCACATCGTGCACACACCAGGAAGTGACACCTGGGGTGAGGGAGAACAGGCTGGCAAACCGTGATAGGAGGGCTTGGCACTCTTGGCGTTGTTCCTGGGAGAGGGTCTCCGAGAATCGGACCCCATCCACGGAGCCGTCTTGCTCCTGGGTCCGCAAGAGGTCAGGGAGAGGCTCGGAGTCGTCCTCAACCCCGTTGTCTGTGGCCATCAAGAGGCTGAGTTCTGTTCGTGCAAAGTGGGGTTTCAGTCTGTTGGTGTGGAGGACTCGGAGCGGATTCCGGGCGGACTCCATATCGATCAGATAGGTGGCGGGTCCCTTGCGCTCGATTACTTTGAAGGGTCCCGTCCATTTGTCTTGGAGAGCGCACGGTTCTGTGGGGGACATTACCCAGACCTGTTGCCCCGGCTCGAATTCAATAGATGAGGCGTTCTGGTCATACCATCTCTTCATGTCCTCTTGACTGGCCTCTAGGTTGGCTTTCGCTAGGTCTCTGAACCGCTGGGACTGGTTGCGGAGGGTGAGGAGGTACCGGAAGACATCTGGAGGACTCTTGGCCGGAGGCAACTCCCAGCCTTCTTTGATCAGGCTGAGTGGCCCCCGTACTGGGTGCCCATAGAGCAGCTCGAATGGGCTGAAGCCTAGGGACTTCTGTGGGACCTCCCGGTAGGCGAAGAGGAGGCACGGCAGCAGCACGTCCCACTGGCGACGGAGGGGTTCTTCCAATCCCCCGATCATCCCTTTTAGAGTGCGATTGAACCGCTCAACAAGTCCGTTTCCTTGGGGGTGATAGGGGGTCGTGAAGCGGTAGGTGACCCCACACTGTTGCCAGAGGGACTTCATGTATTTGGAAATAAAGTTCGTGCCTCTGTCACTGACGACTTCTCGGGGGAACCCCACACGGGAGAAGATCCCCATCAGGGCCCTGCCGACCACTGGGGCTGTGACGGTCCGGAGAGGAATAGCCTCAGGGTAGCGGGTGGCGTGGTCCACTAGTACTAGGATGAAGCGATGGCCTTGTCTTGTACGTGGGTCTAGGGGTCCCACAATGTCTATTCCGACCCTCTCAAATGGGGTCGTGACTACGGGAAAGGGTTGCAGGGGGGCCTTTAATTTGCGGCCGCTCTTCCCACTGGCTTGGCACGTGGGGCAAGATCGGCAATGCTGGTGCACATCGTTTCTCATTTTTGGCCAGAAGAAGTGGGTCACTAGGCGGCTGTAGGTTTTATCTTGTCCCAGGTGCCCTGCCAGGGGGACATCGTGGGCCAGATTTAGCAGGAAGTCTCTAAAGCGGAGTGGCACCACTAGTACTCGGTTGGCCCCCAGCTCGGCGATTCGTTGCTCGCTGTACAGTAGGTCATTGTCCCAGTAGACCCAATGGGTTCCGGAGGTATCCCCTGCGCTTTGGGCGAGCGCTTGTTGTCGGAGTCCCTCAAGGGAGGGACAGGTCTTCTGCTCCTGACGAAATTGTTCTTGTGTGGGCCCCCCTTCTTGAGCCCACTGGTCGAGATTAGCAAGGTCGGAAGGTTGAGCAGGTTCGAGGGGGATGCCCTGGTCGGGGGTCTCGGCGGGGGCGACCGGAGGCGGAGGCGCCGGCCATTCTGGTTCTTCCGGGTGATGGTTGGCACGGGCGGCCATAGACCGGGTGGTGACGCACGCCCAGTCTGGGACGCCCAACATCCCCAAGTGTTCTTTTCGCTCCACGGCTGCCCACGGGGAACTTTCCAGGTCATTTCCGAGGAGGCAGTCCACGGGGGCGTCGTCTCGGACCGTTACTTTCAACATGCCGGAGACCCCTCCCCACTCAAAGGGGACGCAGGCCATCCGACACAGACTCTCCGAGTTGTCGGCTGATCGTACAGGGCAGAGAATGTTCGGTAGATATTGTTCTGGGGTCACCAGATGACAGCGGACGGCTGTCACACTGGCCCCGGTGTCTCGAAGGGCTTCGGCCCGTTGTCCATTGATGCTCACCCATTGGCTGTACTTCTGGGTGTTAGCGGGTAGGGGGACCCGCGGGACCATGTCTCTTCCCCCTAAGCACGCGAGAGTCATGGCGGCTGGCTCCCACCCTTGATACTCTTGCTCGTCTGTTTCTGGTTCCTCGGAGATCTGTTCTTCCCCTAGTGCCGCGGCGGCCACCTGGCGGGGTCTTGGGCTCGGATACTGCGGGCAGCTTGGGTCATTTGCATAGTGGCCTACTCGTTGGCATCGGTGACATGTAACATTGGCTCTGTATCCCGGTCGCGCCGGGGTGCTGCCCCGGTTGGCCGGGGGGGTGGTGCTGGTAGTGGGGGCGGCCGGAGTGTTGTCTCTTCCTCGTCCTTGGCCCCCTCCTCCTCCTCTGGATCGGTGGTGACCATTGTTGTTCCTGTTCTGCTCGTAGGACCCATTCCGGCCCACTCGGGTGATCTCCCACCGGTCAGCTTCGGCTGCGAGCTGCCGGGGATCGGTTAACTTGCTGTCGAGGAGGTGTTGGCGTAGTTCAATGAAGCAGTTGTTGGACAGATGCTCCCATACCATCAGATTGAACAACTGCTCGTAGGTCGTGACGTTGTTCCCTCTGATCCAGCCTTCGAAGGCTCGGCTGAAGTACGTTACATAGTCCACCCAAGTTGTACCTGGAATGCGTGTGCAGTCTCGGAACCTCTGACGGTACATCTCGGGCGTGAGGCCATAGCGAGTGAGGAGGGCCGCTTTCATATGGTCGTAGGAGGTCATCTGGTGGTCTGGGAGCTGTAACAGAGTATCGCGGCCCTCATTGAGGAATTTGCCCCATAGGCCGGCTCCCCAGTCGGCTCTATCGATCCGGTGCGCAGTCATCGCGATTTCATATGCCTTAAACCATTGCTGGATGTCGTCTTCTCGAAAATATTCTCGGACCACATCCTTGGGGATGTGCACTTTTTTGTCCGTGGTCCCGGGGGTGGACGGTCTGTCGGGCACCCCTAATTCTTTATTCTGTTTGCGCAGGTTGATCTCGGCTAGGTTCCGCTCGTGCTCGTACGTTAGTCTTTTTTCCTCGAGCTCCCTTTGCCTCTGTTTCTCCTCTCTTTCTTCTCGGAGGCGAAGGTGCTCTAAGTTTATTTTTTGCTCGGCCAATTTGAGTTCTATGTCCATCTTGAGTCGGGCCATTTCAAGTTCGTGTAGTCGGGCTTTTTCTCTTTCTTGGATCTCGTCTTGCGAGAGACCCGTTCTTTGCTCTTCAGGGGCCGTGTTGGTCTTTTTCGCGGTGCTTTGCTCCGGGGCTTCGACATCCCCGGTCTCTGCCCAAGATTCTAGGGCATGCTTAAAATCGTCCTTGGTACTTAGTCCGGTGGTAGCGATACCTAGTTCGATGCAGAACTGCTTTAGTTCACGATGGCTGTATTCCTCTAGCTTTTCCATTTGGAACTTCTCAGTTGATCCGCTCTCTTTAGTCGACATTGTTGTTCGTTGTGGGGTGAGCTACTCTCTGTACGTTATGCGGTGATTCGGATCGCGCCGCTGGCCACCAATGTTAGACGGACCGGGAGGGTCGGCCGAGATTACGGGGAGAGGTCTCCAGGGAGAGCCGTCTCCAACGACTGTACAGATAAGTAACTTCCCCCCCACAGACGGACACCACACAAGATTGAAGGTTAACGAGATTTTATATGCACTTCTTAGGTTACGTTGATATAATACAAGGAGGTCTGGACTCGGGGGTCCCCTCGGTTCTGATCTCTGGTTGAGGAAAAGGGTAGCGGGACAGTCTTAGTTACCAATGAGTTCAATAGCTCTCAATCCTCGAGCTCGGCGTGGTTGCTGATCGGGCCGTGGAGGAGCCAAGCAGGTCCCGAGATGGATGAAGGGTGGTCGGCGGGCCGTGGAGAAGCCAAGCAGGTCCCGATATGGATGAAGGATGGTCGACGGGCCGTGGAGAAGCCAAGCAGGTCCCGATGCAGATGACAGTTACAACGGTCCGTGGCCTCGCCAGCAGATCCGGACGACGGTGAAGGATGAAGGTTACGACGGCTGTGGCAGCGCCAACAGGCAGGATGATGGTGCACAGGACAGAGCTACGGCAGCGCCAGTAGTCCGTCCAGGATGAGTTCTTCTTTCGTCTCTCGACTCCAAGATACAACTGCCTTCCTGTTCTGGAGCTGCCCCAGTTATAGGGCTGGCGTGCTTTGATGTCCGGACCCTCGCACTTGGAGGTCGGGAGGTCCGGGATGAGGGAGTCCAGACACCCAGCAGGGGGGTGGAGCCAGCGCCCGGGGAGGCGATGGGCGAGCGGCACTGGCCGGGGGAGAACCATCGACACCTCTTTCTCCCATTGACTGGCCAAGTAGCTCGCTCGCCTCCTGGGTGGAGGGTGGTGCCGGAATGTCTGAGGCCGGGCTAGGCCCAGGGTTGAGGTCGATCGGGGGCCAGGCGGCCTCGTGGCGAAGTGTCCAAGATGGCGGCCCGGGCTGGGCGCGTGGGTCGGCCGTGGATCGGACCCACGAGGTTATCATGCTCGAGGGCAGGTGTCCCTGAGGGGACGTAGGACGTGCAATGGTGGTGTGTGGTGCTTGTATGACTGGCTCGGGCTTGGTCGAGCCGGGGGAGAGCGGCCCGTCATGTGGCCTGTCCAACAGTCAGATAATCAATCTGGAAACCTAGCTCATAACTGGCACCCAGTGCTACTCACAAGCAATGATTAAACTACTCTGGGGCCGATTCAGATCTGGGTCAGAAAGCACTCCGACCGAGCCGGATCCGGGGTGGTTTCTGACCAATCCTGACCCCTGGAGTCTGACCGAGCGAGTACGATGCGGCCATATGCTGTCGGACTCGATTCAGTCGGACTCCCATAGAAGTCAATGGGAGCCGATTTGGGCTCCAATTGACTACATGGGAAAGTTGCGTACAAGTGCGCCCCCTACAGTGGATACGCATTGGTGCCATCGGCACCGTACATTCCTGTGTTGGGGAGACCCATGGGTGTCCCCCTGTGTCCGATTCGTAAGGCTGCGGGTAACAAGGGGTCTGATGCGGACCCCCAAAGTCGAGCTCCGGGAGCTATTGCGAGCCGGAAGCTCCGACTAAATCTGGTTGTCCGAATCGTGCATCTTACTGGCTCGGTCGGGATTTGCCTCCATTGCGCGCCATGGTTGGCTTACGGCTGACACGTATGGAGCCGTTCGGACCCGGAAACGATTCGGACGGAGATTTCACGCTTGTTCGCATCGTACTTCCACGTCCGGACCCGTGTAGGAACCGGACGGAAATTCAGCCTCCAAATCTGACCCGCTAATGCCGAACCCCATTCGGAGCCCTTCCGACCAAGATCGGAATCAGCCCCTCTGTGTTGAACACGAGTGCCCTGCTCACTCTTGACATGTGTTACAGATCACAAGACGCGTCTCCCAATCTCCCAAGCTCCTCCTCAGAGGTAGACGGTGTGTGAGGAACTCACAGGAACAGCCAAAAGTCCTGGACTTCTAAGAGGCCGGCACTAGGAGGCTTCTCAGAGCACTATTGTGAAATGAAATGAAATGAAATGAATGAAATGAAATGAAATGAAATGAAAATTAGGCTTATATAGCGCTGCAGTTGCCCTGAGGCGTCCAGGCGCTGGAGCTAAACCTAACAAACCTGACCACTAAGGCTGTTAGTTGTTGACTGGTTGTGCAACCTTCTGGTTCCCTAGTTTGAATAGGGGTAAGTTCCTTACATCACCATTTGTGCGTATACCGGGAGGCTATATTGCAATTGTGAGTGAGTGAGCTAAAAGAGATGTTTACTGGTGTCAACCGGGCACTTGAACGGCAGAGGAGCGCCCCCTCCCCCACCCCCCACTGCTTCCTGAGCAATGAATAAAGGAAAAATGAAATGAGAATAAAAAATGCAATCAATATTTTATTTTTCTTTGTTATGCCCGGCATGCCGGTGCAAGGGCGGGGCGAGGCAGACCAGGCCATCCTGATCAACGCTGGGAGGAGGAGTGGTACGCACTGCTACAAGTGCGCATGTCTGTTCGGCCTGATAAATAGACATGCGCACTTAGGCTTCTCCAACCCAGCGTTATTCCACAGCCGGGTGGAGAAATAGCACAGACTCCCTGCGCCTGAGCGAGCATCAACCCAGCCCACTCAGGCCAATCCTCACCATGCTCTTATGCTAGGTAGAGCAAGGGAGCAGCGTCTGCATTGGATGGGGAGTCTGTCATGTATCCCAGGGACTGCTGGGAGCAGGAGAGCACCACGGCGCAAGGCGCCCGGCAGCATCAGCTAAGTCTTTTATAAACTTATTTTTACCCCACACTCTCCTCCCATGCTTCTCCCGTGCTCCCCCCACATCCCCTCCAACCATCTCACCACATTTTATTTGTATTGGCTGCCACTGGGTACTTGCAGGGAAGGGGGAGAGAAACACCAAAGGGAGAGAGTTGGAAAACACAGGCACTCTCATGGAGAGCTTACCACAAAGAAAAAGTAATTCCCTAAAAGTGAGCCGTGGAAAGACACGTCAGCCATTAAAGATGTTGGTTAAGAGTCTATGGTTGGGGAGGGAGAAACACACGATGAAGAAGGAAAGCCATGGAACAAGAAGCAAGCCAATGAGAGGTACAATAAAGACAGCCAGGGTCAGCAATGAGTTAGATGTAAGTTTCTCTGAGTTCTTACTCAGCCCACAACAGCTCTTTTGCCTTCAGGCTGGTGGGCTCGACCTGAAAAAGAGATGGTCGAGCAGCAGAGCCTGCTTTTCTTTTCTGTAAACATGTTTCAGCACTGTAATATTGCTCATACGAGGCCAGGCGCCTTCCCCAGGACTATAGCTATCCCCACTAGATATTGTAAAAGAGTCCCTGGTTCAACGGGCAGGTTATGCAGGGTTTGAACCAGGACTGTAGCTATCCCCACTAGATATCGTAAAAGAGTCCCTGGTTCAAAGGGTACGCTGTGCAGGATTTGAACCAGGACTATAGCTATCCCCACTAAATATTGTAAAAGAGTCCCTGGTTCAAAGGGCAGGTTATACAGGGTTTGAACCAGGACTATAGCTATCCCCACTAGATATTGTAAAAGAGTCCCTGGTTCAACGGGCAGGTTATACAGGGTTTGAACCAGGACTATAGCTATCCCCACTAGATATTGTAAAAGAGTCCCTGGTTCAACGGGCAGGTTATGCAGGGTTTGAACCAGGACTATAGCTATCCCCCACTAGATATCGTAAAAGAGTCACTGGTTCAAAGTAAACCTTATGCAGGGTTTGAACCAGGACTATAGCTATCCCCACTAGATATTGTAAAAGAGTCCCTGGTTCAACGGGCGCATTATACAGGGTTTGAACCAGGACTATAGCTATCCCCACTAGATATTGTAAAAGAGTCCCTGGTTCAACGGGCAGGTTATGCAGGCTTTGAACCAGGACTATAGCTATCCCCCACTAGATATCGTAAAAGAGTCACTGGTTCAAAGTAAACCTTATGCAGGGTTTGAACCAGGACTATAGCTATCCCTCACTAGATATTGTAAAAGAGTCCCTGGTTCAACGGGCGCGTTATACAGGGTTTGAACCAGGACTATAGCTATCCCCACTAGATATTGTAAAAGAGTCCCTGGTTCAAAGGGGAGGTTATGCGGGATTTCAACCAGGACTATAGCTATCCCCCACTAGATATTGTAAAAGAGTCCCTGGTTCAATGGGCAGGTTATACAGGGTTTGAACCAGGACTATAGCTATCCCCACTAGATATTGTAAAAGAGTCCCTGGTTCAACGGGCAGGTTAGACAGGGTTTGAACCAGGACTATAGCTATCCCCACTAGATATTGTAAAAGAGTCCCTGGTTCAACGGGCAGGTTATGCAGGGTTTGAACCAGGACTATAGCTATCCCCCACTAGATATCGTAAAAGAGTCACTGGTTCAAAGTAAACCTTATGCAGGGTTTGAACCAGGACTATAGCTATCCCCACTAGATATTGTAAAAGAGTCCCTGGTTCAACGGGCGCATTATACAGGGTTTGAACCAGGACTATAGCTATCCCCACTAGATATTGTAAAAGAGTCCCTGGTTCAACGGGCAGGTTATGCAGGGTTTGAACCAGGACTATAGCTATCCCCCACTAGATATCGTAAAAGAGTCACTGGTTCAAAGTAAACCTTATGCAGGGTTTGAACCAGGACTATAGCTATCCCTCACTAGATATTGTAAAAGAGTCCCTGGTTCAACGGGCGCGTTATACAGGGTTTGAACCAGGACTATAGCTATCCCCACTAGATATTGTAAAAGAGTCCCTGGTTCAAAGGGGAGGTTATGCGGGATTTCAACCAGGACTATAGCTATCCCCCACTAGATATTGAAAAAGAGTCCCTGGTTCAAAGGGGCGGTTATGCAGGATTTGAACCAGGACTATAGCTATCCCCACTAGATATTGCGAAAGAGTCCCTGGTTCAAAGGTAAGGTTATGCAGGATTTGAACCAGGTCTATAGCTATCCCCCACTAGATATTGTAAAAGAGTCCCTGGTTCAACGGGCGCGTTATGCGGGATTTGAACCAGGACTATAGCTATCCCCACTAGATATTGCGAAAGAGTCCCTGGTTCAAAGGGGAGGTTATGGAGGGGAGGTGTGGAGTGGTGTGGCTCACTGGTTAGAGGCAGACCCGGGAGCAGAGGACGGCCCAAGACCAGGGTTCAATTCCCGACGCGGCAGGGTTGTGGACCAGGGTCAGCGGACTCAATAATTCTCACCTCGGTGCCTACTCTAACCAGGGATCACACTCGGCAACTCTGGGCAGTAGCTTGCCTCATCTCCACAACGGCCCCCCACATATGCCGGGGATGCCTGGTTTTACCTTGGAGATACCCAGTAGGGACCATCTGACAGGGAAAGCCAGTATGGGTTCCCCAGCGGTCTAATGCGCAGAGATACTCTTTCGGGAGTCGATTCTAGCGCATTACAAACCCACAATTAATTAATTAATTAATTTTAATTATGCAGGGTTTGAAACAGGACTATAGCTATCCCCCACTAGATATTGTAAAAGAGTCCCTGGTTCAAAGGGCACCTTATGCAGGTTTGGATGCGCGCGCACCAGGTCTGCGCCCTCGCAGCCTGGGTGGCCACCTGTTGTGCAGCAGCACTGCCTGTGTCGGACTCCGCAGCCAGGGTGGTTGTACCCCAGCTCCTGTCCCCAAACCCTCTGATCTTCTGCGCTTTGTCCCCTGTAAGCCGAGCCCCGGGGTCAGCATCAGACGGCGCTGGGCGTGCGCCGCCCGGACATCGATACCTGGGCCTTGGAAGCGTGCAGGCCCGCCCTGTGCCCCCGCCCCGGGCCTCAGGTGTAACCGATCTCCCTCCAGGTAAGGCTCGCACTTTACAAGCACCCCCCCCCCCCCCCCTGCCAGCAGCACGGCGGCCCCAGTGATGCTGCGCACCTGATACCCCCGCCCCATCCCCGGCCACAAGATGTTCATCCAGCGATGGAGACACCCGATCCGGGCGCTCAGAGCCTCGGCGCAGCCGCCCCCATTCATGGCCGGCTGCCCCGCCGACAAAGGGCCCGTCCGGGCCCCTGGAGACCCTCGCCCACCCGAAGCTCCCAGTGCACCTGGAACAGGGGCCACCTGCTCCGGGGGCAGGGGGCGTCACTGGCGCACGTGGCAAGGTGCTGCGTCATCACATACCTGTGGGAAACCCCAACACCTTGGCTGACCTGTGGCACCTGACTGCACACACGGCAGGAAACCACATCCCCTCCACCCTGTAAGGAATATGCAACCATGGCCCACTGCTGGCATCCACACTCCTCACAGCACGCGATACCACATCCCCCCACCGTGTAAAGTATCTAAACACCATCACTCACTTCCGGCACCCACACTGCCCACGAGGTGTGGTAATACCCCCCCCCCCCCAAGTAAAGTATCTGAACACCATCGCTCACTTCCGGCACCCACACTGCCCACGAGGCGGGGTACCACCCCCCCCCCCCCCCCACCCCCCCATCGTGTAAGGTACCTGAACACCATCACTCACTTTCGGCACCCACACTGCCCACGAGGTGTGGTAATACCCCCCCAAGTAAAGTATCTGAACACCATCGCTCACTCCCGGCACCTACACTGCCCACGAGGCGGGGTACCACCCCCCACCCCCATCGTGTAAGGTACCTGAACACCATCACTCACTTCCGGCACCCACACTGCCCACGAGGCGGGGTACCACCCCCCCACCCCCATCGTGTAAGGTACCTGAACACCATCACTCACTTCCGGCACCCACACTGCCCACGAGGCGTGGTACCACATCCCCCCATCGTGTAAGGTATCTGATCACAGAATGACTCACTTCCGGCACGCACACTGCCCACGAGGCGCCGCACTGCACCACCAGCACCGTGCAGGACTCCGGTGACCGATGCACACGCCTGGCATGTGTCGCTGCTCACAACATACCCTGCAATGGCACCACCATCCTGATGAAACCAGTGTGGGACCCTCTGCTCGAAGCAGGACGGGTCAGAGAGCACTCACCTTGTAATCTGGCTCCAACAAGGGGATGTGCGCTCCCACACTTGTGCGCCCCGACGATGGGGAAGGCAGAGAGCACCACCGCCTCCATCTAGGAGTGACACTCACAGTCAAAATGTTCTAACGTGTTTCGCTTTCCGATTAAGAAACTACCAAAGTGTGAGTTTGTTTTAAATAAATGATGGTTTGGACCCCCGGGGAGTTTTCTCCCAGGGGTGGCGGGGGTCCTTTTGGGACCTTTCCTGTTCATTACTGACAGCTTTTTCCTGGTGCTGACGGACAGAAAAGAGTCTTTACAGAGATGCCCCTAATTGGGTGCGATGCAACCGTGTGAGAGCAGGGTAAGAGGGGCGACGGCAGGGTGAGTGAGTGACCTCATGAATTCGGGTGCGGATGGAAGTGGAGTGGGTCGAGTGAATGCATGGTTAGTGATGGGCTTGTGTGAGTGAGATTGCAGATTGAGCGGTGAGCGGGAAGGGTGAGTGAAGTGTGACATGAGTGCAGGGTGAGTAGTGTGCTCGTGTGACTGCAGGATGAGGTATAGGGTGAACAGCACAAGTGCATTGTGAGTGCATTGTGATCGCTGTGAGTGCACGGTGAGCGTGAAAGTGAAGGGCGAGAAAGAGGAGTGAGTTGTCTGAATGCAGGGTGCATTCCCAGACACTTAGGGCTGCCGTAGGGTTTACGATATAAGTTAAACTATGCTATTATGCAGTGCTTTAAGTGGGATGAAAAAGCTGGGGGGTTTCTCAAATGGGCGTGGTCGATATAATTATGGGCGTGGGTTAAAAGATTTTTTTTAAAAATCTGTGCTCAACATAATGTATTTCGTTGCTTCTGTTATTGCCTCCACATAAGTAACATGACACCTACAACAAACCAGGACTATTGGCTTTGTCAAAGTTTGTTAGTTGCATAAGATGAATATACTGCATGCAAACATACAACTATAGCTTTGTTGCATATAATATTGAAAATGCTTTAGTTCTTGCGCAAGAGGTTGTGGCGTAATGGCTAGAGCTGACAACTTTGGAACTGAGGAAGCAGGTTTGAGTCTCAGCATCGGCTCAACATCCTGTGTTTTTGGGCAAAACACTTAATCACATAATTGTCCGTGCCTATCAAAAAATAAATAAAGATGTCCTTGTTGGTGCTCATGTAAAGCACTTCAAGTTTAGAAATACAGAAGTGAAAAAAATAAAAGTTACATCAAAGAAGTGAACTGCTGCATTTAAGATTTGTTTTTCCAGTCTGAGTTTGAGGGTGAAAATGTCTTGGTGCCTGCTTTTAAGAGCTGCTGGTGCTGAGCTCCGGCAGGACCCCGCCCACTTAAAGCCCTTGCTATTATGGCATTAATCAGGGATCAAGGTGAGGAAATAAATAATGTGCTGTTCCTGCACTAAACTTCCAGTCTCATGATTAGGGTTGCCAGCTCATTAATCTGGTGTCCCAGACAGGACAAAATAAGCAGTCACCTAAGGACATATTTTCAGCACTTATCTGTGCATCCTTCAAACAGTAACTACAAATAGAAAGCACTTTTAATTGTGTTCTAGGGCTGCCTGAATGATCCATGAATGATAATTAAAGGGAACAAAGACAGAAAAGTCACATTACAAATGAATACATACTTTTTTTATTTATAACCCTATTTAGTCAAGCCGAGGTCTTTGCAGGGTCTTTAAACAACACATGGCTCGCGTTTTTTTTTCAGGAACCCTACTTTATATTCCTTTCATTGAAATGCATTCTCACACTACAGCAGTAACTCTAAAATACAAATGCAAAAGGCCCCAGTGGGTACTGGAACCAGAAAAAAGTTAAGCCTTGGTAAACAGTTTACAAAGGTATGTGAATGTGCAAATGGTCTTTAAAGACCTATGAAAAACTGGGGCGTGCTGGAGATAAGATTCCAGACACTGCCCAGCGGAGCCGTGACTAGTCATACGACGGGGGGGGGGGTCTGAAGCCTTATTAGGTAGTGTTGGACTTGGCCCTTTTCCCCCCAAATGTTTCTCTTTTTGCCTCCCTAATTTGAGATGTCTCCCCATGGTAATAAACCTGCATAGGCCATGTGTGGTGTGACACGCCTTGTTAATATGTAATGTCATGTAATGGGTTGAGCACTTGTCAATTTCACCCATTGTAAAACGTACTCTGGTGAAATACTGTGTTTTTAAAATGGATGCCCAGGCTATGTGTGTGCCACCTGACTGCAGGAGGTTAGCAGTCTAGTCGTCAGGTACCCAGCCACCCCAGCATTTGGGGGGAAAGCCTGGCACCCAGGGTGCTCTACTCCTCTCCCTGAGCCAGTTTAGACAAGTTGCCCCAAGATTCTAGAAGGTTCTGGCACTGCCTGGGAGGAGGGTTTAAGTAAGGGGATGTGCCACCATGGAGGGGGACAGAGCTTGGACAGGAATGCGAGGGGACCTGCTGCAAGAGGATACCGCCACTCGGGCCTGTGTGCTGGACCCTGCACCCATCCAGAACCCCCCTACTGTCCCCAGGGCATGTAAAGCCCCACTTCAGGAGTTCAAGGCAGCTGTGTGGGAGGAGGGCCACGCTGCAGTGGGGATGGTGAGAGTCTACCACCCTGCTTTGATGATGCCCCCACTACCTGCTGACCTGGCCCAGTAGTGCTACAGCTCTGTCCCCAGGGCCCCTTAAGAAGGAGGGCCCCCCCCCCCTAGGTCCCTGGAGCTGTTGGGACCCAGCACCACGCCAGCACTGCGCGAGGAAGCACCCAGAAAGGGAAGGAGTGCATTGGACTGGACTCCCCACCACCCAGGAGGTGAGAAGAGGTACCCTGGGGCCTGCTGTTGGGACCGTCCGCCCCCCTTGCGCTGTGCTGTTAAGTGCTGCCTAATCCTCAGCGCTATACTAAGGGGACTGTTGCCTGCCAAGGTGCTGGACTGCCTGCCCTGAAGCTAGGAAGCACCGTGTGCTGGGAGGAATGGCTGCCTGAGATGTGCCTGGAAGACCTGTCTGCCCACTTGCAGTGCTGAGCCCCATAGTGCTGTGAGACCCTGAGCACTATAAATTGACAAGCACCCCCCTGCCACCGGAAGCGCTGTGCCTGTGTGGCCTGAGGGAACTGTATTTAATTCAAAGCGCCGCGGTAGCCTACCCCACGTTTTGGCGCGCTTTTGGCCCCTTGAACCGGGCAGATGCCTACCCCGCAATATAAATAATTGATAGAAGGGTGCCTACCCCTTGTTGCCGCCGATCTCACCGCCGCGGCCCGGCGCTGCATTGGAGGGACTCCCCGCTGCTGTGGGAAATGTCGCGGCGGCCCCCGGTGCCAGGAGAGGGCCGCCGGAGAGAGGAGAGGGCCGCGCTAGGCCCTGAAGCCGGAGAGGCCAGCATCACGTGGCTGGGGTGCCAGCGACGTCACCAGCCTCGGCCCCAGCCCGCCGTGCACAGATTGGCCTAGCGGCCGCACCCCCAAAATCCGCAAGCAGATTGGTTGCTCATCCGCGCAACCGGAAGAGGCCGTAGAGAAGTGCTGCGGGGCCCCCGGGAGGAAAGCGGAGCCCCGTTACAGTGAAGGAGCCAGGCGGGAGCCTACCCCGTGCTGGCCCCGGAGAAGCCTGCAGCCTCGCTGAGGCTGCCTAGTCCCGGGTCCCGTGAGAGAGGAGAGGCCCGGGTGAAGCAGGAAGCCGGCCGGAGGAAGTCTGCACTCCCGCGGGGCTCCCTTCCCTTGAGGAGAGCCCCGCGTGTCAGTCCAGTGGAGCCCTGGGTCCCAGGTGAGGGCCTGGGTGAAGCCCGCGGAAGCTGCCCCTAAGTCCCGGGTCCCCGTGAGGCGGAGGGAACCCGGGTGAGGCTCCCGTAGTGAAGAGGGAACTCCGTTCGTACAGAGAAGCCAAGACGTTGCAACGAGCCCGGTGAGTGGGGCCTCAATCAGACTGTGTGGGGGGGTGGAGAAGGCAATGAGGCACAGGGTCGGTGCTCGCCCCATCTCTTCTTTTGTAAACCGGGACTGGGCCCTGTTGGCCCTGGATGTACACAGGAGACCCCTAGACTGGGCAACACCCCACAGTGAGAATTGGAGGCCTGTTTTTGATAAGTAGAGATAGCCCTGTGGTAAGAGGGTCACCCCTCTTCGCCTGACCCCACGCAGGAGCTAGGAGTCCCTGCTGTATTGATTGCCCTGAGGTCCCAAGTTATTACAGAAGCCTGGTGAAGGACATGGTTAATGGATCCTAGAAGAATAGAGTGGCATAGGGTTGCCTACTGAAAGATACCTGCTTATGCTAAGGATTCATGCCCCAGGTTAAATGTGATTCAGGCCTGGTCTATCTTAGGGGCACCTCCTGTTGCTAATGTTATTGATGCCCAGGGTATTGCTCAGGAACTATGCACCAGGTGTTCTTGTTCCCCCTAAGGTGCCCATGGAAGAGTTCATGCCTCACATGCTCCACCTGATGTTTTATACCCACAGGGTTATGGTGGAGGAAGCCTTGCTGTTCTATTACAGGTGTTCCTGGCCCATGAGTTCGGCCCCTGCTTGATGTCAATGCTGGGCGTTTATGCCTAATGTTGTATTTTACCCTTGCAGCTCACTACTAGGCGAGGCCAAGGATGATGGCCTGAGTTTGCCCTGCAAGATCGCCCTTCGGCTTCATTAGTATTTCCTTCTTTCCCTCACGTAGTCTACTAAGGATTCATGCTTATGACCACACATTCTTTTTGTTTCAGCCATGGACTCACAGACTTAACCATTTTTCCCATTGGTCCCTTGTAAATAATCCCCCTGATATACTTTGCTCTGGCGCCAGTTGGCGCCCTGTTGTGATTACCACTGTTTTTGTGCTTTACCTTCGCAGGTTGGAGATAATACAGAGCTTCTTCTTTTTCCAACTCGAACTGGTGTTGTGTCTCTTTTGTGGTGTGCCTGGTGCGTAGTATGGGGTTATTGCGTGGATGCTTCACATGTCCTCGGTAGTTTGGACTGCCCGCTCTGCTTCATACTACCCCCTGTAGATTTGGCAACCCCATTTCTAACAGGTAGGTTCAGAGTTTGTCCCACACTTCTGTTTGGGAAGCTTCAGGACCTGTGTCTCTAGATTGCATTACTTTGCTCTGCCCCTTTGGGTGGTTTATTCTAAGTCTCTGAACCACTTGTTTGGGCTATTCTGGGCTCATGCCCTCCCCCCAGCTTGAGCACCTTCAAGGTCCTCAGCTCTGGAGCCACACACATCTTTATGTGATATCAGGCTCTGCATGCCTTGTTTATGCAGATTACGGCTCTGCATGCCTGGTTTGTGCAGTTTCAGGTTCTGAATGCTTGCTATGTGCAGTTTCAGACCCTACATGCCTGGTATGTGCAGTTTCAGGTGCTGTATGCCTGGTATGTGCAGTGTCAGGCTCTGCATTCCTGGTATGTGCAGTTTCAGGCTCTGCATGCCTAGTATGTGCAGTTTCAGGCTCTGTATACCTGGTATGTGCAGTTTCAGGTTCTGCATGCCAGGAATATGCAATTTCAGGATCTGCATGCCTGGTATGTGTAGTGTCAGGCTCTGCATGCCTGGTTTGTGCAGTGTAGAGTTCAGAATGCTTTGTCCCTGCAGTGTGCTTGGAATGCTTGTCCCGTGTAGTTTCAGTCTTTGCACGTCTGGTTTGTGCAGTGAAAGACTCTTATTCTTAATACTTGGTACATACAGTTTCAGTCTGTATGTGGAAATCGAAAATAATTGGTGTTAGGATGAGCTGAAGCCATCTTGTTTGTGGCATCCATTTTTGTCAGCTATGTAATTCTTCTGTCTTCATTGTTGCTTGCCTTTCTATTCTGCTTGTGTCATCAGCTTTGTTTACCTCCTTCTGTACTGAGCCAAAGCAATGTATGAGAAAAGGCCTGTAGCTGCTAGAATGCACCTGGCTAAAGATGTAACTGTCGATCACTCTTTGCTACTGTAAGCAGTTCTGTTCCCCCTCCCACTTTGCTGACTAAGTGATCTCCATCTGCCCATGTTTGTCGGTAGTTATTCCTGTGTATGCTCGTACCTTCTATTTGTATCTACATGTCTAGAGTGCAGAAAAAGTTGTATAAAAGGGCTGTGTTCTGTGACTTCAGTGTACTACCACAGGAAACACTCAAGGGTGTTATGTGGACTAAGCATGAGCGGATTTTGCGGATTGGCAATCCGCGAATTTTGCGGATTTGCGGATTCGCAATCCGCAAAATCCGCGAATTCCCGCGAATTTGCGGATTTTTTTTTTTTTGTGTTCGCCCGTGTTTCTGCCAGTTCGCGAGGGTTTTTACAATTTCGCAAATTGCAAACTTACCTGTCGGGTCGCAAGTTTCGCGAACTTGTTGTTTCTACGTGTCCAGCCTGTTTGGGACACTCTTCTTCATCACTGCCACTCTCTGTCACCACTGCCACTCTCTGACTACTCATGCCACCCTCTGGCCCACCCATGCCACCCTCTGTTTCATCACCACACCCTCTGGTTGTCCAGTGTACATTATTTTCGGCAAAGCAAAGCACACCTTCCCTGCCTCAAGTGACCTGAATTAATTTGGGGCTGATTAATGTGTCACAGAATATTTTTTTAGCTGGCACCTGCTTCCTTAGTGCGCCCTGATTAGTGATCTTTTGCACTTGCTAAGTGCTTTCATTGTTGCAAAATTAGTTACAACACCTGCCCTGCCCCAACTGACAATAATGAATTAGGGGCTGATTAATGGATTTTAACTTCCAGCCTGGCTCCTGCTTGTCTCCCTTAGCTGTAATTCAGGACCTTTGTGGCATATGTGTAACTATTCTGAGGTTCAGAGCAGGGTCACATAATAGTTTCAACTGGCAACTGAACTCTGGAGGGGCCCCTCAGGAAGCACTACAGGAAATGGCTACTAATGATGTGCCTGAACTTTTGAACCTGGTAAGTAGTTACTTTCAGTTTTGCTAAGATCGTATTTCTGCAATTTTGCACTTATTCGCGGGGCGCGAACTCACGCGAACAGTGCGAGCAGCGCGAGCAAAATCCGCTGCTCGCGGATTTGCGGATTTTGCGGGAAATTCGCAAATCTCGCGGATTGCGGATTTCCCGAAAATCCGCAAAATCCGCGAGCGTAACGGATTTTCCGCCCATGCTTAATGTGGACGTAGTTACACTCATGAGTGATTAATAAACTTGTTCTTTGAATTCCAGCTTCAGTACCAATCGTTATTTTGTTGGTCTATGGACCCGTGGACAAGATTAGGGTGAACCCTGCATGTGTCTGCAAGGCACATATCCACAAGTGCACACCTTGTTTGTGCAGTGAAGACTCGGCATGTTTGATCCATGCAGTTTCAGGCTCATACACCTGGTTTGTGCAGTTTAAGGCTCAGAAATATTTGCCCGAGTAGTTTCAGTCTATGCGCACTCTGTGTGTGCAGTAGAAGGCTCATAATGCTTGGTCCATGCAGTTTCAGTCTTTGCACGCCTGGTTTCTGCAGTAAGGCTCTTAAAACTTTGTACATGCAGTTTCAGGCTCTGCACACCTTGTTTGTGCAGTGTTAGTCTCAGAATGCTTGGTCCATGCAGTTTCAGGCTCAGACTCCTAGTTTATGCAGTGTAAGGCTCGGAATGCTTGGTCCATGCAGTTTCAGGCTCAGACTCGTTGTTTATGCCGTATAAGGCTCGGAATGCTTGGTCCATGCAGTTTCAGGATCAGACACCTGCTTTGTGCGGTGTAAGGCTCAGAATGCTTGGTCCATGCAGTTTCAGGCTCAGACTCCTGGTTTATGCAGTGTAAGGCTCGGAATGCTTGGTCCATGCAGTTTCAGGCTCAGACTCCTGGTTTATGCAGTGTAAGGCTCGGAATGCTTGGTCCATGCAGTTTCAGGCTCAGACTCCTGGTTTATGCAGTGTAAGGCTCAGAATGCTTGGTCGATGCAGTTTCAGGCTCAGACTCCTGGTTTATGCAGTGTAAGGCTCGGAATGCTTGGTCCTTGCAGTTTCAGTCTCAGACTCCTGGTTTATGCAGTGTAAGGCTCGGAATGCTTGGTCCATGCAGTTTCAGGCTCAGACTCCTGGTTTATGCAGTGTAAGGCTCGGAATGCTTGGTCCATGCAGTTTCAGGCTCAGACTCCTGGTTTATGCTGTGTAAGGCTCAGAGTGCTTGGTCCTTGCAGTTTCAGGATCAGACTCCTGGTTTATGCAGTGTACGGCTCGGAATGCTTGGTCCATGCAGTTTCAGGCTCAGACTCCTGGTTTATGCAGTGTAAGGCTCGGAATGCTTGGTCCATGCAGTTTCAGGCTCAGACTCCTGGTTTATGCAGTGTAAGGCTCGGAATGCTTGGTCCATGCAGTTTCAGGCTCAGACTCCTGGTTTATGCAGTGTAAGGCTCGGAATGCTTGGTCCATGCAGTTTCAGGCTCAGACTCCTGGTTTATGCAGTGTAAGGCTCAGAATGCTTGGTCGATGCAGTTTCAGGCTCAGACTCCTGGTTTATGCAGTGTAAGGCTCGGAATGCTTGGTCCTTGCAGTTTCAGTCTCAGACTCCTGGTTTATGCAGTGTAAGGCTCGGAATGCTTGGTCCATGCAGTTTCAGGCTCAGACTCCTGGTTTATGCAGTGTAAGGCTCGGAATGCTTGGTCCATGCAGTTTCAGGCTCAGACTCCTGGTTTATGCAGTGTAAGGCTCGGAATGCTTGGTCCTTGCAGTTTCAGGATCAGACACCTGCTTAGTGCGGTGTAAGGTTTGGAATGCTTGGTCCATGCAGTTTCAGGATCAGACTCCTGGTTTATGCAGTGTAAGGCTCGGAATGCTTGGTCCATGCAGTTTCAGGCTCAGACTCCTGGTTTATGCAGTGTAAGGCTCGGAATGCTTGGTCCATGCAGTTTCAGGATCAGACTCCTGGTTTATGCAGTGTAAGGCTCGGAATGCTTGGTCCATGCAGTTTCAGGCTCAGACTCCTGGTTTATGCAGTGTAAGGCTCGGAATGCTTGGTCCTTGCAGTTTCAGGATCAGACACCTGCTTAGTGCGGTGTAAGGTTTGGAATGCTTGGTCCATGCAGTTTCAGGATCAGACTCCTGGTTTATGCAGTGTAAGGCTCGGAATGCTTGGTCCATGCAGTTTCAGGCTCAGACTCCTGGTTTATGCAGTGTAAGGCTCGGAATGCTTGGTCCATGCAGTTTCAGTATCAGACTCCTGGTTTATGCAGTGTAAGGCTCGGAATGCTTGGTCCATGCAGTTTCAGGCTCAGACTCCTGGTTTATGCAGTGTAAGGCTCGGAATGCTTGGTCCATGCAGTTTCAGGATCAGACTCCTGGTTTATGCAGTGTAAGGCTCGGAATGCTTGGTCCATGCAGTTTCAGGCTCAGACTCCTGGTTTATGCAGTGTAAGGCTCGGAATGCTTGGTCCATGCAGTTTCAGGCTCAGATGCCTGGTTTATGCAGTGTTAGGCTCAGAATGCTTGGTCCATGCAGCTTCAGGCTCAGACTCCTGGTTTATGCAGTGTAAGGCTCGGAGTGCTTGGTCCTTGCAGTTTCAGGATCAGACACCTGCTTAGTGCGGTGTAAGGATTGGAATGCTTGGTCCTTGCAGTTTCAGTCTCAGACTCCTGGTTTATGCAGTGTAAGGCTCGGAGTGCTTGGTCCTTGCAGTTTCAGGATCAGACACCTGCTTTGTGCGGTGTAAGGTTTGGAATGTTTGGCCCGAGCAGTTTCAGACTACGGATACCTGGTTTGTGCAGTATAAGGCCTGGCATGCTTGGTCTGTGCACTTTCAGGCTCTGCATGCCTGGTTTGTTCAGTGTAAGACTCGTAATGCGTGGCAATGCAGTTTCAGGCTCTGCACACCTGTTTCTTGGCAGTGTAGGGCTCAGAATGCTTGGTCCGTGCAGTTTCAGGTTCTGCATGCCAGGTTGGTGCAGTGTAAAGCTCCTTATGCTTGGTCTGTGCAGTTTCCTGCTATCATCCATAGTTTAGGTAGTTTAAAACTCTTCACCATTGGTTTCGCAGTTTCAGACTCCACACAACTCCTTTATCTAGTTTCATGCTGAGCCTGCGTTGTGAAGTATGAGGCTACAGGCCCCTGTTTTTTGCAATTTAAGGCTCTGCATGCCTAGTTTATGCAGTGTAAGTCTCAAAATGCCTGGACTGTGAAGTGTTTGGCTCTGCATGCTTAGTTTGTGCAGTGTAGGGTTTGGAATGCTTGGTCCGTGCACTGTGCTCGGAATACTTGGGCTGTACAGTTTAGTTCTTTGCACTCCTGGTTTGTGCAGTGTAAGGCATAGAAAGTCAGAATGCTTGGCACGTGCAGTTTCAGGCTCTGACACATGGGGCCGGTTCACAGAACTAATCTGAGACAAAATCCTAAACTTACCACTTTTGGTATTCACAGAAGGCACTTAGAGGCAGATTTACAAGCCCCTTGCGCCACTTTTGCGTCACTTTTCCCATGTTAAAAGTGACGCAAAAGTGGTGCAAGGGTCTTGTAAATCTGCCCCTTACTACTTTTGGTTAAACTTACTACTTTTGGTATTCACAGAAGGCACTTACTACTTTTGGTTAAGCTTACTACTTTTGGTATTCACTGAAGGCATTTAGCAGTAGTAAACTAAGTTTACACAGCTCTACCCTGGACTCCGCCCCCCCTTCCTAGCAGTCTTTAACCACCCTCATACCCGAGCCCTCTCATACATATGTGATGTTACGTCAAGCATGGCATCTCGCGAGAAAGGTGGGGGAGCAGCAAAGCGGAGGGGGGGGGACAGCGGGCAGTGAGGGAGGGGGCAGACTTTAGAAATGTGAACTGAGGCCACAGGCGCGTGTTGCACGTGCTGTGCGTACTTCTGAAGATGACCCCGCCTCTTCTTGTGGGGTTGGCGCAGGGGCTGGTCTGTAAGGTGCAAATGTGTTTGTGTTTGTAACCCCAGGTAAACGTGGCCTCGGGTTCAAGCCCCACCCGCTGCAGTCTCAGCTCAGGCACTGCTGGAGGATGAAGATGCGCCATTATCTTTCAGGACCACCCAGAGGCTGCCCCAGCCCCACCAGCCTTAGAAAGGATCCTTACTTTTCGGAAGCCACCCTCTGTACCCTAACGTCTAGTCCAGACGCTGCCACAGGCCCACCAGCCATTGAAATGCTCTTTATAACTGGTGGGAAACCACCCTCTCCACCCTCAGTCTAGTCCAGACCCTGCCCCAGCCCCGCCAGCCTTAGAAAGGGTCATGACTGGTGTGAAGCTACTCTCTCTCTCTCTCCTAAAGTCTACCACAGACCCCGTCCCAGCCCTGCTGGCTTCCAAGAGACATCCTCCTGTCGGCGGGGCAGGATGGCTCTGCGCGCCCCCTCACATGCCCCCACTGGCTGCAGCGATGAGCGGCGCCCCCCGCTCCTCCACAGCCCCGGGGCTCCCCTCCCTCTCGGGGCAGAGGCCGCCCTCGGATGCCCCTCTTCCTGGAGGGTAATCGTAGCAGCGCGGGCAGCATATGGCAGAGCGGGTACCTGCTGCTGGAGCAGCTGGGGACTGGGGCGGGATCAATCGGGCATTAATGGGCCTGTGTGTCTGTCTGTCTGCAGCGCTGCGCCCTGACGCGGGGGCTCCCCCTCCCCCGCACCCCTCCGAGGGAGCCCGCGTGCCCTGGGGGGCCGCGCCTGCTTTCAGCCTGCCAGGCTCCGCTGGTGTGTGGTTACTGTTCCCGGCCCACTGCTGCTGGTGCCATGAAAGGGGGCTCTCCTGCCCGCCCCCCCTCCCCATACAGAGGCCTCAACAGCTCACGCTTTCCTGCCCATCCCATTCAGGGACCCTCAACAGCTCACGCTCTCCTGCGAATCCCATCCAGGGACCCTCACAGCTCACGCTCTCTTGCAAATCCCGGGACCCTCAACAGCTCACGCTCTCCCGCCCACCCCACCCAGAGACACCACAGCTCACGCTCTCCCGCCCACCCCACCCAGAGACCCTCACAGCTCACGCTCTCCTGCCCACCTCACCCAGAGACCCTCACAGCTGACGTTCTCCTGCGAATCCCACCCAGGGACCCTCAACAGCTCACGCTCTCCTGCCCATCCCATCCCGGGACCCTCTCCTGCCCATCCCATCCAGGGACCCTCACAGCTCACGCTCTGAGTCCTGCCCATCCCAGGACCCTCAACAGCTCCCGCTCTCCCGCCCACGACACCCAGAGACACCACAGCTCACGCTCTCCTGCGAATCCCACCCAGGGACCCTCACAGCCCACGCTCCCCCGCCCACCCACCCAGATACCCTCACAGCTCACAGGCTTCTGCCCACCCCATCCAAGGACCCTCACAGCTCACGCTCTCCTGCCCACCCCATCAAAGGACTATCACAGCTCACCAAAAGCCACAGGGGCTGGGATTCATGAATCCATGGGAAGAGGGGGTGGGGATGCTGAGAGGTCGTGTCGCTGAGAGGCCAACCCCTCAGACGGGTCCAGAGAGGCCCAACGAGCTGTGAGTGTGACCCTCTGAGAGGCCATACCTGTGAGAGGCCATGCCTCTGAGAGGCCTGCCCTTCAGAAGGGGCCAGAGAGGCTCGCCCAACGAGAGTGTGATACTCTGGGATGTGCTGAGAGGCCAACCTCTCGGAAGAGGCCAGAGAGGCCCAACGAGCTGCGTGAGAGTGATACTCTGAGAGGCCATGGCTGTGAGAGGGCTGTGGTCATAGTCACCTCAGGGCTACATACATTCCCCCGCCCCACATACCCAAACCCGCAAAGGAAACACAGACAATTAGAAGTTTGGGTAAAAATTGCTGCAGGATTTATTTACATACAACATATGTAAAGATGGTGGGTTAGCTTACGGGCGATCCAGGACAGGCCGCATTCTCGCCACCTGCCCGCCTGTTTGAGCCAAACAGCACAGTGGCGAACCACCCAACTGCTGTATAATAGAATTAATTACTGACACACCCATTTGCTGGGCGTGACTAGGCAAACCCCCGGCTGCACAGGCCCACAACCGCCCGAAGGACTACTGGGGCGCCGACACGGATTCCTGCACCTCCCATGAGGTTACAGGTTAGGCTCTGGCACCCCTATGTGCCCGCTGAAGTACATCATTTGCACCTCTCTTCTTCCGGATCGCCCCGTAACTCCGCCTGCAACGAAAAACAAACACATTAAAACGCCCCCCAACCCCTACTACTGACACTCTGGGTAAGAGGAAGGGAGGGAAAAGAGTGTCCCGCGAGTTCACGACGGCGTCCGGGCGGCAAAGAGGCTCAGGAGAAGGGCACCGTGGCATAAGTACCCAGGAAGCCCCTCCCCGCCGCCCGGACGAGATTCTCGGCAAGCCGCCTCCTCCAACCTGTGAGGCGGATGTGCCGGGCAAGCAGCTGGGGGCGGGACCGCCCTCTCTGACTATGGTGCCCGCCCTCTTGATGGCCACTGCGCGGCCTCGGGCAGGCGCATAGTCACCTCAGGGCTACATACATTCCCCCGCCCCACATACCCAAACCCGCAAAGGAAACACAGACAATTAGAAGTTTGGGTAAAAATTGCTGCAGGATTTATTTACATACAACATATGTAAAGATGGTGGGTTAGCTTACGGGCGATCCAGGACAGGCCGCATTCTCGCCACCTGCCCGCCTGTTTGAGCCAAACAGCACAGTGGCGAACTACCCAACTGCTGTATAATAGAATTAATTACTGACACACCCATTTGCTGGGCGTGACTAGGCAAACCCCCGGCTGCACAGGCCCACAACCGCCCGAAGGACTACTGGGGCGCCGACACGGATTCCTGAACCTCCCATGAGGTTACAGGTTAGGCTCTGGCACCCCTATGTGCCCGCTGAAGTACATCATTTGCACCTCTCTTCTTCCGGATCGCCCCGTAACTCCGCCACAGCCTGTGCGGTGGTAACCGCTGCCGCACAGGCCCCCCACCATTGTTACCTATTCTACCTGCAACCTCTGCTCATGAGTGCTTCTTTTAAGTCCAGCAGGAAGAGGTCCAAGCCAACAGGCGTGAGGTGAACACCATCTACCTCAAAGTACCCCTTCACCTTTTCCTGAATCAAGTCATGTTTAATGAAACCCAGCCCTCTGCGCTGCGTACATTTTTTCATGGCCGCATTTATGCGCCTTCTTGCTCTCTCGATTGCCTCGCTGGACTTAGCACCCCGCCAGTGTCTCCTAGGCACTATTTCGGACCACCAGACCTCGCATTCACGCAACATGCTGCCAATGATACCCAGGTCTGCTTTCATTTTGAGAAGTAGAGCGGATTTCCCCACGGAGGTAATGTCATTGCCACCCAAGTGGATTATCAAATGATGGGGAAGAAGTCCACCCTGGCAAGGGCCTCCCGCAGTCGAAAGAGTAGGCTATGCCAGCGCATGCCCGGGAATCCCAACCACACGCATTCTAACTCTGAAAAGGTACCAGTCCACTGCCTGATGGCAGCCCATCGTGCCAATCTGCTGACCATAGAGTGCCCCAAGACCCACACACGAGCACCTGTCAAAGAAAGACGCGATATGTTCAAGGGTGTTTATTCAAAATTCACATGTTATACAAATATCACGTAGCACAGCAAACAAAATCAACACAAAACTGAAATGGGATCAAGGCCTAACATAACGCCTATAACAAGCAGATTCCCAGCGCCCAACTGACTGTACCTGCCCTGGAGACATCCCAGCGCGAAAGGCCGATGTGGCAGCCCCGATACAGAAGGAGTGACTAGAGAACTTCTTCCCTTGAACCAACAAGCCAGCCCTGTCAAGGCAAGCCAACATGATCTTGTCCATTTGGTATTTCGTTAAGGGGCTGAGGTCAGCATGCACTAGGAGGTAACCCGGCCCAGGAGGGCGCAATGCTAGGAAAGCTCGTAGAACTGCCACGGGGCAGCAACGAAAATCCCCTAGGGGGGAGAGTCTAATAAGAGACCCTTTACCAGACTGGTCTGTCTTGGATCTTCTCAGCTTGATAGACAACCCACCCTCGAAATTAATATCCTCAACACCCAGGGCATCCAGAGAGGTATCTGACTTAGAACGAGCCACCAGCTCACTACTCCTAAAAGCCCCAAAGAAAGCTAGGACAAAGGCAGTAGAGAAAAGGGCCGCCTCGTACTCAGAGTGCACAACTGCCTGCAACACCTGCAACATGGCCTGGAGAGAAGGGAAATCAATGGGGGACCTGTCATCCGGGGCCCTAGGATCCTCCCGCGCCCAACCCTTCAAGGCAGCCCTAATCACAAAGGAAGAGGTGGGATCCTGCCCCCCACCCAATCTAGCCTCATGACCAATGGCCGCCAAGTGGCCGCAAACCCAAGAATGCGATCTCTTCTGCTTCTTGGCCCATACTATAAATGCATGAACTCTCTTCTCTATTGGCAACGTTTGCAAACCCAGGACAGAGATAACTTTAGTGAACGTAGCACGGTGACTTGAGTAGCGTTTACGTGTAGTCGACGCTAAGGATTTCTCTCCTAGTTCCCTCATGTGCTGCTCCACTCCAAGATGTGCCAAAGCCTTGGCGCAAAGGGGGTCATCTCCTCTCTCGCCTGGGGGCAAGCTGCCCGGAAACGATCCAGCTGCAAACGAGAGAGATCGTCAGCTGCGACATTGGTGACCCCTGCAATGTGTCTGGCCCTAAATTCTACATTGCAAAACAGGCACCTGCTAGCCAGTTCCCGGAGTAGAGACAGCACCAAGGGGCAGCTGGCAGACAACCCATTGATCGCCTGCACCACTGCCATGTTATCTGACCAAAACAGGACCTTTCTGTTAGACAGGACCTCCGGCCACAGGTGTAGAGATATGACAATGGGGAAGAGTTCCAGGACAGCAATGTTAGTAGTAATGCCCCGCTTGCGCCAGGAATTGGGCCAACCCTGCGCGCACCACTGCTCACCCAGAATGGCCCCAAAGCCCTCGCGGCCCGAGGCGTCCGTGTACATGTTTAACTCATGACTCTCCACCCACGGGGACCTCCACCTCACGGTCCCATTAAAATCTGCCAAGAAAACATCCCACATCCGCAGATCCTTCTTGAGACCAGAGGTCAACCTGACAAAATGGTACTGTTTGTGAATCTTAGCAGTAGCTTTGGCCAAGCGCCTTGCAAAAACGAGCCCCACAGGAATCACTCTCGCAGCAAAATTTAGTTTACCTAGCAGGCTCTGAATGACCCCCAGCGGTGCTTTTACGGCGTCCGGGCGGCAAAGAGGCTCAGGAGAAGGGCACCGTGGCATAAGTACCCAGGAAGCCCCTCCCCGCCGCCCGGACGAGATTCTCGGCAAGCCGCCTCCTCCAACCGGTGAGGCGGATGTGCGGGCAAGCAGCTGGGGGCGGGACCGCCCTCTCTGACTATGGTGCCCGCCCTCTTGATAGCCACTGCGCGGCCTCGGGCAGGCGCAGGAATTGGGGAGTGCCTGGAATGGGTTAGTCCTCTCTTATGCGCGTACCCTTGGATGCTGGAGGGGCTGGGACTGAGGCATTCAGGAGTGTATGAAAGGAGCCCCCCCCCCCCCCCCCCCCCGAGGTGCCACTGGGGCCACGACTCAGGCTGCCGGGCGTCATAATGGAAACCCTGATTTACTAATTAAATGGTTTGTTAAAGACAGAGCAGCTCATTGTATGGTTGGGGGGCGTGGGCGGGGCTAAAAGGCTCGCGTGGGCCCTGTCACACCCCACTAGGCCTGGCTTGTTAGAATATATTATGCAAGAAAGTATTCATGACGCATTGCAAAGCGCCCAGTTCATTAAATTATACCCAGAGTGAACGCTGGCTCCACCCACTGGCTTATAACCCTTTCACCCATTTGTTGTATCACTCCACCACCCATGAAGGCCTCCTTTGGAATGAGCAGGGACTATGTTACCTGAGAGCACAGCACACAATCACCAGGCTGTTTGGCGCCTTTTGTTCTTCAACTTTAGCAAACAAACGCTGCTATTTGTTCAAGGTATTGGTACAGCCAATAGGACAAGCGTGGTGTGATAAACAAACCTTGTGCATGCAACACGTCGGCATGTTTTGGTTTTCTCTGTGAGTACCTTTCTCTCTGACAGCTGAGCCTAGACGGCGAAGCTCTGCACTGGGACCCAAGGGCACCTCACTTACGGCCCCAATAAAACCCAACCTGTTTGGGGTGACCTGAGCTTCAGGTGTAGGGGAGGGAGGTCTGGGAGTCAAGCCTCTACTGCCCCTGGTGGCATGGAGCCAAGGCTAGTGTTTAGGTCTAGCTTGACAAGGCTCTCTCTGCACTGTCCTGCTGTTAGCATTTTTGTGACATAGAACGCGTGGCACCGCAGTTTGTCGCTCTCTCGCTGCATGCTAGTGGCTGGTTGGTATATATTTCGGCCTCCTATGGAGTGCTTGTGATGTCATGGCGGATGCACTCAAGAACACAGCGAAAGCGCCAGGAATCCTCACCCAGGGCATTCCTGGTCTCGTGGCTGCCCCGTGGCTTCGAAGGCCGGGTGTTAGCCAAGTTATGGCGATTTTTATTATAACATGATGTACATTGTAAGCTGACTTTTAGGGGCTTCCAGACTGCCCTCTTCACCCAGAGGTTTGTTAGTGTGTTATTTACATTGCCAAAACTCTCATGTTTCCCAAGTTCCCAAACTTTACACAACTTGTTTTGTGAAAAAGTAACCTGCCCAAAAAGATTTTGTGACGAATAATTTGTAAACACTTTTCTGTAGATTTTTTCTGCTGAAAGTGATTTTGCGTAGTTTTTCTCCCACAATCCGCGCGTTCACAGATATCTTCCTCCACCCTTTATTTTTATAACCATTTTTAAGCTACCTAAACTTACTGAGATGGCATCGTTTACAGAGCTTTTGATGCTGTGGATGAAAACCACAAACTCTACTATAACTAAATACACAGATTCATGTACACATATGTCCACTGAAACATATCTGGGTGTTTTCAACATATTTCTAACTTTTCTTTCAACATTGTCGCTCCACTGGAGAGCCATAAGGATCTTGCTTTTACTTGGCAAGTCTTGTGATAGCCAAGACCTTTTCAATTTTGAGAAAAATATAGACATGAGAGGCTTTTGGCCAGACCTTTCAGAGGCTTTTAGCCGGTCTGCTTCACCCAGTCATATTTACATGTTTCTTCCGCCCACTACAGAGTACAAGGGGACAGCCCCCTTCAGCGATTGGTTCCCTTCACTGTGAGTGACGGCATGCTTCCTTTCACAAGGAGCACATCTGCACACAAAGTAGTTCCCTTCAGTGCCAGGAACTAATATGTGGTTTTTGAGCCCCCCCCCCCCAAAAAAAAATAGCAATTGCGTTTTTACATTTTCGTAAAATATTTTTGTGTTATATATATTCGAGGGGCCTGTAAACTCTACAACGTTTTATTAAAAACATAAAAAATCCCGTGTGACATAGACCCCCCCCCCCAGCGATGGATTTCTGCACTGTACAACCCCCCCTTGAGGTTACTTGACACCCGACCTCCAAGAGAGGTTCCATTAAACAAGGTTAGGAGCATAAATGGGCCGACAGAGAAGAAACACACCCCAGGGGTCTCTAAGGATATATTATACATTTCAAAACACCAGTAAAGAAAATCTACACGTCAATGGAAGTTAAACAAGTAGGAATCCATGGGATAGCAAAACCAAGTATTATTTTCAACCCCAACACATGCAGCCTACCTCGCAGGGACCTTGTGGGGTAGGGGTGGGTGATAAACTCCCCTTGGGGTCCGGAGTTCCGGAGAAACTCTTCCAACCTCCGCGTGGTGGTGTTTTTCCTCACGCACAGCTCACCAATCTTAAGTTGGTGAGTGAGAAAATTGAGCGATAGAAAGCATCCTGGAGAGATTTCTCAACGTGAGTGGTTGAGGCAGGTCGCTACCGTTTGCGTTGAGAAAGCTGCCGCTCGAGTAGAAAATCTACTCGAGTGGCAGGAAGACGCAGGTGAGTTTTACTCACCTACGAAATTCACCTTGGTCGAGCTGACGGCCATCTTGAGGCTCGCCAAGGCCGTGGGGAGTGACGGCAAGGAGCTGCACGTTTTCCCCGGAGCGGGAGGCTGGACTGTTGCGCTGCTCACCGCAGAGTGCAGAAAGGAATCCTGATTGCGGCACCCCGCTTGTGCTGCGGTCCCGGAGATTCGGCCGGCGGAGGGAGTGTGGGGCCTTATTTGTGGCCCATATCATATCGTAGCTGTGGGGTAAGTGTCCCCGGACCAGTGTAACAGTGGCTTTCCCTGTGCGGCCTCCCCCCCAGAGTGTGGATCCTAGCGGTGGCGCACTGGAGAGAGATATGAGTCGCACAGGTGAGAGCGGCGGTGCGGTGACCGAGACACTGCTCAGCGCCCGTGATTGACGGCTTGGGAGTGACTACGATCTGCAAATTGAGACAAGTGCGGGGGTGTGGCTTGGACGATAGCTGCCTGATCCCATCGCTCTGTTGAGTGCGGAACATCAGCGTTGGATCCCCCCTGAAGATGGTACCATATATGCTTGAAAAGAATGGCATTTCACATCGGAATGGTTGCTGCATCTAATGATACCCTTAACTGAATGGGATATCGGCAAGTAAGGACTTTTCACCGTGTTGATGTCTCGATCTTCCCCAGCGAACCAAAATGGCGTGTCCACATTGTCATCTGAGTTTCGGTGAGGAAAAAAAAAATGTTATATTCAGATTTGCGCAGGAGTGAGCGTCGCCGCAGTACGAGATATCTCGCCTGGCTCTAAGATGGTGGCATAGCGCATCCGAAGGAAGATTTCTTTGTCTCCTGGGGTGATTCATCGTGTCTCTACCTTGTATGTCGACGCAGTCACCAAATCAGAGCAGCAGTTTCAGCGAGCACAGGACGGAAGGAGAGCAGTTGGGATCTGATGAGGTTGGGGTTCTGAATGATCTCTCCTCCATTAGCGCTTTGATTGGGGGAAAGCCCACAATGGTATGTTTGGCGGGTCTGCATTGGCTTCCACTCTGCACCCTGCTTCCTGGTGGCTGTGGCCTACTGGAATCATTATTGTGCCACAGTATGTTCCACCTGCACTTACCACATCTCGTGCCACTTTAACATCCTCCTGAACGTCCTCGAGAGCCTATGCCCGCTCCCTCTGACATATGTGCCCTCTACAGAGAACCCTGCGGTCCACAAGTTGGCCTTCATTGGGTTCATGATCTTCTCTCTCAGCCTCATGATTCTGAACGATCTCCCCTGGATGATGAATGGGTTAAACACTGTTCGTTCTGAGCATCATCTTTTGCACTGAAGAACTTAATATGAAAACATCTGGATTGCTGATGTGCAGCGTACTATAAACTTCTGTGAACTGTGAAAAAATAATTCGAATTACTAACTGAGTGCTTCATGTCCTGGATGGCAAAGCTTCTGGAATGGCCTGTGCTGGGCTTTAACCTTAGAGATTGGGCAAACTCAAGGCCACTGAGAGAAAACCGTCTGTCCCCCAAACTGATGCTGTTTGTTCCCATTTACTACTCTTTCTCTCTTTGTCTACTTCCCTTGCTCCTATCCCCTCTCCCCTGAATCTCTCCCCTTGCCTGCTACTCTTCCTAGCCCCCTGTCCTTTTGTGCCCCTTGACTAAGCCCTCCTCCTCCGCTTGTTGGGGAAAGATCCAATATTTATACTCTGGAGTCTCAGCGAACCCACTGAGAGAGTCCACTGCGCCAAGAGAGACACTCACCGCTGAAGGATGGTATGCAACCCCTTGCCAACGCACTCCCTCTTCTCTTTTTGGGGAAGTATCCAGTAAGTAGGCCTTGGAGTCTCAGAGGGATGTACGTTGTTACCACATGATGTATTACATCACGGTACTTTACAACGCGTCTTTTACAACGCAAGTCGTTACCACGACTTGCGCTGTATGGGTGCTGGACTTAGGAATAGTTAAATTTATTATTCCAACACCAGTCTACGTACAGTAGGGAAGGTGTTAGAATAGTAAATCTACTATTCCTTAGCCTAGAGCGCCCTCCAGCGCAAGTCGTGGTTACGACTTGCGTTGTAAAAGACACCTCGTAACTGCACTGCGGGGTAACATCCGCATTGTGAAGGATGTTCCCTGTCTCAGAGACCCCTCTCAGAGAGTCCAGTGCGTAAAGGGAGCCCCTTGCAACAGAGATAGGGAAGTGATACCACTTCACCTGAGATCACAGCTTACTGGACTTTGGACACAGCTTTGACTCATCTACCGGTTTGTGTCCCGGTCGCCCTCCCCCTCCTCTTTCCATGCTGTGTATCTCCTCCTCCCCTCCTTTTTCCCTCCTTCATTCTCTCTCTACTTCCCCTGCTCCGACCTCCTCCCCTGAATCTCTCCCCTTGCCTGCTTTTTCCCTTACGTATATGTCCTTTTTTCAGTTTTTGTTTGTCGCGACCTTACTTGTCACTATGTTGCCAGGCTCTTATAACTGTAACCTTTGTAACGATGTAACCTGCAACTATGGTCTGATACTCATGTAAAGCGCTCTGATACCTCCGGGTCTAGCCAACGCTATATAAAACCTTTAAAATAAAGACGAGATTTTGCAGACCTGAAATGAAAACCTGGTCCAGAACACCAAACAGCTTGAACTAACTGCAGACCTACACCCATCCACCCACATTCTACACAGTCATTTCACCACGGAATTCCAAACACTCTACACACACACAGTCCCAACATACCAAACATCCTTTCCCAGTTCCTGTGCATCCACATATACCAAGGGACTACCACAGGCGTTCCAAAGTGACAGTCCACAGAGAACACAGCATCTTCTGGAGAGAGCTGAGATCTACAGACGTGCAGGGTCTGACACAAACCATGGCCAAACAAAACAAGCATTGACAAAGCCAAAAGGCTGGCAGCCAACATCAGACTAATTTTCTTTGGCAATGTTTGTTTCACATTGGAACCATACTTGTACTTTAATGTAAACTTCAATCTGTGTTCAGAATTTAGTAAATGATTTTTTCAATACCAGTGTTTAAATATCTGCTCAGTCTGCATGAGCCATTCACACTATTCTGCCACAAGTCATGCTTATGCGCAGCCATGAGTGAAGCATATGATGATGCTGAATGTGACTTTTATTCAGCTCCGCTACTCCACAGAGTGTCCCGGCACATTTGCACAGGTCAGAAAAGAGAAAAGTAGGGCCAGTTCTGTTGTTTAATCCTGATTAAAAAGCCAAGATTTCAGCCTTTTTCTAAAGCTGCTGGGTAACTAATAGAGCAAAGTTCAAGAGGGAACTTTGTGGTGAGGAATGAAGGACTGGGTTCTGTAGGACCCAGCGGTGCCAGGGCACAACACCTGAAACCTTCGTGGGTAACCTGCTCCGGCGTACGAATAACAGAGACACGGGACACTTCCTTCGGCGTCAAAGATTCAAGGTTTATTTACTGCAGGGAACACAGTAGTCACGACAAGCAACACACGTGCAACTTGGGGAGACTGCTTCAAATTGGTTCTGTAGATCGCTCCTTTTATACAGTTTTTACCCATAAAACAACATGGTACACAAAAGTTTACAACCCGGTTCCCACCATCATCCCCCAGAGGGGTCGCTTTGGTCACTTTGAAACACACAAGGTCCGGATCATAAGTGCGGAAACATTTGGCGGTTCCCAACTGTAAAAACCCATCTTCCCAACATTAGTGCATTCCAATCGGTAATAAACAGATCGAAATAGGAACAAAAACAGGTGCAGAGGAAGACGGAGACAGTGGGGAGATCGGAAAGGGTGTAAAAGGGGAGGTATCGGGAAACACGAGATACAGGCATCAAAGAGACGTGCCTAATGAGATGCACGGCTGAGACAATAAGTCCGTACGGCAAGATGAGCCTCGAGCGGCGCCATCTGCCTTACAGTAGCATCCCCCTCGTCATAAAGACCCGTACGAACATGTGTCTTCCGCAAATATCTTGGGAGTCCCAGGGTCGCGACGCGGACAACGTCCGTTCGCTGGCTACTTGAGGGCAAGAGACAAAATGGATGCCGTATCTAAGATGGAACCCGTGGGTACAGATGGAAATACCCACGTAACAGACGAACGGTTTAGGTTAGCGCAGCGAAACTGCGCACACTCATTAAACTCGTCATTTGCGGTTCATAGATACCAGACTCGACCATATTCGTGCGAGTCGAATGCACCACTCACAATTGTCACGGAACCTCAGACGCTCCTTTTGCCCTCATGTAGGCAAGCACTAGTCGGAATCATATTCGATATTCATCAGACCATCGAGATGTTGCTGTAGCATAGCTCTGTCCGATCCAGTCCCATTGGTAACAGGCGGCTGTCTCATACACGCTGTAGCACAGAGGCCACATAAGGCAGGACCACACTGCACACAAAGGCAACACGTGGACAGGAACACCACAACGACTCCGATGATCATCAGAATCTTCCAACCCCAAGTCGACATCAGGCCCCAAAACCATCCAAGTAGCGTCCAATCCCCTACTTCCACGTGTATGGATTCGGAGATTTTGTGCAACCTCGAGATGGCTTGATAAACAGTTGGAGCATTATCTGGAATAAAAATGCAGCAGCTCGAATGGATCACCTTACATACCCCACCTCGATCTGCTAAAATGACATCTAAAACCATACGGTTTTGTAACGTCATGAGTCTATCCGCCTGAAGTTCTGTGGTAATATTACCAAGGGCACTGGCAGTAATATTAGCTGTCGATTCTACCACTCGAGTCAACTGTCTCAGGTTCCTACTATTAACCATAGGTCCCCAAAACGGGAGGAAACCCTTGAAAAAGTCTCCTGCCTCTTGACCGGCAGTATCCTCTTCGCTAATTACGCCTCGCACAACTCTAGTCTTATGGTAATCGGCATCTACAGTGAACGTCGGAGGCAACAGATTTGCAATGAAACATGAGCCCATGAAGTCAGCGGGCAACCATGCATATGCACGATCATAGCAGATAAAGTATGTACCCTTGGCAGCCAGAAACACAGGGGACGAGAACATCGGCAGTATGTAATTTTCAGTGCAAGCACTTGCTCCAAGTCGGGCTTGTGATCTTCGGCCACGACCCATGAGACAGAAATTACCAGTGTGGGGTACGACCCATATTGGAGGCGAGCTTTTAAGCTGTTTTTCGCTAGTGAACGCACTATATTCACCTCTACTTAGGACCCTATAGGCTTGTACCTCTTCTTCGGGAATAAGCGAGGGATCATAGATATCGCTATCTAAATCCTCTATTGCTATTGACAAAGGTTTTTGATACGAAGTAGGACCAGAGTAGGGGGAACGCGGTTCTCGAATGGGGTGGAAACCCAGTGCGCTTCGAAACATTGTTTGAAATGCTCGAGCTGACCCTTGGGAGCTATATGGTAACACCAGATATGGAATTCCCTTATCCGTAGTATGTGGCATCAACCCACACACCCAACAATTAGTAGTGTTAATCACTAACTGATGCTGATGAAGGAGCTGAATAAAGGAATTGTTGCGGAATTCTACACGTCTAGCCTGCTCATGTTCCGGTAACATATGAAAGGAATGAGGAGAAACGGTAGAGGTAAGGTTAGGGTCAGAAGTAGGAGTAGGTGTAGCGGAAGGTAAGAAGTAAGACATCGTGTAATACACCCCACCCGCCAATAATGCAGAAGCAGTCAAAAACAACACAAACAGTTGGAATATAAAACATTTGGTACGACTGAGTTGCTGCAGCTTGAATCTATGAGCCTGGGCTCCTTCCAAATCGTTCAGCTTCGAGAATGCCATTCCCTACGACCGTCCGCAACGTTTCTTGACGCACTTCGTTCTGTGTAGCAATAGTCAATCCCTAGGAGTTCCCAGGAACCGACGGCCTTTAACCTAGCGTCAAGACCTACTATCCAGAAGGAAGTACGCACGCGGCCCTACGGCCTTCAATGCACAATATATATATATATATATATATACAAAAACAAAGTCTCTCGGCTGTGGAAGCAAAAAGTATAAGGAATGAAGCTCAGTGTGTATATACAAGAATAATCACAGCAATGTGAATGTTCAAACTGGTCGTGGAAAACGAGATAATGCAATTATCAAAGAACAGAACAGGATCTTTTATTAGTCTTTAGTGCGAGATCGTAGAAAGTATCGCGTTTTCCCAGGACGTGTCTGCTCGTCGAACAAAGGATCCGTTGAAAAGACAGCGTCCTGCTGATCAGTTGAGTGTTCTGGTCTCGAGTCTTTTGATGACAATTGTTCAACAGAGTCTTTCTGCTGTGCTGAGGATTCTCCAACAGGCTGCGCGTCACTGAAAGGTACAAACGCTGGCAATCCTTCGGTTTCAGTTGATGCAATGCCTCTCCTTACCCACGGGTCTGCCGACAAAGGGATAGGGACCTTTTTGGTATGGGTGGCATGCACCCAATTCTTACGTCCCTCGAGACGAACAGCAGTCCTCGTGGCCAGGAGCACCTGGTAGGGTCCAGTAAACCTCGGGTCCAGGTTATTCTTGCGTGAAAAATTTCTTGTCACCACCCAATCTCCGGGCTGGAGCTGGTGGCCTGGACCCTCCGTCTGCGTCGGCAATGCGTCGTAAACCTGTTGGTGAATTAACCTCAGTTTAGCAGTCAAGTCATGTAGATAATCGATCACCATTGGGTACTCAAGATCAGAGAACGTTCCTGGCCTAGGAATCCCCCACACATTCGCAGGACGGCCGAACACTATTTCATAGGGACTAAGCCCTACTCGGGAGTGTACGGTCGCCCTAGTTGACAGTAATGCTAAAGGTAAAGCGTCAGGCCACGAAAGACCAGTCGTAGCCTGAATCTTCGCTAGCTTTAGTTTAAGGGTGCCGTTGTACCCTTCAACCAAACCAGCTGACTGGGGATGATTGGCGCTGTGGAATTTCTGATTAATTCCAAGGCCCTTACACACACTCTTCATCACACTACCCACAAACTCACTTCCATTATCTGACCACACGACTCTAGGCATTCCGTACCGAGGAAAATATTCCTTCAGTAGGATTTTCGCAGTAGACAAAGCAGTATTGTCTTTGAGAGGATAGGCCTCGATCCATCGGGAGAATGCGCAAACCACAACTAAAACGTATTTCAAGTTATTGCATCGCTCCATATGGATGAAGTCCAATTGAATCACCTCAAAGGGACATGAAGGGGGAGCAAAACTGCCAGGAGGAGTTGGGGTTCCTTTGCCAGGATTGTACATCATACACACCATACAATTCTTTACCAGACGTTCAGCACATTTCGTGATACCATCATTCTTCCATACAGGAGACAGCAACTTACAAATACCTTTCGCGCTAATATGTGCTAACCCATGTGCCATTGTCACAACGGCCAGCACATACGCATCGGGCAACAACCATCTTTTCTGATCCGACAAATCAATCCAGCAACCATTCACATCCAACTTTCCCGTGCTTTCTTTCCACTTCGCCTTTTCAGTCTCGGTGGCCTCATTCTGAATTTCTTTCACACTCTCAATAGTGTCTTCACACATGCTCGATTCTGTAGGCCACCTAACCGAACTCGTCACATACATCCGAGTGTTAAGGTTCCGGGCAGTCTCCTTAGCAATCTCGTCTGCAAACGCATTACCACGACCAACATCATCCGTCACCTTACGATGCGCACTACATTTAACAATCGCTACTTGCTTAGGCAACGTCAGTGCATCCAAAAGGTCATTCACAAGTTGGCCATGCTGAATCTTCGTACCATGCGACGTCAAGAAACCTCTCTCTCTCCACAATCGTCCAAAACTGTGTGCGACGCCAAATGCGTATTGGCTGTCGGTAAACACATTCACACGTTTCCCTTTTGCTAACACACATGCTCTAGTGAGAGCAATCAATTCTGCAGCTTGGGCAGAATTCTGATTCAACCTTGCAGTCTCAATAACAGTATTCAACGTTACAACAGCATAAGCAGTAGTCACATCACCATTCGGCAACTTAAAACATGACCCATCCACATATAGTGTACCATCCGGATCTTCCAATGGGGTGTTTTTAAGGTCCACTCGACCTTTTGTTTCTTCCTCTGTCCTCAAGTAGCAGTCATGCTCTGCTACTTCATCTGACTCTGTGCTAATTGGTAACAAAGTTGCTGGGTTCAGAACATTACAACGTTTTATTTGAATATGACTTGCCAGCAACGTCAACTCGTACCCAGACAACCTCGCACTCGTCAAGTGCTGAGTTTTCGTACGATTCAAAAGAGTATCAACTGCATGCGGAACCATCACCGTAAGCATATTATCCATGACCAGTCCTGCTGATTGTCGGATGGAGACCGCAGCTGCCGCAGTTGCTCTCAAACAACTCAGCAATGCTCTAGCTACTGGGTCCAAGGTCGAGGAAAAATATGCACATGGACGCTGTTTACCACCAAAAGGTTGCGTTAAGACACTCAAAGCACAACCTTCCCTCTCGTGAACATATAATGTAAACGGCTTGCTGTAGTCAGGAGTACCCAACACAGGAGCCGAACACAATGAATCACGCAATTCAGAAAAACTTTTCTGACATTCTTCCGTCCATGGTAAAGGAGTTGTAACATCCTTACACGTAAGAGCCACCAATGGTTTCGCTAGCAATGAAAAATTAGGAATCCATTGCCTGCAGTACGACGTGATACCTAGAAAGGCACGCACATCTCTTTGGGTTTTTGGCACAGCCATTCGCGCAATCGCTGCAATTCTCTCTGGGGTCAACCTCCTTCCCTCCTTTGACAATAAGTGACCTAAATAGGTTACTTCTTGACAACAATATTGGAGTTTAGAAGGGGACACCTTATGATTCAACTCACAGAGATGTTGCAGCAATGACACCGTAGCAATTTTGCAAATGTCCTGAGTATCGGCAGCCACCAATAAGTCGTCGACGTATTGTATTAAAGCCGCACCAGCCGGCAACCTAAACGCATCCAGTTGACCCTTCAAGGCTTGACTGTAAATTGATGGACTTTCACAGTAGCCCTGAGGAGCGTGCTTGAACCGGAAACTGCGTCCACCGAGAGAGAAACCGAAAAGGGCCCTGCTCTCCTCGGCAATCGGAATGCTGAAAAACGCATTTTTCAAGTCAATCACCGAAAACCACGATGCAGAAGCTGGAATCAGAGTCAGTAGCGCCGTGATGTCAGGCACAACAGGGAATTGAGGAACCACGATTTTATTCACCTCCCGTAAATCGATAACAAAGCGATAAACAGGCGGTTTGGAAGGATCCGTACGTTTAAGAATGGGCAGCACAGGGCTGTTGCACACGTTTCCCCGAGTCTCTTCAATAACATCTTTCTCGATCAAATCATAAATGATCGCTAACAACGCTCGTTCACCATCAAGAGAGATACGATATTGGGGAATACGCGGCAATCGCACATTAGACTTCAACTGAACAACATAAGGGGAGATATCAAGTAGGCCCACGTCATTCGGACCCGTTGCCCACAAAGACGCAGGAAGAGAACTCAATTCCGGTGGAAGCTTATCAAGAGACAAATACATAGGAGAGACAACCCTTTCTCCTAACGTAAGCTTTACACCCGCAGGAGAACAATACAGAGTTGCATACAAACGTTTAAGCAAATCCAGGCCCAAAAGGTTTTCACCACAGCCAGTAGTCAAAATCAACGGAGCTTGAAGCTCACGTGGCCCAATTGTAAGGGGCAAAGGGCACGAAACTGGATTGCTAACGGGGGCGCCAGAGAATCCAACGGAAACATTTGTTAAGCCAGACAAAGGTGCGCCAGGGAGTTTCGAATGCTTTATGGAACTTTTCGCTGCACCAGTGTCCAACAGAAAAGGCTCAACGACGCCCGATGTAGCAACTGCGACGTAAGGCCCTCTCTGATCAACCGGAACTGATACCACTCCCTCTCCTTGTCTTTGGCTGTCCTAGTAATTACTGTCGTCAGTTCCCTGATCGACGTAATAATCGTCTACATTGTACTGCGCAGATCGTCCTTGCGATGATCCACGTTGATCAAAACAATCATTATTATTAGAGGAGTTATCAGAACGATCATTCTGAGTACCACGACCTCTACCACGTGGTGCCTGCTGCGAACCACCACGACCTCCTCTAGATGAGTTACCACTATTTCGTTCATTCAAAACAGGGCAATTAAATTTAATATGTCCCTCCTGTCTACAATAAGCACATTGATTGTACCCTAACGACGATCTTTGGGAGGAGGAATCATTACGTGTTTGTGATCGATTCGATTGCGACTGCGACCTATTCTGTTGGGATGCATTCTGATTTGAACACGGAGGATATGCTTGTTGAAGCAACACTTTAGTTTTAAGCTCTTTCGTCTTTTTATCAGCACGGTCGTTCTCCTCCTTCTCTCTATTTTCATAATATTGTGCTGTAGCCAATATCTGAGCTGAGGTAGAAACGGCCCATGCACTTTCTGAATTCTTTAATTTATTGCTCAAATCGGGCAATAAGTTTGAAACAAATTTGTCCACGAATAACCTTTGACCACCCTCAGTGCCCATATCCTGACCACTATGGTCAATGAATGCTTCCTCGAACCTCGTAAAGAAGTCGGAAACACTTTCGTCCTTCTTTTGCTTACAAGCTGATAGTTTGTCCCAATTGACCCTCATAGCTGGCATAAGAGTTTTCATTAACGTTATTATTCTTTGAGGAAGATCAGTAATCAGCTGCTCGGGTTTAGCACCACCAGTTTGTCGCGTATCGGCCGCAGTAAGAGCAGCCCAATCGCCCCCCAATTCGTTTGTGTGATCTTCGTGCCGAATCTTAGCCCATACCGGTTGCGGTACAACATTGCCAAACAGCATATCAATGTCAGCAAGGTTCATTATCGTAGCATCTACGAGCTGCGATAATTCCTTGTAATACCCTGTGGGATTCTTGCGAGGGTCAGGCAAAGATTGCTTCACCTGTAACACTTCTGAGCGTTTCCATGGGAGATGTATCCACACTCTCTGGAAATGTGGCAGAATCGGCGGTGCTCGGGTGGCATCACCTGGCATCCATACCGGTGGCACTTCACGCATGGGAAACTGGCCAGACTCATCTGGCAGTCTTTCAACATCCTCAACAAACAAGGCTTGAGGTATAGGAGTGGGACGGAAAGATAGCAACCGCTCAACAGCACGTCGAACGTTGGTATCAACTATCAGTCCATTCGAGAACTGAAGCTGAAGATCAGTCAAAGCGGTCAGCACCTCGTCCGGTGCATCGGCCGATATCTGATCACGAAGAAACTTACACATTTCATCAAACACGTATCTTTGGGTTGGTATATTGAATTGACAAAACGTTTCGAGTACAACACGTGGCGGATTTCTAAGAGGGTTTACCATCCAACCCATCGCCATATTATATAGCGCAACACGTTCTCTGTTTCCAGGAAGCTGACTACGTCTCTGAGGACCATCAGAGCTAGCGGACCCATGAACAGGACCGAGCGAATGAAAGAAACTAGCTGCAAGAGGAGAATTACGAGAACGAGTAGAGGGAGAAGTATAGGACACAGGACTAACAAGTGAAGGAGTAGAAACAGTAGCAACAGCAGGAGTTAACAAAACAGGAGCAGCAGCGGGAGCAGGAGTATGTGGAAGCGGGGGAGCAGTAGGGATAGCAACAGGCAAAGGAGCAGGTACAGTCGGAAGAGCGGGTGCAGGTTGAGGAACAGGCGGGGGAAGAATAGGCGGAAGAATAGGTACGGCGGGAACCACAGGAGCTGCGGTACCCTGTACGTACGGAGGTGGCGACTTCATGAGATAAGACATTAAAGAATCCTCAACTGGCTCTTCCTTCTTTTCCGACTCCGTAGGCAAAGCGGGATAACATTCATCTACGGTCATACGCTGTAGTCTGTCAAACACTTCCTTATCCTTATCCTCCTTTTCACGCTGAAATTGCTCTGCTTTCTTCACTATGGTAGCAACATTATCTCGCTGATTTCGTTTATTCTGTCTAATTTCCTTCTGTCAGGCTTCTTTGCGCCACAACCGAAAGGCATCAAACATGGCCGGCCTTGATTTTCTTTCAAACAGTTTAATCTCTAGATTATCTAAGATCGGGGCCTCGAAGCTACCATGAGGTGGCCAACGAAGGTCACCGTCCTTCTTCGTGTATTTAATCCAATAATCATTAAAAGTAATCGGACCTAGTCCATGTTTACTATATAGTTCATAAGTGGGAGTTCCAACCAGAGGTATCGGACACGAGTCCTCCAGTCGGGAATCCGTACCACAAGGTCTGAAACAACTAAACAAAGTACTGCGACCAGGCATCTTTCACGCTAGCCGAGTTTCACAAACTTCAAGGGTTACGGGATTTACCAAGTCCCAGCAAAGAACAAAACCCTCGGTTTTTGGCGGCTGCAGTCGTCAAACAACACAACAAAGTACGCTAACAAAGTGTCATCGACAAAAACACTCTCACAGCGTCAACAACAAAAACACTCGCTAGAGTATCAACAACTAAGGACTCTGGGAGCGACCCACAAATACTTAACTCAAAGATCAATGGCGTCACCAGGAAGGCCCGTCAATCGTCTCGCTCTACCAAGGTCTACGCCAGGCGCCAAAACAGGTCTACAGTCAGGGCAGCAGTCCGTCGCAGCCGTCAGGAGGCGGGAATCTTCACGGGAAAAGTCTTCGGGCCACTTATTTCGACAACAGGATCGATGAAGCGGGGTGCACCTTCCCTCGGAGATTTTCACACGAAGTTCCTCACTATCGTCGGGCTTGGACCGGTACCACTGATGCAGCCCCACGTTGGGCGCCAACTGAAGGACTGGGTTCTGTAGGACCCAGCGGTGCCAGGGCACAACACCTGAAACCTTCGTGGGTAACCTGCTCCGGCGTACGAATAACAGAGACACAGGACACTTCCTTCGGCGTCAAAGATTCAAGGTTTATTTACTGCAGGGAACACAGTAGTCACGACAAGCAACACACGTGCAACTTGGGGAGACTGCTTCAAATTGGTTCTGTAGATCGCTCCTTTTATACAGTTTTTACCCATAAAACAACATGGTACACAAAAGTTTACAACCCGGTTCCCACCATCATCCCCCAGAGGGGTCGCTTTGGTCACTTTGAAACACACAAGGTCCGGATCATAAGTGCGGAAACATTTGGCGGTTCCCAACTGTAAAAACCCATCTTCCCAACATTAGTGCATTCCAATCGGTAATAAACAGATCGAAATAGGAACAAAAACAGGTGCAGAGGAAGACGGAGACAGTGGGGAGATCGGAAAGGGTGTAAAAGGGGAGGTATCGGGAAACACGAGATACAGGCATCAAAGAGACGTGCCTAATGAGATGCACGGCTGAGACAATAAGTCCGTACGGCAAGATGAGCCTCGAGCGGCGCCATCTGCCTTACAGTAGCATCCCCCTCGTCATAAAGACCCTTACGAACATGTGTCTTCCGCAAATATCTTGGGAGTCCCAGGGTCGCGACGCGGACAACGTCCGTTCGCTGGCTACTTGAGGGTAAGAGACAAAATGGATGCCGTATCTAAGATGGAACCCGTGGGTACAGATGGAAATACCCACGTAACAGACGAACGGTTTAGGTTAGCGCAGCGAAACTGCGCACACTCATTAAACTCGTCATTTGCGGTTCATAGATACCAGACTCGACCATATTCGTGCGAGTCGAATGCACCACTCACAATTGTCACGGAACCTCAGGAAGGTCCACCCAGGAAGGTTGTATTTCAAGATGATTTATTCCATGAAGATAACACGTAGTAAGGTTCAGGAGATCAAGTAGATATGTGGTAGATCGGAGCCCCACCAGGAGCTGCCTGTCAGCTGCTCAGCCCATGACCCACTGTCACTCTGCCTCTCTCAGTCCCAACATTCCGAGGCATCATCAGACTCAACATCCTAATGAGTCAGAGCACATGCACTGGCTGAGCAGAGCTGGTAACACACCTTACAATATATATGCAGGATACTACAAACTTTTTCCAAACTGTGGCCCCCAGATGAGCCCAATATCTGCCTCCAGACCCGACCTTCAGAATTCTGGGTGTCACTGCCAGATGTTTGTTGGCAGACCTTAGGTTTCTGGCTGGACCATGAAAACAAAACCTTGCTCTAAGATATTCTGTGCATGGTAAGTACAGTGCTCTATGCACTAACACTAGAGCCTTGAGCCAAATCCTCTTCCTAATTGTAAGCCAGAGTAGAGCACACAGGTGAGGTGATAAATGCGCTTTAACAGGCAATTTCAGGAGGAGGCGGGCTGCAGCGTTCTGGACCAGCTGCAGTTTCTCCAGCAGGTACTATGGCCAACCCAGATGGAGTGCAGTGCCATGATCCAGCCTTGGCATGAGCAGGGCCTGGAGGACGGTCTCTTTAGCAGAAAAAGAAAGAAAAAGTTGAAACTTTTTGTGCGAGTGCAATACACCGAAACAGGTGCCCACCACTGACTTCATTTTTGGCTAAAATGACACGCAATCATCAAATTTAACTGCTAAGTTCTTAACAATGTCTTTGTGAAGACCAGGAGGTGGGGCACTATAGGCGAGAAAGACTGCCAGCTATCTGAAGAGCTACAAGTAAGGAAAAAAGTCTCTGTCTTTTCCGCATTACATTGAAGATGATGTACCTCCATCCAGTAAGAAGACGCCATCAGTCGGGTTCTAATCAAACTCCCTGGAAGCACTTCTCCCATGCACCATGGGAACAGTAGCTAAGTATGATCAGCATAAGATATGCAGGCCGACCGACACGTCCCTGCAGGGGACACTAGTAAGAGGGCGGCCCCCATAGTGCCACAAGATGGCACACGGGGCAGCCCAGCGCTCTGAGACCCCGGAGGGTCCCGCTCGTCACTTCCGGCCTGGTGGGGGCAGGGGAGAGTATATATTCCTCCCCCGCCCACCTAGCGGCCTCTTTGTCCGCTGTCCCCTCACCCTGACGCCGTTTGGTTTCTGTCGCGCAGCCATGCGGTCTGGGCGCGATGTCTGGTTACGACGGGGCCGTTGAGCCATTTGTCCGTCGGGGTTTATTTGGTGAGTCAGGGTTGAGTGTTTCTTTGCCTCTTGCGGCACCTTCTGGTTTGTGGCTTTAGCTGTACCATTTTATGGCCGCTGGTGGTGTGGAGCGAGTGTGCCCGGTGGCCCAGTTGTTTTCCACAGACATTCATTAAGTAGGTGCTCCTGCCTGGGCAGTAGGGGCTCGGCGAGTCCGACGCGAAGGAGCGGGGAGGACAGAGAGGCGCGGGACTTTATTTGTGGTTTTATGTGCTTAACATTGCGGCGACCGCCTTGTGGGTCGGGAGAGGAGTTAGCCTAACTGCTTGGGCGTTCCACCCCGGACCAGGAAACATGGGTTCGAGTTTCGATCACAACGCTAGATAAAGCATCCCGTTATTCTGGGATAAGCTCTTAAAAGTCCTGTGATTCTGGGAAAATCAATTAAAAGGTGGTATAGGGCTCTATCGTTATGTGTGTGCGCTCGCTGCTCTTTGTGTGGAAGATGTAATATATTCAGCTAAACGTGGTCACTTGTGCAGGCTCGTGCTTTGTTTTAGAGCCTGATTACGCGGTGAGGCCAGTTTTGGCTGGGGGAGTCCTGCCGACCTTCTTTCGCGGGAGTTTCACTTCTTTGCTGTGCTGCGCTTCGCCTGACTTCTTACAGTTGTTCTCGGCTGAAGCACTTTCAAAGCTGTTAGGGTCCAAGAGTACCCATCCATCTGTATAAGGTGTTAGCCGCCCCTTTCCACTCCATGGTACAATTTTCCATTTTGGGCGGTTTTCGTGGGGGTCGCGGCGCGTTCCCCGTTGAGGTGATGTTGGGCATAGGGCTATTCCCTGGTGGTGCGTAGGATCGGGTTAGTTTCACCCCTCTCGTGCCCGCTCCCTCCTCCCGGCGGCCTGAGTTGGCCGGGCTGCCTTCTGCCGAGTGCCGGTGAAGTGGGAAGCTTACCTGTGCCTGGTGCCCGGGGTAGCCTTCTTTAGGTCCGTGCCTTTGTCGCCTTTCTGCCCTCGATGTTGGGTCGTGCCCAGAAATTGCAAGAATTTTTGGTGAGTGCTTTACCCACTTTGTGCCCGCTCCCCCCATTATGGGGGTCGAGATGGGCCGGGCAGCCTGCTTAGTGACGGCCGCTGAAGCTGGAGAATACTAGTGTTGCTTTTGTGTCTTTGCTTAGCGGGTGATCGGGCGGTCTGGGCCCGGCGGGTGGCTCTCGGGGTTACTGAACACGGTGATGTGTTGCTGGAACATCATTTGGCTCTGCTACTCTGTTGTGCACATTGAGTGTCATGTTTTCGGGATAGGACCGATGTTTGTGGAGGCTTACATCATGGGGAGCACTAACGAGATTAACTAACTAAATGTGCCACTATAGCTAAGCACGCGCTGTGGTGTCATCGGTGGGCATACTTATGCAATGGGCAGTCTCAGCCACTAGGAAAAAAGTTTGTACCACAACCTCAGGTGGCTCGATGGCGCAATGGATAGCGCATTGGTCTTTTAGGCTGGCTGCGAAGGCATTCAAAGGTTGTGGGTTCGGGTCCCACCAGAGTCGTTTCCATACATGTACAGCGTGCTTAACTGCGGTCTTTCGTTGTGTGTTTTACGAAGGGAAAAACGTACTTGCCAGGCAATTGGGGTTTGTCATATGCACAAGGAAATTGGTTTGCATTATATTGCTTGCTTTGGAGGGAGGGCGTTTTCCAGCGCCTCAAGTCACTTTGTGATTACGTGCTGTATAAGTAGCGTCTCACAACAGAATATTATGACTGCGTTTAAGTAATGATAAGCCAAGTCACTTAATGGCGCCTGGTAGAGGCCATTTTGGGGACCAGGGTAGCTTTGGGTCACTGCATGCGTGGGCGCAGGGTAGCGGCCATCTTGGCGACCAGGGCAGCTTTTGGTTACTGACCATGTGGGCAAGGGCGGCGGGTAGGGCCATCTTGGCGACCAGAGCAGCTTCCTGCCTACAGGGACACGGGCGCCAGGGTCCAGCCATCTTGCCTCCATTGTGTCCGATGGGTAACGTGCGCATGCCAAGACTCTTCGGGGGTTTTCTTTATTGAGGATGTTTCTTTATCGCTCGCGTCCACCTCCCGCGGTTCTGGACGATGCTATGTGTGCTTCCTTATTGTAACGGGTGCACATTTATTAAGCGCAGTCAACCCAAGTGTTTGTGTCCTGTTCGCGCGTTACTCTTTTAACATGAGGACCTGCGGTTCGAGTCCCAGCCAGCCGGCAGACTGATGGTTTACAGTAGGTGAATTTGGCATTGGGTTCGAGGCAGCTCTGCTTTTATCAGGGGACGTAGTTCAGTGGTAGAGCGCATGCGTTTGCATGTACGAGGCCCCGAGTTCATTCCCCGTGAGCACCACTCCTTTAATTCTATTTCACCGGGAGCGGAGAGTTGGATTTGTTCCTGACTTACAGTGCCGTCCATTACGTTGCATTTCTCCTGCTTCGTGCCGCCTTATTTAACTAGTATCTTTATGTCAGTGTTTCTCCTTTTCCTTTTTCGGGGCTTGGGGTTGTCTATTGTTGAAGAGTTCCGAGCAGGGCAGGCTCTCTTGGTGCAAGCGGCAGCGATCCGTCTTGCCCCCTTCTACTGGGACACGTTTTTCGTCGGTGTCTTGTGCGGAGCAGTCCCCCTCCCCCCCCCCGGTTCGAGGATTCGAACCGATCTGGGGCGGGGATCGTCTTAGATGCAGCGGGGGGGGGCAGGGCCTTTATGTTGAGGCGCAGCAGGCTGTTCGCACTCGGCTGTGCGGGGACAGCGTTGGGGGCCTCTCCTGGTACACGGCTAAACACTTTGGTGTGGGTGTGACAGGGGCGCGCGTTTGGCTTCCCTTCAGGGGAGCTAGGTCTGAGCGCATAGGTGAGCACATCATCTTTCAGAAGTAGGCGTTTGTGGTACATGCAGCCAGTTTAGGATTCTCCATTTGCTTTAGGTTTCCTCCATTTATTGGCGTACTTAGCAGGGTTGGGGCATTTTCCTCACCCTAGACCTGGGGCATTTTACCGTTTACCGTTGACCTTTACCGGTCACTATCCAAGGGGCGTCGGGGTTAAAAGTAATAGTGGTGGATACTGCTTGCAGGAATTAAATGTATAAACGGGCCTATCATGTGTGTACTTACAGGAAGTGTTTACTTGTACGGCTGCGGAGGACCGGCCAGAGGAAAAGCTGGGCTGGGAATGAGTAAGAGCATTTATTAGGGAAGTGTCTCTAGGGAGAAGAACTTTGAGGTCTCTTTGAAGGCCTGGGATGAGGAGGTGTCCCTGGATAGAATGATAAGGAGACAAGTTAGTTGCTTTGTGATATAAAACACAACAGTGCTAGGGTCATCCGCTAACCTAGCATACCACCAAGACTCTTTACTAGACACTTATTTCCCTTCTGCCTCTGCGCTACGCAAGTGTTTGTCCCACCCTACTCCATCCAAGAATGTTTTATGGACAAACCAGTTCTCATGCTGTCAAAAATGCTTCTCCTTTGGTAGCATGGGGGGTGTGGTTGGCCACTGCCTCATTGGAGAGAATATATATTGGTAGGTGAGGGGGGCAGGGCTGATTCACCCTGACGCTGTTTCCCTCCCTACCACATACCCGGCGCTTTCAGGGTGGGGGGGAAATGTCTTCTAATCTTTTCTCATTTTTGTTGCAGGTGGAGTTACAGGGCAATCTAGAGGCGGAAAGGTACCGGGGAATACCTTCTTCACGAGCACAAAGGATGCTGAGGCGCCCGCTATCCTATGGGCAGTTGGAAACCTGTACAACCGGGGGTTGCTTGAACGCTCCACCCCTCGTAGGGGGAGGGCGTGAGCAAGAGGGTGGACCAATGGTTCACTAGAATTGGGAGGGGCTATCTCCTCACCACAACCGCTAAGCAAAGATTGGCTAAGGCCACATTGCAAATTGGCCCATCAGGTGGGAGGCCGCGAGGGGTGGCTTGCCTTTGGATCGCCTGTAAGATAACCCACCATGTTGGCATGTGTATATGTTAATAAAGCTGCAGCAATTTTTCTCCAACAAAAAGTTGTCTTGTCTGTTTATTTCTGCGACATGCATGTTGCTGCGAGAGGGCTGGTGAGTGGGCCGATATTGGCACTATGGCTTTGGCGCCAGGGACTCCGCTTACTGAGCAAGGGGAGTGAGATATACATTAAATAATGTAGGGTTCAAAGCAGAGCCCTGGGGCCCTCCCACTGTCAACTCACTGGGCTCCGAGAAGAAAGGATGGATCCATATTTGTTGACTTCTTCCTTCCAGAGAGGGGCACCTCCATTCCACTATTCCGATTGATTACAGACGCTCCAGGAAGCCGGAATGGGGTACCGTATCAAAAGCTGTTGATAGATCTAGCATAATCGGGAACACCTTTGGGCGCACATCTACTATGCCTTTGATGCATTCACAGACCCTCCAGGAGAGCTGTCCCTCGCTGAGGTGGGGTCTGAACCCTGACCGGCTCGAGTGGAGCCGGGTATTGGACTCCAGATTGACACGCGTCTCCATTATCTTGGAGAATGCTGGGAGCATGGATATTGTTTGTAATTTGAGTGTACTCCATGGTCTTCTGAGGGTTTCTTTAACAAGGGCATCATTTTTGCTGCCTCCTGGGACCAGTTACCCTAGCTAATTGCAGAGAAGAGTTTTGCACCCTATTTTCAAAGGGTTAATCACACGCACCCCTAAAGCATACAGGTAAAGCGGGCATGGGTCAGATGGAGAGCCAGATTTTAAACACATGAAAGTTATCAATGATCCTTCCAACGAGATCGGCTCAAAGTTGGATATCGACACAGTGATTATCAGGCCTCTGCTTCTCTGCATTGTTTGCAGGATCTCAACATTTCATTTAGAGTCGGGCACAGGCTGGCCTGAAATATTGGAATCCTAGATTGAAAATAGGATGCTAACTGTTCACACCGTGCAGTCCAGGGTTGGTGGAAGCTGATAGCAGCCGCTGGGGCGAGAAACGTTTAAGTGTGGAGAACATTTCCATGGTTTTTATCTGCTCTAGCAATTTTGGCCTAAAAAATCATGTTTTGCGGTTTTATTTTTGACATGATATTTCGTAAGAGCCAGTTTATAGATTTCTTTATCCCTCAGATTACAACCTCTCCTCCATTTTCTCTCTAGTACTTTGCATCTTTTCTTCTCATCCACAAGACGGCTTTAGAACCAGGGGCTCGGGGGCTTGGTTCTCTTTGACCTGCAGGTTTGAGGTGGAGCCAATCTCTCGGTTGAGTCCCTGATCCAGGTATCCAACAGTGGGGCATCGTCATGCACCGACCAGCCAAAGAAGTAGAACTATCCCCCAAGGTGCGGACAAATCCACCGGCGAGATTTTATGCAAAGCTGTCCTAATAGGCAGAGGGTCAGACAGACTCAGAATTGATTTAATTGGGGTTGAGCAGGAGAACTGGATCAGGACATGATCTGACCAGACTTGAGGTAAAGGGTCCTCTCCCTGCAAAGGCATGCCTGACCCATCCCATGCCCCGCTTGATGGGTGGGATTAAATATATGCTGATAAAATCTAGCAACATCATCCGGCCTTTAAGTCATAATATCTAGTTATTTTTCTACCATATGTATATGGAGATTGAAGTCCCCCAAAAATATAAATTACACATAACTCAGTCTCAAGTGTGCTAAAGCATTGAGGTTAGTACATTAAGACTCCTTCCACAGAGTGCTGATGAGGCAAGGAGGCACACAGCAGAGAGGTCTCAGCTTGGAAGGTCTGGCAGTCTAAGGGCCATATGTAGGTAATCACATATTACCGATTCCTAAATACCGTATTTTCGTGATTCGGTATTTAGGAATTGGTAAATGTGATGTAGGTAATGAATCTGTAAATGTTATCGATTCGAGGAGGAGCTTCACGCGCATCCGAGATGGCCGCGTGAGCACACGGCTCCCGAGACCCTCACCGCCTTCCGCATATATCCTGAATGATATCCTGATTACGAAGACGGGTTATTGGAGATGAAACTCAGCTGATGAACTAGCTGCTTTCAAAAATTGATTCGGACTTCGGGAACCGCTACTACGACAACCTGAACTTTTGAGGCCCACCCCATGGCGACGCCTGAGGCTCGAGTCGTTGAGACGCCTAGGCAGTAGTTGAACAACAACGGCCCGACGGGCTCGGCTCATTGCCTTGGAGTTAACTTTCAGTTTCGCTTTCGGTTCTTTGGCCTTATCCTATCCCAAGATTGACCTGGTCACTCGGGGTCTTCCGAACTCCGTGACTCCCTTTGAAGACTCCGGTGGGATGACCGCGAAGGGCAATTTTCACCAGGTCTCACAGGCCCCTCGGGGGCACATTGCTTAACATGGCGGGCAGACCCAACAACGAGAAGCGGAAAACCAAGACACCTCTCCGGGGGGAACTATTCAAACGAATGTCATGGATCGATATACCCAGCCTAAGGGGTCCCCCGGTGGTACGAATAAGATTTTGGAGGAGGCAGGTGGGGACCCGGCTGCGTCGACCGAGTTGACTCTACAGGATGTCATGGGCGCCATTGCTGGTATTAAGTCTTCCATCAGCCAGCAATATGAGTCTCTCACCCTTAAGCTCGGCACTGTGGCCATTGACATCAATTTGATTAGAGCGGACTTATCGAAGACTAACGAGAAGGTCAAATCCTTAGATCTAAAGACCTCCAGCCTTACAACTGATGTGTCCGACTTACAGACGGAGGTCGGCAATCTACGATCCTCCAATGATCTCATGGCTCGTCGACTTGAGGATTTTGAAAATAGGGCCAGACGCAATAATGTACGTATTATTGGGGTCCCTGAAAAAATGGAAAATCCTGCTGTTGATCATGCTTGTGGAGGACCTCATCCTAAATCACCTCGCCCCCAGAGGCCTAAGTAAATTCTTCGCCGTGGAACGTGCGCACTGAGTACCTGGTGGGCAGCCGAAGCCGGGTGCCCCTCCGAGGCCGATTATCGCCAGAATTTTCAACTTGAGAGACAGAGACGCTATCCTGCAGGCATCGCGGGTGGGAGGCCCCGTGAAGTTTGAAAACACAATGGTTAGCTTCTACCAAGACTTTACTCAGTTTGTTCAGAGACAGAGGATGGGGTTTCAGGGGGTGAAGCGACGATTGAGAGACATGAACTTGAAATACGCGATGCTATTTCCAACCAGGCTCCGTGTCGAATATGAGGACCTGACGTTTTTCTTTGATCGTCCTGAGAATGTGAGTGACTGGCTGGATACATTATCAAAGCGGAGCGATCGAACGGAGCACTCGGGTGAAGCAGAAGGTGGCGTGCCGGAGCAAGAATGACAATGTGGTCCCTGATTTCTGAACAATTAACATACCATACAGCTTGGTTTGAGTTCTTTAATACCTATGTGATCTACGGTGGCATACCCGAGGGTAGCGGGGGGAGTGGGACTATTTCCTCCTCTGAGTTTCTTTTTGTAGACTAGTTTACTGTTAGGGCGACAGGCACACTGCAAGTTGGAGATGTTTTTGAGTCTAACACAGGGGTGCAGGGTCTGGGGTATTGTAACGGGATCATGTTGGGGGGTGTCAGGGGGAGTTTGGGCATGTTTTACTTTTTCTCAAGGCAAAGTATTGTTTTATTCTTGTATCTGGGCACTGTGTTCGCTATGGGGAGGACTCTGCATTTATTTCCGGGATGGGGGGTAGTGGGTTGAAAATACTGTGTTGGAATGTCAATGGGTTGGGGGATAGGATAAAGCGGAGAGTAGTGTTGCAACTGTTGAGACGCCTCTCCCCTGATGTTGTGTTGTTGCAGGAGACGCACTTGATTGGAAACACTTGTCAAGCTGTGAATTGGCGAGGATATCGTCCTGCTGTACACTCTGGGTTCACTACTGGTTCTATGGGTGTGGGCATCCTAGTCAAGAACTCTCTCCCTTTTGAAATAGACAACATGATTCTTGATGACAGGGGGCGCTACGCTGCTCTCACAGGACGGTTGGAGGGGAGGACTGTCTCGCCGGTTTCTGTATATGTCCCGCCTGGTCTACAGACCACGACTTTTGCTGATCTTGGGCGTGTGGTATTGGGGCTTCCGGATGGTATCCTGGTGTTGGGCGGAGATTTCAATTCAGTTGTCTCCGGTAGTGTAGATCGCCACCCCCCCCCCCCCCCAGAGACCTCACCAGGTCACATTCTTGGTTATGTGGGTTTTTAGATACACTGGGTTTGGTAGCCTGTTGGAGGCTGATGCATCCGGGACAAGTACAATACACTTTCCACTCTGGGGCCCACGGCAGTCTCTCCAGACTTGACTATGTTTCGATGCCGGCGGGGCAGGCCTCCTTTGTCAGGGAGATTAGACATCTGGCCCGGGGTATATCAGATCACTCCCCATTGTGGCTCCAGATCGGCACTGGTGTGAGTGTCAAGGGACGGGTTGCCCCGATCAATCCCTAGTATCTTCGTAACCCCAAATCCCGTGCTGAATTGATTAAGTCCCTGGATCTGTACTTTGCCGAGAACGAGGGGTCTGTATCCTCCTCTGTGTCACTGTGGGAGGCCTTTAAGACGGTCATCCAAGGACAGGCATTATTGTTAATCGCTGGTGCCAAGAAAAGTAAGAATGAGGAGGTGGTCCGTTTAGAGACTGAAATAACTGAGCTAGAAAGGGATTTGGAACTGGGTGTGACTCGTAACAAGCTTCATGCTCTCAGCCTCAAACAACTGGATTATAAGGCCCTGGTGACGGATGCTGCTAAACTCATGAGTAGAGAGCAGCAGGGTAGACTGTATGATGTGGGTGATAAAGCTGGGAAACTGATTGCTTGGCTTGATAAAAAGGAAAGGGCGAGTTGTATGGTTCCTGTGATTGAGAAACTTGATGGAGTGAGTGTGACTGATCCGACTGAGATTGTCGAGTGTTTTTCACGGAACATTTCCGACATGTGTATTCCTCAGTCTCCGATAGACCAGAGGAAGACTCCCACCTGTTGCTACGTGACATTGCATTGCCTCGCCTGTCGGACTCGGATAGGGACTTAATGGACGCGGTATTCTCAGATGACGAGGTGGCCCTCGCTATTCGCTCTGGGCGCTCGGGCAAAGCTATGGGCCCTAATGGTCTGCCTATTGAACTCTACAAGTTGCGTCCTGACAAAATGGCGCCGTATCTCCATGATATGTTTTTAGAGTCGCGAGACATCGGCTCCCTTCCTCGTGATCAGCGTCTCGCTACCATTGTGGTGATTCATAAGGAGGGGAAACCGCGTGATCGCTGTGCGTCCTACAGGCCCATTTCGCTCTTAAACGCCGAACCAAAGATTCTCGCTAAGTTGCTGGCAAACCACTTGATAAAAGTAGCTAGTGACTTGGTTCATCCAGATCAGTCCGGTTTCATCCCACACCGCTATACAGCACTCAACCTGAGGCAGTTGCACGGGGTTCTCGCGAGGGCGGCGTCGCTGCGTGAACCTGCCATTTTGGTTTCTTTGGATGCTACGATGGCCTTTGATACGGTGGACTGGCCATACCTCTGGGCCGCTCTTGCGAAATTTGGGTTCGGTCCTGGTTTTATTGGTTGGGTGAAACTTTTGTATGAGGAGCCATTGGCACAGGTGGTAGTGAATGGTCGAGTATCTAAGCCCTTTGTTCTTGGAAGGGGTACGCGGCAGGGCTGTCCATTGTCCCGCTTCTTTTCGCCCTTGCCTTGGAGCCCCTGGCTGCCTGGCTGCGATGGGAGCCTTTGATGAAGGGTATTCAGTGGACCCTGGACTTTGAGGATCGCATATCGCTCTATGCTGACAATATTTTGTTGTACCTCACGTCCCCTCGTAAGTCGTTGAGTGTATTGTTTGATGTGCTCACCTCGTTTGGAAGGAATTCCGGCCTTGTGATCAATTGGACCAAGTCCTGTGTGTATGTGCTTTCGGATGATACCCCCCCCTCTGCCGCGCCGTTGTCCCATCCAGGTGTCGCAGTCGGGATTTAAGTACTTGGGGATTTTTATATCTTTAGATCCCAAGGGCTCGGTATGATCGTAATCTGCTCCCTCCTCTTCAGAGGTTAAAATCTGACGTTGTGGGCTGGCTCAGGCTACCGCTTTCACCACTTGGGCGCGCAGCTCTTTTCAAAATGATGTCCTTACCGCGATTTCTATATGCGCTCCAGAATACGTTTGATGTTATTCCGGCCAGTTATTTTCAGGAGGTGGAGAGTTTGCAGAGACGATTGATCTGGGATGGATGCTCGCGTATTGCCCGCGCCAAACTCACGCTTCCTTGGTATGACGGAGGTATCGCACTACCGGATATCAAGCGATATTATTGGGCCTCTCAGTTGGGAGTGATTAATCATGGGATGTATGGACCAGCCTCCAAAACCTGCATTTGAGATGGATAAGCACTTGTTACTGGGTGGAAACTATAACAGAGCCCTTTATTCCAAAGCAGAGGGGAGGGAACTGCCGGGACCTACCAAGATAGCGGTTCGAGTGTGGCATGATGCGAATGCAGCAACGGGATGGAAGGATCGACTGACCCGTGCGACTCCGCTTTATACGTCTGAAAGACTGGGTTGTGATGTAATCGAAGATAAGGAGTCCTGTGGAAAACAAAAGGATTTGAAAAGTGGGATATGATTGGTATCAGTAGGGTGAGTGATCTATGGGTCAAGGGTAAATTCAAGGCCTTCGAGGCACTGAAGGTAGAGTATGAGCTGAGTGATAAAGAATTTTTCCGTTATGCACAGATTACCCACGCGTTGAATTCGGTTTTTCCTAAGGGTATTGACATCCCCAAATCCTCCCCACTGAAAGATTGGGTGCTTGACAGCCACGTGCCCGACAGCACTATTTCTTTGATATATAAGAAATTAATTAATAATAGAACAGATCTGTTGGCGCGGCTTAGGGAGGTCTGGACCAGCGGCGGTATGGAGTTGGATGACGAGGACTGGCAGTCGGCGCTATCCTCGCCTAAGGGGGTCGCGATTCCGGCCCGTCTCCGACTCGTTCAACTTAAAATCCTACATCGGATATATGTCACTGGCCCGCGCTTAATTCATATTTGTTATTCAGTGGATGGGTTATGCAAGCGTGGTTGTGGACTGGTTGGAACCTTCCTCCATATAATTTGAGAGTGCCCGGGAGTGGCGGCGTTCTGGAATCGTGTACATGCTGTGATGGAAAGAGTCACGGGGTTGGCATTATTACCCGAAGCGAGGCGTTGCCTGTTGAATGTCTGGGAACCGAATGACTATGATGTTGCACAGACGCAGTGGGCGACCCTTGGTAATATGATTGCTAAGAGAGACATTGCGCAGCGGTGGGGTTCCCAGCGGCCACCCACGGTCTTGGCATGGAAGGAGAATATGGACTAGTGTATTTTCAGGGAGAAGACGGTGTATGTGGCATGGGGTAATCCCAGGAAATGGAATAAAATTTGGAGCCAATGGAACTCCTACCGTGGAAATATATGCACGCCTCCATTCGTGGAGACCCCAGAGGTTCCCCTTTCCCCCTGACCTGGCATTCCAAGTCTTGTGTAGCTTTCATGAATATGGATCTTGTTTCCTCACTCACACCCCCCCCCCGGCATTATTGATGTTTGTATTGTATTGTACTTCAGTTTCCTTCCTCCTTGAACACATGTCCGACTGTATTGTCTTATTGCTTTGTATATAAGTTTCTTTCTTAATAAAATAAAAATTATACCCCAATTTTTTTTTACTGATTCGGTAATATTCTGTATTACCGATTCGGTATTTACCAATTTGGTAATTCCCATTCATTCCTATGGGCCTGAAGGCCCATAGGAATGAATGGGAAGCCATTCACTATTACCAATTCGGTAAATACCGAATCGGTAATGGAAGGAACATATTCAAGGGTGGCAGGGTGTCACATTGACACCCTGTTGCACCCCTGAATCGTGCATGTGTGCACATGTGGCACACATACATGCCCTAAGGGCATGTATATCTGCCACATGGTACTTTTAAAAAAAGCACAAAATTGCTTTTTTAAAGGTTTTCAATATTTACCATCAATACAAAAAGATCCCAGTACCCTATACGCGGATTATTATTCATCTAGTGAGGCATATCTCTGTGCTGGAAAATATTTAATTAGATCTCTAGTCACTAGCCTACTCAGCATTGAGTTAGGCGTTTGTCTTCAACAATGCCTGTTCGTCCAAAACAAATGATTGTTTTTAACCTTAAAAATAGGGGGGAAGAATCCAAAACTGCTTTCAACTCGACACAACCACCTAAGACTGCTCAACTGAGACAGTACGTGATCCCACACTTAAAACAAAAGATAGAAAATGTGTGGTGAAGAGGAAGGCACCTCACGGGAGAACACATCAGGGCCCTTGGCAGATGTTTACCAGTTTCTTGCCCCTTTCTCATCATCGGTCGCCATTCCTCTTTGAAAATAAAGTGTCCAAAAGCAAAACCATACGTGTATTGTGTAAAGAAGACAGGTGCAAGACAAAACCATCCAAGGAATCACTCCTTGGTATGACACAGAAAAAGTGATTAAAATCAACAGTCACACCAAAGTTACAAATTTATTATTGGTTATGGTGTGTACCGGCGAATTAAAAGGATGGTAGCTTAATATCGCACACCAATACCCATAACCAACATATTTCACTGCCCTACACACTTATTGGCAGATTCATCAGGGCTCACCACTTGGTCACTGCACCAGTGTTGGACATCCTCATAATGGAAACCTCATTCAGCCATGTCCTCTCCTACCAGAGGAAGGAGGAAAAGACTCTCGGTCTGGATGTCGATTGTCTCATCAATCGTACGTGTGGACCACAAGACCGTAACTTATCCCAGGATCCAACACTGGTGCAGTGACCAAGTGGTGAGCCCTGATGAATCTGCCGATAAGTGTGTAAGGCAGTGAAACATGTTGGCTTTGGGTATTGGTATGCGACGTTAAGCTACCAGCTTTTTAATTCGCCGGTACACACCATAAACAATAATAAATTTGTAACTTCGGTGTGACTGTTGAGTTTAATCACTTTTTCTGTGTCATACCAAGGAGTGATTCCTTGGATGGTTTTGTCTTGCACCTGTCTTCTTTGCACAATACACGTATGGTTTTGCTTTTGGACACTTTATTTTCGAAGAGGAATGGCGACCGATGATGAGAAAGGGGCAAGAAACTGGTAAACATCTGCCAAGGGCCCCGAGGGTGTTCTCCCGTGAGGTGCCTTCCTCTTCACCACACATTTTCTATCTTTTGTTTTAAGTGTGGGATCACGTACTGTCTCAGTTGAGCAGTCTTAGGTGGTTATGTCGAGTTGAAAGCAGTTTTGGATTCTTCCCCCCTATTTTTAAGGTTAAAAACAATAATTTGTTTTGGACGAACAGGCATTGTTGAAGACAAACGCCTAACTCAATGCTGAGTAGGCTAGTGACTAGGGATCTAATTAAATATTTTCCAGCACAGAGATATGCCTCACTAGATGAATAATAATCCGCGTATAGGGTACTGGGATCTTTTTGTATTGATGTTTATTGAGTGGAGGGCTATCCCTACAGTACCCGTACTTCCCTCTTGGCTCCCTATTGTTCTGCACTTTTGATATTTACCACCAACTTGTAGTTGGTGGTAAATATTGAATCCTTAAATGAAAAATACACTCACGTGAGTGCTCCCTACATTAAGGATTCGGAAATTTACTGATTCAGTAATTACCAAATCGGTAAATTACCGAATCCTTAAATCCAGCCACCTACATTAGAAAAAGCGAAATACTGGTTGGTAACGGCAAATGTACAAATTTTCGGTCGTTACCGACCGGTATTAGGCTACCTACATATGGCCCTAAGTCACTCCTGAGAATTATGGTAATTCCTGGACCGGCGACCCCTCCTATGCATCAACGCAACAGACCGGTTGGAGGACTCGAAGAGCCAGGTCTCTATCACAAATAATAACTGAGGTTTGTCAGGACTGCCCTTACTCAAAAGATGGTGCATGTTACCCACCTTGTTCTGCATAGAGCAGACTTTATGTAGACTGCCACAAACTGCGCCTTGCCTTTCTTCTGTCCGTGTGATGGGTGAAGGCCCCTCCCAGGGATGGAGGGGTGAGGTGAGAGTTGCATTGGGACATGGAATGGTATGATAGAGCAGATCAAAGTCGCTGCAGGCTCACATTCCTTGCAGGGACCAGACTTTGTAGAAGATCCTTACTATAGTTTCTAGATAGGGTACACTATGAGGAGCGAAGCTCGTTCCGGAACCTTTGATTCTGTGTACTTCCTTTTATGTTTGTAACTGCAAATATTGTTGTAACTTGTTTCTCTATTTTACTACTGTCCTGGGTTGGCTATTAATTAAGGCTCACTGTATTCCGTTTTTATTGATTTTTACAGATAAATACAGACAGAAAACATTCATTTTCTTGTCTGTATTTATTAAATGTGGATAAAAATGGAAATTAAGTTCCTTTTTTGAGTCACTCTAAATACTGTCTGCCATGACTGCAGGACTATTGAAGTGTGGATTGATAAATAAGGGGGTTAAAAAAGAAAGGAATTTTAGTAAATAGGCTTCAACAACAGTAGATACGTTCAAGGATGATACTGAAATGTGCCTATTTACATTTAAGTGCATTGATTTATCTTCTGCAGGTGTCCACAGCACTGAAACCTGGCAGAAATTAACCCTTTGCATGCGTCGGACGGCCCCCTGCAGTCCGGCGTCACGGTGGGCGTGTGCTGAGAGCGGCCTGGGGCCGTCCTGACCACGCCCAGTCATAAATCACCCGCTCCCCGGCGGAATTCCTGCCGCTGTCACCGGGTTGAAGCATGACTGCATATTTATTGATTAAATAAATGTGGAAATATAATATTTTCAGCTTAATTTTTCCACGAAACCCAAAATAAAAATGGATAAATACAGACGGAAATGACAAAAGAATAATAACGTGAACCCCTATTATAATAAAAGCTTTTAGTATGAAGGGAACTTCCCTATAACCGGCTGAGACTTTGAGGGCACTCATTATCCGTCCCATTGTGGGTTTCCTTCTGCAGGTGCGGAATGAGGGGGAGGCTATGGGACACATGTGCATTTCTCTATGCCCCACAGCTGGCATGTGTGCCTCTGAAGCCTGGCACCAGGTAAAATCTTCAGGTGTGACTGAAATCTTGGGCCCGCGTCAGAGAAACAGTAACCAGCAGGTTGTGGGGGTTCTGCATTGCCTGATCGTTTCAGAGGGATCCCCTGTGCAGCACAGGGGCATTCCTGGCAGCCTCGAGGTGCAATGCCTGGGCCAGCCCTTCCTGAGAGCTACAAATGACAGCAGCTGATGGCTACGAAAGGGAGGTCTCCCCTTTGAAAGGTGAGCAGAGGTGAGGTCCATCAGGCATGGCTGACAGGCGGAGTCACCTCTCGCGAGGGCTGCTGCCCGCCTACAGCCCATGCCCTGGAGCAGAGCTGAGGTCCATCAGGCATGGCTGACAGGCGGAGTCACCTCTCGCGAGGGCTGCTGCCCGCCTACAGCCCATGCCCTGGAGCAGAGCTGAGGTCCATCAGGCATGGCTGACAGGCGGAGTCACCTCTCGGGAGGGCTGCTGCTCGCCTACAGCCCATGCCCTGGAGCAGAGCTGAGTTCCATCAGGCATGGCTGACAGGCGGAGTCACCTCTCGCGAGGGCTGCTGCCCGCCTACAGCCCATGCCCTGGAGCAGAGCTGAGTTCCATCAGGCATGGCTGACAGGCGGAGTCACCTCTTGCGAGGGCTGCTGCCCGCCTACAGCCCATGCCCTGGAGCAGAGCTGAGGTCCATCAGGCATGGCTGACAGGCGGAGTCACCTCTCGGGAGGGCTGCTGCTCGCCTACAGCCCATGCCCTGGAGCAGAGCTGAGTTCCATCAGGCATGGCTGACAGGCGGAGTCACCTCTTGCGAGGGCTGCTGCCCGCCTACAGCCCATGCCCTGGAGCAGAGCTGAGGTCCATCAGGCATGGCTGACAGGCGAAGTCACCTCTCGGGAGGGCTGCTGCTCGCCTACAGCCCATGCCCTGGAGCAGAGCTGAGTTCCATCAGGCATGGCTGACAGGCGGAGTCACCTCTCGCGAGGGCTGCTGCCCGCCTACAGCCCATGCCCTGGAGCAGAGCTGAGGTCCATCAGGCATGTCTGACAGGCGGAGTCACCTCTCGCGAGGGCTGCTGCTCGCCTACAACCCATGCCCTGGAGCAGAGCTGAGGTCCATCAGGCATGGCTGACAGGCGGAGTCACCTCTCGCGAGGGCTGCTGCTCGCCTACAACCCATGTCCTGGACAGAGCTTCTCAGTTCCTGCCTCAGAGCTGCACACAACAGAGGCTGCTGGCTTCTGTGGGTGCTACAAAGGGAGGTCTTCTCTTCTAAAGGTGAGCAGAGCTGAGTTCCATCAGGCATGGCTGACAGGCGGAGTCACCTCTCGCGAGGGCTGCTGCTCGCCTACAACCCATGCCCTGGAGCAGAGCTGAGGCCCATCAGGCATGGCTGACAGGCGGAGTCACTCTCGCGAGGGCTGCTGCTCGCCTACAACCCATGCCCTGGAGCAGAGCTGAGGTCCATCAGGCATGGCTGACAGGCGGAGTCACCTCTCGCGAGGGTTGCTGCTCACCTACAACCCATGCCCTGGAGCAGAGCTGAAGTCCATCAGGCATGGCTGACAGGCGGAGTCACCTCTCGCGAGGGCTGCTGCTCGCCTACAACCCATGCCCTGGAGCAGAGCTGAGGTCCATCAGGCATGGCTGACAAGCGGAGTCACCTCTCGCGAGGGCTGCTGCTCGCCTACAACCCATGCCCTGGAACAGAGCTGAGGTCCATCAGGCATGACTGACAGGCGGAGTCACCTCTCGCGAGGGCTGCTGCTCGCCTACAACCCATGCCCTGGAGCAGAGCTGAGGTCCATCAGGCATGACTGACAGGCGTGTGAGAAGTTGGCCTGATATATGATGCTCACTAGTTCTAGTGATCTCCTTGTATCAGTCCAAACAACCCTTATGGTGATTGATTGTGAGTCAACCTTATAGACCAGCTATCCTAGTAGCGTGGACAAGAGCAGTCTTTAGGCTAAACTCTGAATGGCATGTGAAGCCAGCAGTTTTACCACATATAACCCCTTGAATACCAAATGAAAGGACACCACACAGGTTTTTATGAAAATAAACAGTTATTTATTAACTAACATACACCTCTGAACTCTTTATGAGGTCAGAGGGCTAAGCACATGACAATACTAAAAGGAAATACGAGTTCGCACAATATTTACAAGTGCGCCTTAGGGGCACGACAAACCATATACTCAAAACAATGGAATGCGAGGAAAGAAAGTACTGTAAGGAGATCCACAGGCTGGAGGATCGCTGGGACTACGCTACAAACTAGGTAAGTAAGGAGCAGGAGGCCCAGGGGACTCACGTGCAAAGTGGAAACTCTCACGCGCTATGCGTACCAACGTCTATGGATGCTACAGTTTAGAAAGTTACGGATTCCGGACGAACCCGGCTGGATGGAGGGAAAACAACAGTGGACCTGGACACTAGGATAGTGAACACAGACTTCAGCACCTAGAAGTTTTAGTTACCTAACCCACAGGCTGCGGGTGCATAGGGCTGAAGTTGCGTCGGGTTTGCTGCGTTGTCCCCGGTGATGCCTGAAACAAGGAGTTGCTGGCAGGCAGCCAGATGGAGGAGTCCGGTGGTTTCAAGGATGGAACGAGGAAGAAGAAGTACTGAAAGGGAAGGGGACAGAGTCTCGATCACTAGCCAGTGATGGTGCTGGAACCAGGAGGGAACCAGATGCTGTCGCCGCATTCAGGTGGAAGACGGGTCGCTTCTCTCTGTAGCTGCGCGGACCAGGAGCTGCTCTTCACGACCAGGCTGGAGGCACGAGCTGTCCCACGTAGTCTGCTGCTGTCGGCGGTGTTGGATCGTCGATCTGGTCAACAAGCCTTGGCTAATGCAAGCCACGTGGTGGAACAAAGATGGCGTCTGGTGCAGACCTGGAGGGTCTGGGGTGCTCCTCTTTTACAAGGAAGCAAGGGCAAGTCTGGGGGACCAAACCAGCAGTAGTGAAATCTTCGGATCGTCGTCTCGGAGGTCACTGGCCAGCCGGCAAGTGACCAGACAACAGGAGATGCAGCAACCAGGCAAAAGGGCCCCACGCAGATCTCGTGGATGCTGGGGGGCTAATCTTTGGTGCAGGAGCTGTGTCTGTGTGGGGCTTCTCAGACCCCAGTGCACTCACTCGAGGATCCCTCGGCGGTCGTGCTGGAAGCGCTGTGCAGGTTTCTCAAGATAGCCGTCTCCACGTTGCTCGTCGCACCCACGGGTCCCAGCTGTGCTGTGGATGTGGGTAGAGGTCAGAGAAGTCTGGAGGTCTGGGTCTTGTCGAGCTGGGTCGTCAGATTCCGGGATGGAAGGACTTGCAGCAAACCGCACAGGAGCTTGACGGTGCCTGCGAAGCAGGATGGTCACTCCCTGACCATAGGGGAGATTCTTCAGTCTTCTGATGGTCAAGAGTTCTTCGTAGAAGTTGTCAAGAGTAATCTAATTTGGAATGGGACCAGCTCCTACCTTTATTCTCCTAAAGGGGACCGCACTACGACTAGGTCCCTCCTCTGGGTGGGACCAGGAAGGGGGGTGGTTACACCCCCTTTCCTTTGTCCGGTCTTGCGCCAGCTCTGGGGCTGGAGTGCCCCAGGAACTGGTTTAGACCGGTGTATGCACAGGGACACCTTGTGTGCCCCAGGCATGTCTCATTCCTTTCAGCCCTGGCCTACCTAATACACAAAATCCTGTCTGGGGTGGTGCTAGCACCTCCCAAGGCAGGAAACCCTTTGTCCGAGCCTCCCTCGCTGGAAAGACTCCCAGCAGCAGGAGGTCAGACTTGTGTCTGTGGTGGCAGCATCCATTTTGTGATGCTGAGGCTCGTGTTAACTTTAACCGGGGTTCACAGTTACATACATGTCGTGTCCCTCTAGAAGGGTGGAATGCTACCCCCGTCGCCAGAATTCGCGAGGGGGTAGTATTCCAATTTGTAAGACACCTTACTCGACATGTTTTGATAATGCTATACCAATGTTAGCATTTGACCGCGAGGTTCATAATGCACTTAAGAGTATGTGGTATAGCGTTATCATGGAACAGCTATTAGGACTTGGTTCCGCAAGCTGCAAACGGGCTCAGCTCATGCCAGAGCACCATCTCACATAATTCCAAGCACTCTGCCTTCAGGATTGATAAGGCCTGCCATAGGAGTGACTGACAGGAATATATGTGTCCATTTTTAGGGTTAGATATAGGGATACTATATCTAAAGCAAAGGGTGATTACACCACCTAGCCCCAGCTGCCGTGCAGCCAGTTGTGTCAGATTTGGATGGCCAGCCAGGGGTGGCATAATACATGCTGCAGCCCCTTGGAGGCCCTGGGTACACCTAGGCCCTGGGTACCTAAGGTACACTGTACAGGGACTGATAAGGTGACTCAGTATCCAATTGGGTATGCACCTAAGGTACATGGAATCCATTTTACAGAGAGAGCAGTGGGCCTGGGGTCCTGAATAGCAGGGCCCCAGGTCAACTAAGTCGAAAAACCAGCAAAAACCAGGCAAAAAGTTGGGGGCAACCATAGTCAGATATCCACCTTCCTATATAACCCCCCCCCCCCCCAAACGAAAGGAGATTAGGCTATCCTTGACCAGGTAAGCCTATATTGCCTGAGTGGCCATATGTGGTGGTATATGCACTGGCATGGTTACCCCCTATCTCATGGTCTACTAAGCAATCCCTCACCCTAAGGGTATCTGAGTGTTTCCACCATAGGGAATCTCTACCTGTGGTGTGTTTTGGCAAAGTAAAAGGCTGGTGCTGGGATGGAGTACTGAAGTGAGACTCCACTAATGTTGGGCTCAACTTCCTCCAATCACTATCCACCATATATGCCTTTCTCTCCAGGTCTGAGTTGCTGTATGCTCTCAGGGTCAACCTCTGGCTACCTAAAGCTGGAGGCTGAGTCCCTCTGTTTGGCTTACTGGAGGAACAGGTCAGGTTTGGGGTTTTTAGGTCCCAGGTTTGGCTGTGCCCAACAGTGTCCATCTGTGGGAGGTCCCTAACTAAGTTTAAGGGGGATCCCTCAGGAGTTTGTTTTATTGTCACTTGGCTAGGACTACTAGCTTCAGTGCCCTTAATCTGCTGATTTGGGAGTTCTTTTGGACAGGGGGCCCTTTGGGGTCCACCACTGGCCCCCCTGACCTCTACAGCCCTGGGCTGACTGAGGCAGGGTAGAGAGGGGCAGGTTACCTGCTCCAGACTGGGTCCCACCTTGGAAGGGTCCACTGACATCAGGGGTTCTGCCAGGCTAGGCCTGACTACCTCTGGGGCAGTTTCTTCACAAGGGGTCAGATCAGTTCCCTGAGGAGGCTGATCCTTTCCTAAAGTCTGGTGGGAGGGAGATTTATCTTCCTCCTCAATGCTCTCTGTCTGAGTGGAGTGATCCATAGTTTCAGGCTTCACAACACTATTATCTGTCTGAGTTTGAGCTGTGGCCATCACAACTCCACCAACCTTTTCAGGAAGGGACTCAGTTTGGGTATGGGCTGTGACCATCACAGCCTTGCCAACCTGTTCAGGAAAGGAATCTGTCTGAGATTGGGCTGTGACTGGCACAGCCCTCCTGACCTGTTCAGGGAGGACATATTGGACTGGGGCTGTGGCTATCACTGCCCCACTAACCTTACCATGGAAGTTTACCATTTTAAAATGGGTTTCTTGCTCTACCTCAGCCCAGGCTGAGATCTCTAGATCATTCCCCAGTAGGCAATCTACAGGCAAGTTTGGTGACACTGCCACTCTCTTGCGGCCAGTGACACTTCCCCAGCTGAGATTTACCACTGCTATGGGATGATCTCTCTGCACTCCATCAATGTTGGTCACCTGGTATGTGGCTCCAGGTATAAGTTGCCTTGAGGGGACTAGGCTCTCAGCCACCATGGTGATGCTAGCCCCTGTGTCTCTGTAGGCCTCAACTTTTGAACCATTGATGAGGGGCTCCTGTCTGTACTTGTCCAAAGTGTTGGGACAAGCTGTGAAGTTGGCAACCCCCATGCCAGTCTCACAGACAAGAGTATCTATGTCAGAGGACCTGGTTAGGCCAGAGTCCCCAGGAACTCCCAAAGTAAATGCACCCAAATTCTTGGGGGCACTCCCACCACCTGGGGGATTACTACTAGTAGTAACAGGAGGCTTGGAAGTGTTACTTGGGGGTATGTTCTCCTTATTGTTGTTGGCCCTTGGGCAACTGCTGTCAGTTTTCCAATGGCCTACCTGTTTGCAGGTATGGCAATTAGGTTTCTTCTGGGTATTGGAAGGATTCTGGGACCCACCCCCTTCTGAGGATTTTTGGGGCCCTGTGGTTTGATCTGAATATTTATTCCCACCCTTCTCTTGAGGCTTGGTTGATTCTTTCTTTTGGTCACCACCCTGGCTCTTAGGCCTAATCCTGGTTCTGACCCATTTGTCTGCCCTCTTACCCTATTCTTGTGGAGAGGTCAGATCAGAGTCTACCTGGTGCTGGTGTAATAACTGGTTCTGACAATTATTTAAGACTTGCTCACTCATAATAATATTATACAATCCTGTGAAGTCAGTAACTTTACTACCCAGTAGCCAGCCTTCTAGAGCCTTAGTGGCACAATCAACAAAGTCAGTCCAGTCCTGAGACTGAATTTTCTGGGTGTCCCTGAACAGCAACCTGTACTGCTCAGTTGTTAAGCCAAACCCATCAATCAGTGTATTTTTCAGGACTTGGTAATTGTTAGCATCCTCAGCTCTAGTAGTGAGGAGCTTATCTCTACCTTTACCTTCAAAAGAGAGCCACAATATAGCTGCCCACTGACTCTGGGGGATGCACTGGACAGTGCAGGCCCTCTCCAAAGCAATCATCCATTTGTGGATGTCATCCCCTTGTTTAAAGGGGGGCACTATTTTACTCAGGTGTCTAGTATCAAAACTCCTGTCTTTATCTCTAATGATAATGCTGCCACCAGTGGGGTCTGCCCCACTCAATTTCTGCTCTCCGGCAAAGGCAAGCCTCTCTTTGGCCAGGGCAAGTTCTTCCCTATCAATCCACAGATGGACTTCCCTCATCTTAGCTTCATGCTCTCTTCTCTGAGGGGATGTCATCCCTCTCGGAGAAGATGCCTGAGAGACATAGGTATGAACAGATCTGTTAGAGCCTCTGGAGTGAGACCTAACTCGTCTATTCCCAAGGTTAAGCCTGCCTGAGGATGGGCCTGGGGGTCCCCCAGCTCCATTCTCATGTATGCTTAAGTTGGTCCTGGTGAGCCTACTGACTACTGCTGGACCTTTGTCTGCCTCATCCCCTGATAATTCCTCCTCCTCTTCCTCCTCTTCACTTTCTGCTCCATGGAGGTTAAGGTCAGGATCACCAAGGGTTCCCTCTAAGGAGGGCATGCTCCCATCTGGATTAGAGGGGCCAGGGTTAGAAGCCCTTCTGGCATCATATGTCTCTAAGAGACCTATCAGAAAGGAGTGGTAGGGTTAGTAACCCTGTTTTAGTTTCCTGGAGGTACACAATTGTCTCATCTCCTGGAAGCTAAGGGCTGCATATCTGGAAGTGACCTGTGGAGGGTCATCAACCACAAGGGGGCCCTCTGTGTTCCCTCCTGTGGTAGACATGCTTTTCTAGTGAGGTGTAAGTGGTGCATTTACCTACACTATGGGGTTTCCTACTGATCCCTTGCTAAGAGTTGTAGTCAGGGTGTGCTACTCCCTTTCTACTACAACAGCTGGTTCAGTAGAACTCAGAGTATTTCTAAGCTTGTTATATGTACCTATGGTACCTTATGTGATCTTTCAAATGATATCTCAAGATTAAATTTGGTAAAAACAACAGCAAGCTCAAATCCCAACCGCTGCACACCAATGTGAGAAGTTGGCCTGATATATAATGTTCACTATTTCTAGTGATCTCCTTGTATCAGTCCAAACAACCCTTATGGTGATTGGTTGTAAAGTCAACCTTATAGACCAGCTATCCTAGTAGCGTGGACAAGAGCAGTCTTTAGGCTAAACTCTGAATGGCATGTGAAGCCAGCTGTTTTACCACATATAACTCCTTGAATACCACATGAAAGGACACCACACAGGTTGTTATGAAAATAAACAGTTATTTATTAACTAACATACACCTCTGAACTCTTTATGAGGTCAGAGGGCTAAGCACATGACAATACTAAAAGGAAATACGAGTTTGCACAATATTTACAAGTGCGCCTTAGGGGCACGACAAACCATATACTCAAAACAATGGAACGCGAGGAAAGAAAGTACTGTAAGGAGATCCAGAGGCTGGAGGACCGCTGGGACTATGCTACAAACTAGGTAAGTAAGGAGCAGGAGGCCCAGGGGACTCACGTGCAGAGTGGAAACTCTCAAGTGTGATGCAGACTAACGTCTATGGGTGCTACAGTTTAGAAAGTTACGGATTCCAAACGAACCCGGCTGGATGGAGGGAAAACAACAGTGGACCTGGACACTAGGATAGTGAACACAGACTTCAGCACCTAGAAGTTTTAGTTACCTAACCCAAAGGCTGTGGGTGCATAGGGCTGAAGTTGCGTCGGGTTTGCTGTGTTGTCCCCGGTGATGCCTGAAACAAGGAGTTGCTGGCAGGCAGCCAGATGGAGGAGTCCGGTGGTTCCAAGGATGGAACTTAGAAGAAGGAGACCTGAAAGGGAAGGGGACAGAGTCTCGGTCACTAGCCAGTGACGGTGCTGGAACCAGGAGAGAACCAGATGCTGTCGCCGCATTCAGGTGGAAGACGGGTCGCTTCTCTCTGTAGCTGCGCGGACCAGGAGCTGCTCTTCACGACCAGGCTGGAGGCATGAGCTGTCCCACGTAGTCTGCTGCTGTCGGCGGTGTTGGACCGTCAATCTGGTCAACAAGCCTTGGCTAATGGAAGCCACGCGGTGGAACAAAGATGGCGTCTGGTGCTGACCAGGAGGGTCCGGGGTGCTCCTCTTTTACAAGGAAGCAAGGGCCAGTCTGGGGGACCAGACCAGCAGTGGTGAAATCTTCAGATCGTCATCTCGGAGGTCACTGGCCAGCCGGCAACTGACCAGACAACAGGAGATGCAGCAACAAGGCAAAAGGGCCCCACGCAGAGCTCGTGGATGCTGGGGGGCTGATCTTTGGTGCAGGAGCTGCGTCGGTGTGGGGCTTCACAGACCCCAGTGCACTCACTCGAGGATCCCTCGGCGGTCGTGCTGGAAGCGCTGTGCAGGTTTCTCAAGATGGCCGTCTCCACGTTGCTCGTCGCACCCACGGGTCCCAGCTGTGCTGTGGATGTGGGTAGAGGTCAGAGAAGTCTGGAGGTCCAGGTCTTGTCGAGCTGGGCCATCGGATTCCGGGATGGAAGGACTTGCAGCAAACCTCACAGGAGCTTGATGGTGCCTGCGAAGCAGGATGGTCACTCCCTGACCATAGGGGAGATTCTTCAGTCTTCTGATGGTTCAGGAGGGAGAAGGTCAAGAGTTCTTTGTAGAAGTTGTCAAAAGTAATCAAATTTGGAATGGGACCAGCTCCTACCTTTATTCTCCTAAAGGGGGCTGCATTACGACTAGGTCCCTCCTCTGGGTGGGACCAGGAAGGGGGGTGGTTACACCCCCTTTCCTTTGTCCGGTCTTGCGCCAGCTCTGGGGCTGGAGTGCCCCAGGAACTGGATTAGACCGGTGTATGCACAGGGACACCTTGTGTGCCCCAGGCATGTCTCATTCCTTTTAGCCCTGGCCTACCTAATACACAAAATCCTGTCTGGGGTGGTGCTAGCACCTCCCAAGGCAGGAAACCCTTTGTCCGAGCCTCCCTCGCTGGAAGGAATCCCAACAGCAGGAGGTCAGACTTGTGTCTGTGGTGGCAGCATCCATTTTGTGATGCTGAGGCTCGTGTTAACTTTAACCGGGGTTCACAGTTACATACATGTTGTGTCCCTCTAGAAGGGTGGAATGCTACCCCCGCCGCCAGAATTTGCGAGGGGGTAGTATTCCAATTTGTATGACACCTTACTCGACATGTTTTGATAATGCTATACCAAAGTTAGCATTTGACCGCGAGGTTCATAATGCACTTAAGAGTATATGGTATAGCGTTATCATGGAACAGCTATTAGGACTTGGTTCCGCAAGCTGCAAACGGGCTCAGCTCCTGCCAGAGCACCATCTCACATAATTCCAAGCCTTCAGGATTGATAAGGCCTGCCATAGGAGTGACTGATAGGAATATATGTGTCCATTTTTAGGGTTAGATATAGGGATACTATATCTAAAGCTAAGGGTGATTACACCACCTTGCCCCAGCTGTCGTGCAGCCAGTTGTGTCAGATTTGGATGGCCAGCCAGGGGTGGCATAATACATGCTGCAGCCCCCGGTAGGCCCTGGGTACACCTAGGCCCTGGGTACCTAAGGTACACTGTACAGGGACTGATAAGGTGACTCAGTATCCAATTGGGTATGCACCTAAGGTACATGGAATCCATTTTACAGAGAGAGCAGTGGGCCTGGGGTCCTGAATAGCAGGGCCCCAGGTCAACTAAGTCGAAAAACCAGCAAAATACCAGGCAAAAAGTTGGGGGAAACCAAAGTCAGATATCCACCTTCCTACAAGGCGGAGTCACCTCTCGCGAGGGCTGCTGCTCGCCTACAACCCATGCCCGGGAGCAGAGCGGAGGTCCATCAGGCATGGCTGACAGGCGGAGTCACCTCTCGCGAGGGCTGCTGCTCGTCTAAAACCCATGCCCTGGAGCAGAGCTGAGGTCCATCAGGCATGGCTGACAGGCGGAGTCACCTCTCGCGAGGGCTGCTGCCCGCCTACAACCCATGCCCTGGAGCAGAGCTGAGGTCCATCAGGCATGGCTGACAGGCGGAGTCACCTCTCGCGAGGGCTGCTGCTCACCTACAACCCATGCCCTGGAGCAGAGCTGAGGTCCATCAGGCATGGCTGACAGGCAGAGTCACCTCTCGCGAGGGCTGCTGCTCGCCTACAACCCATGCCCTGGAGCAGAGCTAAGGTTCATCAGGCATGGCTGACAGGCGGAGTCACCTCTCACGAGGGCTGCTGCTCGCCTACAGCCGATGCCCTGGAGCAGAGGTGAGGTCCATCAGGCATGGCTGACAGGCGGAGTCACCTCTCGCGAGGGATGCTACTCGCCTACAACCCATGCCCTGGAGCAGAGGTGAGGTCCATCAGGCATGGCTGACAGGCGGAGTCACCTCTCGTGAGGGCTGCTGCTGGCCTACAACCCATGCCCGGTGCGGAGCTGAGGTCCACCAGGCATGGCTGACAGGCGGAGTCACCTCTCGCGAGGGCTGCTGCTCACCTACAGCCGATGCCCTGGAGCAGAGGTGAGGTCCATCAGGCATGGCTGACAGGCGGAGTCACCTCTCGCGAGGGCTGCTGCTCGCCTATAACCCATGCCCTGGAGCAGAGCTGAGGTCCATCAGGCATGGCTGACAGGCGGAGTCACCTCTCGCGAGGGCTGCTGCTCGCCTACAACCCATGCCCTGGAGCAGAGCTGAGGTTCATCAGGCATGGCTGACAGGCGGAGTCACCTCTCGCGAGGGCTGCTGCTCACCTACAACCCATGCCCTGGAGCAGAGCTGAGGTCCATCAGGCATGGCTGACAGGCGGAGTCACCTCTCGCGAGGGCTGCTGCTCGTCTAAAACCCATGCCCTGGAGCAGAGCTGAGGTCCATCAGGCATGGCTGACAGGCGGAGTCACCTCTCGCGAGTGCTGCTGCTCGCCTACAACCCATGCCCTGGAGCAGAGCTGAGGTCCATCAGGCATGGCTGACAGGCGGAGTCACCTCTCGCGAGGGCTGCTGCTCGCCTACAACCCATGCTCCGGAGCAGAGCTGAGGTCCATCAGGCATGGCTGAGTATATGGTATAGCGTTATCATGGAACAGCTATTAGGACTTGGTTCCGCAAGCTGCAAACGGGCTCAGCTCCTGCCAGAGCACCATCTCACATAATTCCAAGCCTTCAGGATTGATAAGGCCTGCCATAGGAGTGACTGATAGGAATATATGTGTCCATTTTTAGGGTTAGATATAGGGATACTATATCTAAAGCTAAGGGTGATTACACCACCTTGCCCCAGCTGTCGTGCAGCCAGTTGTGTCAGATTTGGATGGCCAGCCAGGGGTGGCATAATACATGCTGCAGCCCCCGGTAGGCCCTGGGTACACCTAGGCCCTGGGTACCTAAGGTACACTGTACAGGGACTGATAAGGTGACTCAGTATCCAATTGGGTATGCACCTAAGGTACATGGAATCCATTTTACAGAGAGAGCAGTGGGCCTGGGGTCCTGAATAGCAGGGCCCCAGGTCAACTAAGTCGAAAAACCAGCAAAATACCAGGCAAAAAGTTGGGGGAAACCAAAGTCAGATATCCACCTTCCTACAAGGCGGAGTCACCTCTCGCGAGGGCTGCTGCTCGCCTACAACCCATGCCCGGGAGCAGAGCGGAGGTCCATCAGGCATGGCTGACAGGCGGAGTCACCTCTCGCGAGGGCTGCTGCTCGTCTAAAACCCATGCCCTGGAGCAGAGCTGAGGTCCATCAGGCATGGCTGACAGGCGGAGTCACCTCTCGCGAGGGCTGCTGCCCGCCTACAACCCATGCCCTGGAGCAGAGGTGAGGTCCATCAGGCATGGCTGACAGGCGGAGTCACCTCTCGTGAGGGCTGCTGCTGGCCTACAACCCATGCCCGGAGCAGAGCTGAGGTCCACCAGGCATGGCTGACAGGCGGAGTCACCTCTCGCAAGGGCTGCTGCTCACCTACAGCCGATGCCCTGGAGCAGAGGTGAGGTCCATCAGGCATGGCTGACAGGCGGAGTCACCTCTCGCGAGGGCTGCTGCTCGCCTATAACCCATGCCCTGGAGCAGAGCTGAGGTCCATCAGGCATGGCTGACAGGCGGAGTCACCTCTCGCGAGGGCTGCTGCTCGCCTACAACCCATGCCCTGGAGCAGAGCTGAGGTTCATCAGGCATGGCTGACAGGCAGAGTCACCTCTCGCGAGGGCTGCTGCTCACCTACAACCCATGCCCTGGAGCAGAGCTGAGGTCCATCAGGCATGGCTGACAGGCGGAGTCACCTCTCGCGATGGCTGCTGCTCCCCTACAACCCATACCCTGGAGCAGAGCTGAGGTCCATCAGGCATGGCTGACAGGCGGAGTCACCTCTCGCGAGGGCTGCTGCTCGCCTACAACCCATGCCCTGGAGCAGAGCTGAGGTCCATCAGGCATGGCTGACAGGCGGAGTCACCTCTCGCGAGGGCTGCTGCTCGTCTAAAACCCATGCCCTGGAGCAGAGCTGAGGTCCATCAGGCATGGCTGACAGGCGGAGTCACCTCTCGCGAGTGCTGCTGCTCGCCTACAACCCATGCCCTGGAGCAGAGCTGAGGTCCATCAGGCATAGCTGACAGGCGGAGTCACCTCTCGCGAGGGCTGCTGCTCGCCTACAACCCATGCTCCGGAGCAGAGCTGAGGTCCATCAGGCATGGCTGACAGGCGGAGTCACCTCTCGCGAGGGCTGCTGCTCACCTTCAACCCATGTCCTGGAGAGAGCTTCTCAGTTCCTGCCTCAGAGCTGCACACAACAGATGCTGCTGGCTTCTGTGGGTGCTACAAAGGGAGATCTTCTCTTCTAAAGGTGAGCAAAGGTGAGGTCCGTTAGGCATGGCTGCCAGACAAAGTCACCTCTCGCGAGAGCTGCTGCTCACCTAAAACCCATGTCGTCGAGCAGAGCTTCTCAGTTCTACTGTGACGGCTGTCAAAGGGCTCCATCTTGGTGCAGTGCTGTCCTCTGGGTGGAAACCGTTCACAGATCCTTGCCCCAGAAGGCTGCGAGGGAAGCAAGGACACTGTTAGATGTTCCCTAGAGAAGAGAATTATACCCTACACCCCAGTCAGGACCTTGAAGTCATCGACACAACATCTGTTATTGGTGCCAAAATTCTCTTGGACCAGGATGGGGGAACGCTCCTGCCAGGTGGTAGTGGGCAGACTATGGAACTCGTTGCCTCCTTCCCTTAGAAAAGAATCTAAGCTTCTCAGCTTTAGACGTCAACTTAAGACCTGGCTGTTTCATCAGTAATGAAGCTGTGTAGGATTGCGAGTGACTAGGGTCTCTCTTTCCAAGGGGGACTTTCTCAGCGCCGGGACACTCCTCGGAGTAGCCGCACGCTTTATAAATCCCCAATAACATTAATATTAACATTATATGAGGTCTCAGCCTACCAGAGATGGGAGACCTGTCTCTTTGGGAAGCAGGAAGCCCTAGAAGACTGCCCCGGATCTGGACATCGGTGGCACTCAACAACCTCTTGTAGGCTCCGGCTTCAATCCCCCACTCAGGGCACAGTCAGACTTTTAGGCGCTAGACCACTAGGGATGAGCAGCAGTTTGTAGTCTTTCATCCCATGAAGGACACAGAAAGCCAGACTGGACGGGTGCCACATGTATGTTCCAGTTCTTCAACCGGAAGAAGAAGCCCAGCTCCCTTCCTTCTGGAAACTCTGTTTAACAGGGGCTGCTTTGTGGCTCCTTTCTGCTCTTTTTCCAGAGGGTTCAAAGGTGGCACAGTGTGTGCAACCACCCAGAGAGAGGACAGGGAGGTGAGAGTGTAAGCTGCAGGAGTGCGCTTCAAGGGATCTCTCTGCTTGCAGCGAACCCCTCTTCACTCTCACACATCCCGGTTGCTTTGCTCTTGAACTCACCTTACCCCCTGCCATTGCTTAATTTGTAAGAAATAAAAGTGCCAGGGCTCTCTTCAGAAGGCCACTGCGGCTTGCACCATAAATTGCCTGCCAGTGCCACCAAAGGCAGCACCTACACAACTACTAACCCTCACACTCCTACAAGTGTGACAGTTCGGACTATTCCAGGCCCCCAATGCTATAAGAATGGTGCGGGCGGCATGTAATAGTACGTTTTCATGTATATTGAATTAATAATTAGCTGCTGTTGTGGCCATCTCTAAATAAGTCAGACAGCGCCACCTTGTGGCAGACTCACAAGCCCGTGTTGACAATTAAGTGCTGGTGCTGAGCACCGGAATCCACCGGCTCAAATTAAGGATTGCCCTCTGCTGGGATAGAGAGTAGGTTGCTTACATTCTTTGGAGCTCGTGCAGAGGAAAGTGACCCCCACCTCAGCACACGCGATCATGCAAGTGCACTGAGGACTTCCTGTGAAATGGAATGGAACCCTAGGGAAGGGCTCTGAGGTTGGGTGGGCAGAACATATGTGCCTTTCATTTATAGAGTGACTCCTGTCACCTAGGGCTCTACAGGGCACCTACAGGTGGCAGTGGAGGGATTCTAGTTGCAGAACAGACCTTCTTACCTGTATCCTGCCACCAACCTCTCCCATCCTTTGAAATGATTTGCCTGTACCCGGATCCTATGGGCACCCATGTGGGTCATTGAAGTGGCATACATGACCTTACCTGCACAGGTGGTAGAAGTATGTGTCCATGGTGCCTGTTACCAAGGCCACACTGGCTTCCATTCTGTATGGACAGAATCCTGACACACACCTGGTGGCCCGGCTGAGCGAGCGCCCGGTGGACCCCTAGCATTGAGGTCACCCTTGCCACACCCCACAAGTAGCGTAGAATACAGCGCACAGGGATGACCTGGGTCTGAGTCCGCTGGGGAAGTCTGGGGGGCAGTGGTAAACCCCACCCTCTTGATAATGGAGAAATGAGGAGTGGACCCAGCCATACAAGAAGGGTCCCTGAGCTCCTCACGTGACCCAGGGGACTTCAGCGACTACTTGCCCCAAACATGGGTTGTTGTACTTACAACTCTCACCGTGAGCTGGCCTTGGAACAGCTCTCCCTCCACACAGTATAGCCCAGCCGTCACCACCACTGACACAGGAGAGCAAGCTTCGAGACCACTCTCGATTCGCTCCCTGCACCTGCTTGCCTGATTGCTTTGTTTCTCCCTGATTAACTCAGCCTTGTTTTTTCTTTTTTCAGTGCCTGCCTTGTGGTCTCCTTTCCTCCCTGTTACTACTTCTCTGTTTTTTCATCCCTCTCTGGTTTTGCCACCCCTTGACCCCGCAACTTCCCGCCTTCACACCTTCCCCCCTACCTAATGGAGCCCGCTGCCAGACCGCGCTGACTGTGCACCGAAGGCACACCAAAGGCAAGCCCGCCTGCGTCCGTCCATGAACCAACTGTGACCAGCGCCAGGGAACCTGCATCTCTGACAACCCACCGCTACAACTCTGCCGCCCTCCATGCACTCAACCCCGTAAGACTTAGAGACTGCCAACAAGCCACGCCTAACACAATCCACGGCTAGTTCTCCTGCCTCCAATGCCGCCAGACCCTAACCTTCACCACCAACCCTGCACTACCCAGCACCACCAAGACCAATACCAGCGACACCCTCAGATGCTTCCTCCTCAACGTGCGCTCCGTGCACAAACACGCCATTGATATCTGGAACCTACTCAACTCTCTCTCTTGCAAGACATCGCCTTCTTCACGGAGACCTAGACCAATGCCTCTTCCGGCCCGACATCAGTACCGCCATCCCAGAAGGATATAAGATCCAGAGGAACTGACTGACTGACTGACTAACAGAGGAAGGACCGCCTCAAACACTAGGGAGGGGGCCTCGCCATTGCCCACAAGAACACCCACCCCCTCACCACCTCCAGCAAAATCTACCCCTCCGCCAAACACCTGCACTTCCAGATCCAGACCAGCCCCAACTCCACGCTCTGCAGAACCCTCATCCACAGACCCCCCCGGCCCCCGGATCGCCTTCACCACAACCATAACCTACCTCATCGCACCCCACGCCATAGCCTCAATGAACTACATACTCATCGATGACCTGAACTTCCACTCGACAACCCCAGCGACCCCAACTCCACCACCCTGCAGGACAACCTTGCCAACATTAGACTTAAGCAACTCATCACCGCACCGACACACAGGGCAGGACACACCCTCGACCCCATCTTTGCAGCAGGAAATTGCATCCACTTCAGCCACACAACACAACCCCCATGGACCGACCACCATTGCGTACACATCACCGTCAACAAACCGAAAGCACCCATACCAACACCAGGCTCACCACGAAGGAACTGGAGCAAAGTTACAGACGAGCAACTCAACTCCACCATCAGCCAAGACAACAACACCCCGGCATCCAAGGCCAATGCCGCAGCCAGAGAACTCCACAACTGGATTGCCAACTGCGCAGACAAACTCGCCATCTACGCAACACCTACAAACACCGCCCTAGGAAAGCCACCTGGTTCACCGCCGATCTCCAAGAAGCATGACACACCTGCAGATGCCTGGAGAAGAACTGGAGAAATGCCAAGGCACCTGAAAACCACACCACCTATAAGGACGCCATGACGAACTACCACAAGCAAATCAGAACGACCCAAAGGACTTTCATCCACAACAAAATCATCGCAAACTCCACCAACTCCAAGGAACTCTTCACTGTCATGGGGAATTCACCAACCCCGCAGCGAAGCCACAGACATCTCCCCGTCTCAAGACATCTTCAACAAGTTTGGAAGCTTCTTCCACCTTAAGATCAAAAATCTCTGCGACAACTTCGCCAACCATCCATCAGACGCCACAGTCGGCCCACCCTCCATACACACCAGCCACCCCACCATCACCACCTGTACTCCAATCACAGCCGTAGACACCACCTTGACCATGAAAGGCATTCACTCGGGAGCTCCCACGGACCCCTGTCCCCCCACATCTACCACAGAGCCGCCATCTCACCCAAACTGCTACCCATCATCAACACCTCATTCGAAACAGGCACCTTCCCAGACAACTGGAAACGCGCAGAAGTCAGGCCCCTTCTCAAGAAGCCCACCGCTGACCCCACCAACCACAAGAACTATCAGCCCATCTCGCTCCTCCCCTTCGCAGCCAAAGTTGCAGAAAAAACAGTGAACAAGGAACTAACACGATTCATCGAAGACAACACCGTCCTTGACCCGTCCCAATCCGGATTTCGGAGCAACCACAGCACTGAGACCGCCCTACTCGCCACCACAGATGACATCCGCACTCTTCTGACCAAGGACACTCCACCGCCCTCATTCTACTCAACCTATCAGGAGCCGTCGACACAGTTTTCCACTGTACACTCATCGCCAGACTACATGATGCCGGTATACAAGGAACAGCCCTAGACTGGATCCGATCATTTCTCACTCGAAGAAGCCAAAGAATCAGACTGCCACCCTTCCTCCCACGATCATCCCCTGCAGAGTCCCACAGGGGTCATCACTGAGCCCAATCCTCATCAACGTCTACATGGCCCCCCTCTCAGCCATTGTCCGACAACACAGCCTCAACATCGTATCCTATGCTGACATCACCCAGCTCATCCTCTTTCTCACAAAAGTCCCGGCCACTGCCTGACTCAACTTCCAAAAAGGGATGCAGGAAGTAGCAATCTGGATGACCAACAGATGCCTCAAGCTCAACGCTGAGAAGACTGAAGTCCTCGTCCCTGGAACCACCATCGTACTCGACTCATCCTTCACCAACCACCATCGTACTCGACTCATCCTTCACCAACCACCATCGTACTCGACTCATCCTTCACCATGAACCACCAGGTCAACGCCGTCACCTCCAGCTGCTACAACACCCTCCGAATCCTCCGCAAAACTTTCAAGAGGATCCCCTCTGAATCAAGAAAGACAGTCACTCATGCACTCATCACCAGCAGACTGGACTATGGAAACGCACTCTACGCCGACAAGTCCCTACTCCACAAACTCCAGATGATACAGAACACGGCCGCCAGACTTGTCCTTGACATCCCTGGGCATTGACACATCAGCCCACAACTACGTAGGCATCACTGACTCCCCGTGGAGAAAAGAGTCATCTTCAAATCCTAACCCACGCCTACAAATGACTGTACAACACCGGACCTGAATACCTCAACAACAGAATCAACTTCCACGTACCCAAAAGCAACCTCCGATCTTCCAACCACGCACTGGTCGAAACCCCGCGCATCCACAGAGCGAGAGCAGGCGGAGGATCTTTCTTCCACACTGATTGCGGCCAAAACATGGAACGAACTCCTGGCAGACATCAGATCCGCCCCCTGCCTGAACACCTTCAGGAAGACCCTCAAGACCTGGCTCTTCGACTAACAGATCTGCGGACCCCCCACTCCCCTCAGCGTCTTGAGACCCTCACGGGTGAGTAGAGCGCTCTACAAATCCTGATTATTTGATTGATTTTCGAGGTACTGGCAGCACCTTTGGTCCTTTGTTACATCTGTACCCTCTGATGCATAGCATTGCATTGAGTGTGAATTGTTTGTAGTCCGTGCCAATGGAATTATGCGGCTAGGGAGGACCACATTATGCAACTGGGTGGACTCAATTTTGCTGCAAGAAAAAGAAAATTGTGTGGTGTACTGAGGCATAATTGTTGTCACTATTCGTTTATTATGTTGCCCTTTTTAGTCGTGTGAACACCACAGAGGACTCACCTGGCCCGTATCCATCTATCCTTTAACTTCAGCCATCGGCACCGGAAGGATAACACGTTATCCTTTCCCGAGGCCTCCATTGAGCGGCAGCGCGCGTGCAGCAGTGTCTGCCACTTTTGCTCCGTTTGAACTTAAAACGCACTTTTTTGTGAAAATCTTCAGAGTGAGCAGCAGGTGATGGGTTGTGGTTAAGTGCAGCAAATCCACAATTATGCAGAAAGTGCAGCGACTATATAAGTAATTCCCCACCCTTCATCAAGCGCCTTGAGACCCTCTGGGTATGTAGCGCGCTATATAAATTAATTGAATTGAATTGAATTGAATTATGGGGCAGTTCTTTTTTAATGCCCGAGCCCTTGCAGCGCCCCGTGATCGCTGCACCTCTGGCTGGGAGAGTCTGGAGCGCGGACCGTACACCGTGTCCCTGAGACAGACCCGGGCTGCTTCACCCTGGGCCCCTGCGGGTCACGTGCTAATGTATGTACTGTGCCTTTCCTCTTCTACGTGCAGGTAAGAACGTTCGTATGCTACACCCTTTGTCGGATAGCGCTTACTCACTTTTCAGATGTGAAAGCACTAGATAGAAACTCTAAAATGAGTCGTTCCTCCCCGATTGTAGGGCCAGTGCCACCAACGTGTGCCCTCCGCTCAGGAAGGAGTTTGGAGGGGCACATGTGGGCTACCCCTCACCCCTCCACCCCCGAAGCGCTGGAGTTTGTGTGCAGGCGGTGAGATGTTTACACTGGGCGCTAGCCCCGCTGTCACCTGCCTCCTGATGAAAGAGGTCTGTACGCCTAGGATTGCTGGGTGTTTGAGGCCGCCTCGTACCCCCGCAGGCGGGTGGGGGCAGGTGGGGGCCTCAAGCAGAGGGATAGCCCTGCTGTCTGTGCTGGGCGTGCTTGGGCGCTGCCCTGCCTCGGGTGTCTGGGATAGCAGGGCTGTCTCTCAAGGATACCAGCTGTCGCAGGCCCGCCTCCTCGCAGCAGACGTGTGCCCCCGGGGCAGGGCGAGGCTCTTGGGCTGTGGCAGGTATGTTACCGGGCACAGGGACGGCAGCTCACCGTCTGCCGCGGTTGGGCCCGCCCCGCCACGAGGCCTCCCAAAAACACACCGAACAGACACATTCAATGAGCAGGGCGGGCTCGGCACACCGGAGGAGCCCGGGGGCACCGGGGATGGGGGCATGGGCGTAGGAGACACTAAATTTCTGGGGGGGACAGGGACAATCTTGTGGACTTTCCAGTGACCCTATACAAATCGCCCATTGTGAGAGACCGTACGCGCGTTAAATGTATACAATCGCATAGTTATGAAGAGAAATATTAAGAAAGGCAGGAAAGTAGTGGACTTGGAAGATGTACTGGCTACTCAAATGTGGTACTAAGATCATCCTTCTCAGTTGCTAAATGGTGACAAGTACAAAGAAATGAAACTGAGGGACTTGAGACAAAAACTTCACTAGCAGTATCCTGAGCCGAGATACCATCAGGTGTAAAACTCCACATAGTTTTAAGAGCAATAGAGAATTGTGAAACACAGAACTAGGAGAGAGTGTGAGTGTGTGTGAGCTGCACGAAGGCTCAAACATGGTGCAGGTAACCTCTAGCCTATAGTCCACCAGTACTCTGCCATAGCCTGCCCTTGCACCCAAAATATGTAAGGGAGTGAGTAAAAATTTAAAGTCACTTAGCTGAAAATCTAATTTGTACAGTGTTCAAAAGCATAATTTTTTCTGAAATCCCACTTTAGTGTCCCTAATTCAAGATGACCCTCAGCTGTCACATACAAACACAAACAGAAAGCTTGGAGGGCATGTGGCACTTGGCACATGTTTTATCAAGAAGATGCCCTAGCAGGGCTGACACTTCTAAAGGTGGACAGGCACCGACTGGTGCAGTAAGGTCATAAGGGCTACACACATTTTAAATGCTGGTTCAAGAGTGTGAGTAAATCTCTTGCACTTTTTGTGAATCACAAACACAAGCGGCTTAAGTAGGAAAATCAATTTTTAATTTGGGAACACTGTCAGGCCATTAATGGTAAAAGATTTGAAAATGGACAGTGCTTTAAATGGGCCGGTACTCACCGGTACTGAGTACCGGCACTTCCGAATTTTCTGTCCACCAGTACCGGCACTTTTCTTAGTTGAGGGAAGAGTACCGGTACCCTCATTGAGAGCACAGCAGGCTCAGGTTCAGTGACTCCTCCAGCTCAGGGCAGACGCCGCTTTGCTTACAAGGAGCTTGCAAGTCACAGAGCGCATGAAAGGCTGTTTGCGGAGTCGCTGCTGGAAATTCCAGCAGTGCTCAATTGAATGGCCCCACTGCAGAGGTCTGAGAGGGCTTGCCCTGTGTCATGCTGTGATCAACAGTACAGGGTCTAAACCGACCCTGCACTGTTGATCAGGTGCGCAACGGCTATCAGCTTAAAGTGTTCCTCCATCAGGCATGTGAAATGGGCTGCGGCTGCCAGTCATTAATCCTGTCCGATTTAGGGAAGTGCACGAGCAGCAGCGCCAAACAATCCTCTACCTTCCCAAAGATGTTTTTTTCACCTTTTAGTTCAGCACAAAGGCTGCTTTCCTTTGTGTGCCCCTCTGTTGAAGCAGGAAACGAAGATGTAAAGTGGATAAATTATGTTTATTCAAGTAGTAACATCATAAGGGCCCAAACGCAGGTGGAAATAGTAACGTGTGAAGAACAGCTCTCAAACAATCCAATCAGCAGAACATTCTATAACGTTATTTATATAAGATTATATTATATTATATTATATATTATATTATTATATAACAGATGCCATAATCAACACTAGTCTACCAATGAAATAAAGATGTGTTTTTTTCAACATAAACGCATTCCTTATGCGTTTTGATATGTGCTGTAACTGATATAGAGGTCATTATGTATCATCATATCTTACCCTTAGCCCCACCGCTAGCCCTGCCCCTTTCCCACACCTCTAACTAATTTTAATGAGTACCTGCACTTATTTTTCCCATTTAAAGCACTGATAATGGGGCAACTCAGTTTACACTTGCCGCGCCTGCAAAAAGGGCCCTCATATTTTTCTCCGGGTTCAGAGTGGTTCTGCCTGAATAAATGTAGCTTACCATTAATGTTATCAGCGTACTCTATAATATCATTAGATACACAATGGTCAAGCCATGGGTCTTCCATTTCCCTTGTTGTGGAATGTCATTGCTGGCCAGCGCACTGGAGCTGAGTCTGCGTTACACAAGAGGAGGGTATGGGTTTTAGGCAGAGCCACTGGAATCCTAAAACTGGGGAGCACAACATTTCACTGTCATGTCACACCTGGCTGATCACATGTCAATGTCAGGTAAAATCAAAGTTCAGCAAATAGCAAACTAAAATTGGAGTCAAAGAACAGAAGAGAGGGAGAGGCGCAACGAGAATGCAAGAAGGAGGGAGGGGGAAAAACGAGTACAACAGACCGACAGATGAATGCAGTGTAACAGCCCTTGGCTTTACTTACAAGTTAACCGAACCAAAAGTCAGTCACTTCAATGGGATAGGTACTCACGCAGGAGGGACCTCACACTTAGTGGGAGCGTGCTGCTGCAGCCCTTTCGTCTTCAAGCCAGCAACAGACACGGGGGCGAGGAGTCCGAGGTCAGCAAATCAATCAGTGCACTGCCACTGGCTAGGTTGTATGACGATCCATTGGCCTCAACGTCATCACGGGCGTTCGCATTGTGGCAATTACATCGTAAAGGCAGTTACACCAGCCATTTTCACATTGCACGTAGTTGCGACGCAAATGTGGCCATGTAATAGGATCGCGTGTCACATCGGCGACTATACTTAGCACGTCTTGACAACGTTTTTGCGTGCCCTTCTGCTTTATGTTGCCCTCGTTTTTTGTGGCCTTCTGCCCTCTGTTTGCCTCGTTTTTGCGTGCCCTTCTGCCTTATGTTGCCCTCGTTTTTTGTGGCCTTATGCCCTCAGTTGCCCTCGTTTTTCGTGCCCTTCTGCCGTATGTTGCCCTCGTTTTTTGTGGCCTTCTGCCCTCTGTTGCCCTTGTCATTCACCCATCCATCCCATCCATCTGGGCACCATACACCCATCCATCCATTTTGTATCTTCTGCCCTCTGTTTGCCTCGTTTCTCGTACCCTTCTGCCCTATGTTTCCCTCTTTTTTTGTGGCCTTCTGCCCTCTGTTTGCCTCGTTTTTGCGTGCCCTTCTGCCTTATGTTGCCCTGGTTTTTTGTGGCCTCCTGCCCTCTGATGCCCTCTTTTTTCTTGCCCTTCTGCCCTATGTTTCCCTCGTTTTTTTGTGGCCTTCTGCCCTCTGTTTGCCTCGTTTTTCGTGCCCCTCTGCCCTCTGTTCCACTCGTTTTTCGTGCCCTTCTGCCCTATGTTTCCCTCGTTTTTTTTGTGGCCTTATGCCCTCTGTTTGCCTCATTTTTGCGTGCCCTTCTGCCTTATGTTGCCTTCGTTTTTTGTGGCCTTCTGCCCTCTGTTGCCCTCGTCATTCACCCATACACCCATCCATCCCAGTAATCCGGGCACCATACACCCATCCATCCATTATGCATCCATCCATTAATCCACCCGCCCACTCCACCCACCCAGCACCCATCCATGCACCCATGCATCCATTCACCCATTCATCCCAGCCATCCAGCCACCATCCACACATCCACCCATCATGCATCCATCCATTAATCATTCATGCATCCATCCATGCACCCATGCATCCATTCACCCATACACCCATTCATCCCAGCCATCCAGCCACCATCCACCCATCATGCATCCATCCATTAATCATTCATGCATCCACCCATGCACCCATGCATCCATTCACCCATACACCCATTCATCCCAGCCATCCAGCCACCATCCACCCATCCACCCATCATGCATCCATCCATTAATCATTCATGCATCCATCCATGTACCTATGCATCCATTCACCCATACACCCATTCATCCCAGCCATCCAGCCACCATCCACCCATCATGCATCCATCCATTAATCATTTATGCATCCATCCATGCACCCATGCACCCATGCATCCATTCGCCCATACACCCATTCATCCCAGCCATCCAGCCACCATCCACCCATCATGCATCCATCCATTAATCATTCATGCATCCATCCATGCACCCATGCATCCATTCACCCATACACCCATTCATCCCAGCCATCCAGCCACCATCCACCCATCCACCCATCATGCATCCATCCATTAATCATTCATGCATCCATCCATGCACCCATGCATCCATTCACCCATACACCCATTCATCCCAGCCATCCAGCCACCATCCACCCATCCACCCATCATGCATCCATCCATTAATCATTCATGCATCCATCCATGCACCCATGCATCCATTCACCCATACACCCATTCATCCCAGCCATCCTGCCACCATCCACCCATCATGCATCCATCCATTAATCATTCATGCATCCATCCATGCACCCATGCATCCATTCACCCATACACCCATTCATCCCAGCCATCCAGCCACCATCCACCCATCAATTAATCATTCATGCATCCATCCATGCACCCATGTATCCATTCACCCATACACCCATCCATCCAGTATGCATTTTTAAATGGCATGTGACTGTGATGTTTTTAATATCCCGTTTTGCCATCAACATCGCATACAAATCCCGTTTTGCCAAAACCCCTTGTAAAATCCGCAGCATTTTTATATGCCAAAACAGCAAAACCCTTTTTATAATCCCGGTCTTTTATAATAAAACCCCTTTTATAAACCACTACATTTGCCAAATATAAAACCACCACTTAATCCGCTGCATAAACCACCGCTTAATCCGCTGTATTTGCCGAAGATAACCACCGCTTTGCGCTGTAATGCCATTAACATCGCATGCATTGTAATTGCATGCGATGTTAATGACATCGCGCAGTCTTAGCATGCGTACTAAAAGCTTGCGATTTAAACGACGATGCGATGTCAAAGTCACGGTGTTTTGACACCGATGCTCTGGGTGCTTCCCCACTGGCTACAGGCAGCTGAGGTGAGAAATAAATAAATCCCGGAGCCTCAGGGGTGCTGCGCCACACAAAGAGTTGAACAGGGCATAGGCAGGGGGGCGAGTGGCCTCTGACGTCACCTTATGCTGTGACTATGGATCATTGGCGGCTCACAGAGTGGAGAGGCGCCAGGTCAAGTGCAGGGCCATTAGGTCACGCAGCTCCGCTCGCACTTTTTTTCGTGAGCTACAGGCCTACTAATCTCCCTCTCAGAAGGGAGACCCACCCTTGTCCCCTGCGTCCCCCCCACTCCAAAATCTGGGGGGGATATGTCCCCCGCGTCCCCCACAGTTCCTACGCCCATGGATGGGGGGGCAGGCGCCGTGCCCATCCCTTCTTTGACCCTCCAGGCACCGCACAGGACGTCACCAGCCAGATGCGGGCATTGGCTTCACCAGCCCAACGCGTGGCAGCAAGAAGGGGGGCGGGTGGTGGACGCATATATCGCGACATATCCCGACAGAACGGTGGGGCTGGGCGACCCGTCCCCCTGAAGAGCGCGCAGAGCTGGCGCCGGCCCAGTCACGTGCTGACACTCTCAAGAGACCGCTCGGACAGTTCAGTGAGTTTAACGCTCGCTGCTGAGACGTCCGAGGGTCACAGCCCGGACCTTGGCACAGCCAACTTAGATGTTCCTCCTCCTCGGGCCATGAATGGCACTTGGAAAACCTCCGCAGGCCTCGTAAAAACAATACGAACACGCTGCTACTATGGGCCAGACTCGCCCCGCCCCCTCTCTCACAGTTCAGGATGCGGCCCCAGTGAAGGGGGCGCCTCTTTCAGGGTTCAAGGCACGTCACCAGGGGCACCCAACAACCCCGGGTAGTGTGCAGACACGAGGATCCACAGTGGATCTCTCGAGTCCTTTATTTAAAACGTGAACCATTTTTGCATAAATAGATTGTAACTGAAAAAAACATTAGAAATTCAGCTATATCGTCTAACATTTCGAGCACGGAAAACAGGAGGAGCCATTCGTGAACATATTAGACTCAGTATTCAGAACAGGCGATTACAAATAGAGTTACAAAAGAGAACAGGTGCTGGGACAGAGCTCAAGTGCTTGCCATGTACAGGAACCGAACACGCATGTCCAATGAACAAATGACGTACATAGGATGTCGATGATTCATGTACATGTACATACAATCAAACCTTCACTGGGTTTACCTAAAATGGGACACTCCACAGACAGTGCAAGACGGTGATCATTGACGTTTCAACCCCAACACCGTGACTTCACAGGGTCTTCATCAGGACAATGTTAATTACAAGGGAATCCTCTTTAGAAGGACGATGAAAGTATGAAAGGCAAGAGTTCATGATTAGTGTTTCAGGGGGGGCCTTCGAGGGCACTGGATCAGTACTGGATTTTAAAGTGCTGGATTTCGAAGCCGATTGATATGGATGTTTCAAAATGCAGTACACAAATACATTTACTACACATTCAAGAGTAAATATTTTGAAATTTAAGATCAATATGTTTTTTTTGGCGACTCATTATTGACGGTGATGCCTGGCGCCTCGCATGAGTCCCTTGTAAACGGGTACCAAACATGTACATTTGCCATTATTTGCATTACTTGATATATTTGAGTACCAAGTGCTCCCATGCGCACAGGCCCCCACCGAGACCATTGGAGGTAACGAGAACACCCAGACTAACCCAAGCCCCGCGCAGGCTACAGAAAAGGCAAGCCTAAGTAACCGAGAAACGAAAAGAGCCAAAGAAGTTCGTGCATGCAATAAAAAAAAGGGGCAAAGTCAAATGAAGAATCATAATTTAGTGACACCTATTACCAACTCTACACCAGGAATTCCTTGCTGGGTGGCAAACATGGTAGCCGATTTAAAGGCAGACCTAGAAGAAACAATCATCTCCCATATTAAACCCCTTATGTCAAAGATTGACAGACTAACATCTATAATAAATAATAAGGGGGTAGGAACCTCTAGGCAAGTGGGACAGGAAGGTACATTGGTCAAAGCAGGGCAAGAAGGGGGACTCGCTAACAACACATTGAAAGAAAAGACAGTACTAGCCAATAATCTCCCTATAAATAAATTAAAGAAAGGTATCCAAATCAATACCCCAAAAGTTAACAAAGCCCCTATAGCCTCGAAACCCAGTACCATTACCACCACCCCACAAGTACAAGCACAAACAAAACAAGGAAAGGGAGCCCTCCCAGTTTCAAACGATAAAATGCCCCAAAACTTAAAGGAGAGTTCGACTACAAAAAAACTCTCTACCTAAAGACCCTCCAGAAAAAACAAGATCGGCTCGCTTCCATACAATTAATCTTCCACTGGAAGCTTTGCCTTTCGTTGTTGTATTGACTGGAGTTCCCCCCCTTAAAGAGGGGAAAAGAGAAACACACTTTGAATTAAAAAACAAATGTGTACAATGGCTAAGGGCAAACAGACCCCTACCTCCAAACATTTCTGGTGAAATACTCGCAGTCAGAAGAGGGGAGTGGATAGGGAAAGGAATAAAAACGATAGCGGGGGACATTATAACAATCAATTTTAGAGACACCGCGGCTGTAAACTATATATTTAACGCACCCCCCAGCATAACAAACACCCAAATCCACCCACTACACTTATCATACTTATATCTGATTGCACCACAAAGACCAATGCAGACAAACAGGGCAACTGCAAATAGGGTCCACCAGTTAGAACCCCAGCACAGATTTAACCAATGGCAAACACACTGGCAGGGCACACCCGTCTATGACCCTTTCCTATCCCAGTATGCTCACTGGAATAGATTCTGTGCTCTGGACGAGGTGGACTGACTCGCACTTGAGGAAATTATCATCTCACACCCAGTCACGAGATCAGTTGGGGATAGGCCCCAGGGATGGGAAACCCCTTACTGACCACCTCAGAAGAAAGCGGCAGCAGGAAGGTTAGTACAAGGAATGCCCAAGGACAAAAAAGAGGGATAAAGCACATAGACCAAAAAGGTCAAATGGGGATAGCTAAGCAAACGAGGTATGACATTGAAACCAGACCTGAACCCTATACCAAAAACACAATAGCGGGGGAAAATAAGAAAATCTGCCCAATAAGGGAACCAAAAGGATCCACAAGGTTGAACACCAAGGATACCCTTAGAATTATATCATGGAACATTGCAGGGCTGGCGGCCAAGTACGACTCCCAGGAATGGCGGAAGTACATAAATAATTTTCAAATTATATGCCTGCAAAAGACCTGGGCAGTTGACCCTAACCAGTACAGTAAGGAGGGGTACAAATGTTTTTCTGTCCAGGCTGTAAGAGCATCATCAGGGAGAGCGATTGGGGGCCTTATAATCTATGTAGATCTCCTCATTCAAGGAACCTGGTTTAACTACAACTGGGACTCAAAAAATATGCATGCGATAGGGTATCGATCCAAAGGGATTAATATCCTATTGCTAAACTGGTATAACGCGGTGGGCTTGATGGGAAGAGGGAACGTAACAAAAGAACTGGACTCCCGTCTAGAGGGGCAGATATCATCACAAAAGACAACAAACCCCCCAGCATAATACTCACGGGGGACTTCAATTGCCACCTCTGTGAGAACTTGAGACCATTGAATAAGGACCGGTCGCGATGCACCGTGTCAAAAGGTCCACATTTTGCACACAGTGCAGAGGGTTGGGAACTGGAGACAATAACAAAAAGGCACAACCTGGTCCATACTATGGATCTGATAGAGTTAGGCTGCAATGGAGCTCCTAATCCAACATTCAAGGGCAGAGGCTGCCACTCGTATATTGACTTTGTTATGGTTTCGCCCACAATAAAAAGAAGTACCAGTAGTTGGGCAATCGACATAAGCATACTTAGTGATCACAATCCCCTGGTTCTGGAACTAATGGGCATGAATTGCAGGAAACCATCAGATAAAACAGATACCATGGAAAAGGTGGTGGATCAGGGGAGGAGGATCAAGTGGGCCAGGACAGATGGAGACAAATTTTATTGAAGCCTAATAACAGCAGGGCAAACTGCTATAAATATTTGTCTCAATCCCAATATGGAGGGAGCAACAGTGGTTGGTGCATTCGAGGAAATAGCACGTCATGTAGACTGCCTACTAAAAACCACCAAAGGTAGCAAAACAGCACTCACACCTCGCTGGTTTGACCAAGACTGCACTAAGGCACATAAAAACCTTAAACGTAGCCTCAAGCTGCGCCCCAGGGACAACTCCAAAATAGCCCACTGTAGATCAGAATAAAAAAAGGCCCTGAAATCCCGTAAAAAAGTTTACAAATACAAGCGTGGGAGGACTTAAGGGAGGCGGCTGAAAGGGGAGACATGTCAGGGTTCTGGAAAGTCCTAAATACACCGTTCTTCCAGGACCCAGGTGTGAGAAGTTGGCCCGGTATGCAGTGTTCACTATTCTAGCGACCACTATGCATCGGTCCAAACGACCCTTATGGTGATTGGTTGTAAGTCAACCTTAGACCAGCTATCCTAGTAGCGTGGATACGAGCAGTCTTCGGGCTAAACTCTAGAGGGCGTGTTAAGCCAGCTGTTATACCATCACATACCCCTTGAACACCAAGTGAAAGGACACCACACAAGTGTTATGAAAATAAACAGTATATTTATTAGAATCACAACCGCCCTGTACTCTTTATGAGGACAGGGTACTAAGCACAGAACAAAACTCTTAGGAAAATACTTCAAGTGCACAATCAATACAAGTGCCCGAGGGCACGGAAAGTTTAGTGGTCTCGGGCGGACCCGATAAGGCAAGTCGGAAGCGAGGGACTCGGGACCCTTAAGTAAGGAGGCTATGCGGGCACCGGAATGCCGAAGTTACCTAGCCCCAAGGCTGCGGCTGCACAAGTCTTTACAGGCGTCGGGGGTCTTCGCTGACGAGCCAGGAGCCGGAAGGAAGGAGTTGCTGGCCAGCGACCAGTGGAAATAGTTCGTAGAGATCCAAGCCTGGATCAGAGATAGATGACACCTGAAAGCAGAGGGGACCAAGTTTGTACTACTAGCCAGTAGTCAGAGGGTACCAGGAGGGCACCGGATGATCGTCACCTCGACTAGGTGAGTGGGTGACGCTAGGCTCTGCAGTCTCACGGACCAGGAGGCGTTGTCGGCGACCAGGATGGAGGTGCGAGCTGTCCCACGAAGATTGATGCTGTCGGCGTCGCTGGGCCCAGGATTAGGGCAACAAGCCTTGGCAAATTTCAGGACCACGTGGTGGGCCTAAAATGGCGTCTTGAGTGGACCAGGAGGGTCCGGGATGCTCCTCTCGCAGAAGGGAGCAAAGCCCAGTCTGGAGCAACCAGACCAGCAGCGTTGGTTGTCTTTTGTCGTCCAACAGAGTCACAAGCCAGTGGCTAGTGATCGGACAACGTGCTGAACAGCGAAGCAGAAGGGCCCCACGCAGATCGTGGAGATGCTGGGAGGCTGCACTTCGGTGTTGGAGCTGCTCAGGGTCGGGGCTTCTCGGACCCCAAAGCACTCACCAGAGGATTCCTTCGGTGGTCGTGCTGGTTTAAGAAAGCGTGCAGGTTTTGATGATGGCCGGTCCCTCGAGGTCTCGTCGCACCCACAGATCTCAGCTGAGCTGACGATGTGGGTAGAGGTCAGAGGTGCCAGGGAAGCCGGTTCTCGTCGAGCTGGGCCGTCGGATTCCTGAGGAAGGACTTGCAGCAAACCGCAGAGTTCTTAGTTGGTGCCTGCGGACGCAGGGTGACTACTCCTTAGCCACAAGGGAGAAATCTTGAGAAGAGTCTCGAAGTCCTTTCGTAGAAAGTATTCTTGATTCAAAGATGATCTAATCTAGAAGGGTCCCCGCTCCGGCCTTTATCCTAAAGAAAGGGGCGGGTACATGACTAGGTCCTGCCCTAGGGGTGGGACCAGGAAGGGGGGCAGTTACACCCCTCTCCCCTGCCGGACTTTCCCCAGGTCAGGGGCTGCTCACCCCTGGAACTGGTTCTAACCGGCAGATGCGTAGTGAGCACCGAGGTACCACTCCGCAGTCACCTTCTTGTAAAGCCCTGCCTACCCAGGATACACAAAACCCTGTCTGGGATGGTGCGAACACCGCCCCGGACAGGAAACCCTTTATCCAAGCTCTCCCCGCTGGAAGGACTCCCAGCAGCAGGAGGTCAGACTCGTGTCTGTGGTGGCAGCATCCATTTTGTGGAGCTGAGGCTTCAGTTAACTTTAACCGGGGTTCACAGTTACGTACATGTCGTGTCCCTCTAGAAGGGCGGAATGCTAACCTCGTCGCCAGCATTGGTGCGGGGTCAGCATCCCGATTCGTATGACACCTTACTCGACATGTCTTGATAATACGATACCGAAGTTACCAATATGGTACGCGTTATCATGGAACAGCCATTGGGTCTTGGTTCCGCAAGCTGCAACCGGGCTTGGCTCGTGCCAGAGCCCAATTCACACGATTCCATGCACTCTGCCTTCAGGATTGTCAAGGCTTGCCATAGGAGTGACTGATAGGAACTCGGGCGTCCATTTTAGGGTTAGATATAGGGATACTATACCTCAAGCAACGGGCGAGTACGTCACGTTGCCCCAGCTGTCGCGCAGCCAGTTGTGTCAGATTTAGATGGCCATCCAGGGGTGGCATAATACATGCTTCAGCCCCTGGTAGGCCCTGGGTACACCTATGCCCTGAGTTACAGGGTCTGATAAGGGGGCCCAGTTCCAATTGGAAATGTACCTAAGGTACATGGAATCCATTTTAGAGAGAGAGCAGTAGGCCTGGGGTCCTGATTGGCAGGGCCCCAGGTCAACTAAGTCGGAAAACCAGCAAAACGCCAGGCAAAAAGTCGGGGGTAACCATAGTCAGGTATCTACCTTCCTACACCAGGCGGACCCAAACTAACAAACACCATTTTACCTGGACAATGGTACACCCACTTCCAGAGTCTCTATAACTATACAGGGCAACTAACCCAGGATGAGGGTTTAAGGCCAAACCTGACTACACAATTAGACTTTTCCCTGACAGAAGTGGAACTGGCAGTCTCAGGACTAAGTAAAAACAAAGCGCCGGGCCCTGATCGTATACCCCCTGACCTCTACCTGAGCAATACAGAACTGTGGGCACCGATCCTCACGAGGGTCCTGAACGAGGCAATCGTGGCAGGACTGCCTCGTTCCTGGTCAACGGCAACCATCGTCCCAATTTACAAAAAAGGGAATTGGGATGACCCACAATGTTACCGTCCTATATCCCTTATCGACGTGACGGCTAAGGTGCTGGGCCGCGTCATCTTAAATCGACTACAGTAGTGGGCGGAGGGGAATCAAATCTTCACAGACATCCAATATGGGTTCAGGGAGGGCAGATCTACGACCGACCAATGCCTGAATCTATACCTCTTGACAGCAAAATACATCATCACTGGCAAGGGGGCCATATATATGGGATTTATGGACCTCTCCGCGGCCTTTGACCGTGTAAACAGAGCAAAACTATGGGCATTAATGACAAGCCTAGGAGTGAAACAAAGGCTAGTCGACCTCCTGAAGGCCCTACATTGGAACACCTCTGCATCAGTCTGATACACTCAAGAGGGAAGCAGGACGGAGCAATTTTTGTGTACGAGTGGAGTGAGGCAGGGCTGCATTTTAGCGCCTTTTTTGTTTTCTGTATATATTAACAATTTGGACAACGAACTATCTGAATTGTGTGTGGATTCTCCCCAAATAGGACATAGCGCTGTGCCTGTATTGCTCTATGCGGACGACGCGGTGCTGCTAGCCAAAACACCGCTGGGGCTCCAGAAGCTGATCGATGGTTTTGTCAACTTCATGGCTAAACTTGATTTATCCGCCAACCTGGAAAAATCCTATGTCATGGTAGCGGGAGGCAGAGAAAAAGGGTATTTTACTTACAAGATTGGGTCACACAAAATAGGCCAGGTCAAGACTTTCTCCTATCTGGGCGTGTTGTTCGATGAACAGCTAAATTTTAAACCTCTGATGGTTAAACAGGCAGCGAAATTGGTGGCGTCATCAGGGGCCATAATGGGCTATGGGAGAAGACTTGGCAGATGGTCCCCGGAGCAAATCTTAAACCTATATAGATCAATTTGCTACGCCAAAGTAGCCTATGGATCTGAAGTATGGGGTTTTACAAACAAATATCTGCAGCAGATCCAGGTGGAGGAAAACAAGTTTTTCAAAAGGGTTTTGAAATTGCCACAGAGTACTCCAGCATACATCATAAACGAAGAACTGGGGGAGCCCTATATTGAAGATCGAATTAAAATCAGACCACTTTTGATCTGGATTAAAGTTTGGATTAACCCGGAAGCGGGCCCCACGAGACAAATTCTTAAAGACTGTCTAAAATGCGACAGAGAAGGCCACATTCCATGGTTGAAATACGTAAAAGACTCACTGGAGGCTATTGGTTGTATAAACTTTTTCACTGCACCAGAATCTCTAATTATCCAGAATAAATCAATGGTCAAAAAACTTTTTTCAGACTGGACACTCACGAATAGGGCCAACATTGAAAAGTGCAAACCCACTGTTTTGTCCTACTGTTCATTGAAACTGACAAATGGAATGGAACCATACCTCGCTGTAATGTACAACGCACAGGAAAGATTTTATATGACCCGGTTCAGACTCAATATGCTACACCATTTACTCTCTGTTCCCGCTGGTTTTACTCTGACTTTGGAGGCGAAGGGTACCTGCGGCTGCGACGGAAGGTCTCCGCAGGACACCCTTCACTTTGTATTGCTATGCCCCTTTTATTCCGTTCCCAGACGCAAATTCTTAGTGGGGAACCTGAAAGAAGCTAATTTCAGACAAGCAAAAGTGGCCTTGAAGTTTCTGCAGGATGCCCCAGATGCCCACACATTGTTTTGCACAGTAAGCTTCATTAGGGTGGCAATGAGGTTAAGGAATACCAGAGAAACTATCGATTGCAATGCCCCATAAACTGAGACTCATCATGGAAATTCCCCTTTTTATTGCACACAATGAATTTTAGCTTTTTTTAATCTTTTTAAAATATATTTTTAGAACAAAAAAGTATTTTTACAAAAATGTAATTGTCTATGTACTTTTATGGTGTCTTTTTAAGTGCCGAATAAAGATTTTGAATTGAAATTGAATTGAGTACCGAGTGATGCTAAGTTACGTTATTGTATGCTATATTATGTGTAATTGTAAAATGCACTATTGCCGACAAGTGTATCCTAGCGCTAAGCAGAGCTGTGTGCCTAATCCTGCCTAGGGTAGATTGGTTAGTTGAAATGCCAAGCCTTCACCAGTGAGTTGGTTTCTCTGAGCAGTTAATGTCCTCAACGTACAATTTGCTGGGGGTGTTACGTCTTTGGACCAGTCACGCTCCCTTTCCTTCCAACCCAGAAACGTGACGGCTTACGATGTCGTAAACTGTGTCCCCAGGAGAGTCCGCGTATCTTCATGTATAGATCTAGTTGTTCAATGTTGACCAACGAAGGCCAGATCAATACCAGATGTTCAAGATGCCCACAGTGGAGAACTGGACGGAAAAACTGAAAATCACTAGCGCTTAAAATGTGGGGATGCCGACCAACACCCCTGAAACACGGCGTCGATAACATTTCTCAAGATCACTGTTCTCACAATGCAAACTTCCAACTGGACGGATATGATGTTCACTTTTATGCACTGATGTATTTGTAAAGATATCTTTATTGTAGCAATTGTAAAGCTACATGACAATGTAATCATCAAATTCCGCCTTTTTTCGTATTATATTTATATATGCTTTGAGTGCTGCATAAATTATGCAAAAAAGAACTAGAGAACTCTGGGTAGTTCCCAAGTTTAGGTGGCGAGCAGCTCCTGTTAGAGCACCTTCAACACCAGCGACACTCTAAATGTACTCACCTCAAATGTCTGTTTATCTAGCAAAGTTTTTAAGCATAGGATCAGAACAGTGCCAGCCACACCGAGCTAGAAAGGGACAGAGTATTTTGCCATTTCTACGGCAAAGTCTTTAAGCATAGGTTTAGCACAGTGCTATTCATGCCGAGCTGTAGAATGGCCAAAGCCTTTTACCACTCGAGGCACAGTATTACAGCTTTGGATTGGTGAAATACCATTCAAGCCAACCTGAAATGAATAAAAGCAATCCCTGACACGTGTTACACTCTCTTTACAGCTCTTCAGAAAGGTATAGCTTTGCCCAGATAAAAGGGAGCACCCAGTTTAAGTCAAACTATACCCATTCAGGCATACAGTGATGCATAAATTATGCAAAAAAGAAGCAGAGAACTCTAGGTAGTTCTCAAGTTTAGGTGGAAAGCAGCCCCTGTTAGCGCACTCTCAACACAAGCGACACTCTAGATCTGCTCAACTCAAATGTCTGTTTTTCTATCAAAGTCTTTAAGCATAGGATTAGCACAGTGCCATTGCCGGGATAGAAAGGGACATAGTCTTTTGCCATATGTACAGCAAAGTCTTTAAGCATAGAACTAGCTCAGTGCTGTCCTTGCCGAGCTGAAAAATGACAAAAGCCATTTATCACTCCAGGCACAGTATTACAGCTCTGAATTGGTAAAATACCAACTCAAGCCAACCTGAAATGAGTAAAAGCAACCCCTGACACAGTGTTTCGCTCTAATTAGAGCTCTTCAGAGAGGCATAGCTTTGTTCAGACATAAAGGAGCACGCAGTATAAGTCGAAACAATACCCTTTCAGGCATAGAGTGACGCATAATTTATGCAAGAAAGAGATAGACACTCTGGGTAGTTCACCGGTTTAGGTAGAGAGCAGCTCCTGCATAGGGCACCCTGCAAAACACGAGAAGAGCACATTCTGAGTGTAGCTGGTGTTGTAGGGTGCAACGGAAAGAACTCTGATGTCCATGTTATTGAAAACCTCAAATACACCTGTATGTGATTGACTTCCCCCAGACCTACCAGCCTCTGTGAATGAAGAGTCTCAGCTCTACCAGTCTTTCTAAAGTGAGACTGATTAGTGCAGTGACTAGCAGTGCTTAATTTGCAACGTAATGAGTACCGGTGCACAAAGCACTGCCAAAAAGACAGCGGGCAGTGCCATTAAATGGCCCTGCCTGAACACTGAGCCCTCTAGTGCTGACCCCACCCCAGCCCTCTCTAATCCACTTCTTCTCCACCTCCACGCATTCCCTCCACCTTTATCTCACTCTCGCAAACTCCTTCTTTCTCCCTTGTGGTCAGTTTGTTTGTCTTCTTTTCTTGCTGTTTGTGTGTTGTCCCCTTTCTTGCTCTCCTGGAATGTCAGACAGGTAAAAATAAGTGCCAGTGGGCCTCGCTGGCAGCCCCTGGCTCAAATTAAGGACTCCTAGTGACTGGATGTTCTGTGGTCGCAAGCAATGCATGACTGACTCCGGCCCGGCTCTACCAGCCATCCTAAAGTGAGTCCGACTGGTGACTGGCTGTTCCATAGCCCCGATGAGCAGTAATGTGTTACTGGCTCTGCCCCAGCTCTACCAGCCCATTCTATGCATGTGTCACATTACCTCGACCTCCCCAGATGGACCCGCATCACGCCCCACCTCAAGAAGCATCCCTGGCTCCGGATCCAGACGCGAGGCCAGTTGAAGATGCTGGCCCACGCATGCAAAGCCCTGCACGACGAAGGACCAGCAAACATCAACAAGCGCATACCTCCACCGCCCAAGAAAACATCTGCGATCCGCCACCCTCTTCTTTGCAGACACCCCCTGGATCTGCCACCCTCTTCCTCGCAGACACCCCGGATCCACCACCCTCTTCCACGTAGACACCCCCAGATCCGCCACCCTCTTCCTCGCAGACACCCCCGGATCCACCGCCCTCTTCCTCGCAGACACCCCCAGATCCACCACCCTCTTCCTCGCAGACACCCCCGGATCCATCACCCTCTTCCTCGCAGAAACCCCTCCGGATCCACCACCCTCTTTCTCGCAGACACCCCCCGGATCCACCACTGACTTTCTCGCAGACAACCCAGGGTTTGCCACCCTCTTTCCAGCAGATACCCACAGATCAGCCACCCTCTTCCTCGCAGACACCCCCCGGATCCACCACCCTCTTTCTTGCAGACACCTCCCTGATCCACCACTGTCTTTCTCGCAGACACCCCAGGATTTGCCACCCTCTTTCTCGCTGACACCCACGGATCCACCACCCTCTTCCTCGCAGACACCCCCCGGATCTCCCACCCTCTTCTTTGCAGACACCCCGGGATCCGCCACCCTCTTCCTCGCAGACACTGCCCGATCCGCCACCCTCTTTATCGCAGACACCACCCCCGGATCCGCCACCCTCTTCCTCGCAGACAACCCCGGATCCACCGCCCTCTTCCTCGCAGACACCCCCAGATCCACCACCCTCTTCCTCGCAGACACCCCCAGGATCCGCCAACCTTTTCCTCGCAGACACCTCCCGGCTCCACCACCCTCTTTCTTGCAGACACCCCCAGATCCACCACCGTCTTTCTTGCAGACACCCCTGGATCCGCCACCCTCTTCTTCGCAGACACCCCCGGGATCCGCCACCTTCTTCCTCGCAGACACCGCCGGATCCGCCACCCTCTTTCTCGCAGACACCCCCCCCGGATCCACCACCCTCTTCCTCGCAGACACCCCCCGGATCCACCGCCCTCTTCCTCGCAGACACCCCCGGATCCACCACCCTCTTCCTCGCAGACACCCCCAGGATCCGCCAACCTTTTCCTCGCAGACACCTCCCGGCTCCACCACCCTCTTTCTTGTAGACACCCCCAGATCCACCACCGTCTTTCTCGCAGACACCCCTGGATCCGCCACCCTCTTCTTCGCAGACACCCCCGGGATCCGCCACCTTCTTCCTCACAGACACCGCCGGATCCGCCACCCTCTTCCTCACAGACACCCCCAGATCCACTGCCCTCTTCCTCGCAGACACCCCCGGATCCACCGCCCTCTTCCTCGCAGACACCCCCGCATCCACCACCCTCTTCCTTGCAGACACCCCCCGGATCCATCACCCTCTTCCTCGCAGACACCCCCTGGATCCACCACCCTCTTTCTCGCAGACACCCCCAGATCCACCACCGTCTTTCTCGCAGACACCCCAGGATTTGCCACCCTCTTCCTCGCAGACACCCCCCGGAATCACCACCCTCTTTCTCGCAGACACCCCCCAGATCTACCACCGTCTTTCTCGCAGACACCCCAGGATTTGCCACCCTCTTCCTCGCAGACCCCCCGGATCCACCACCCTCTTCCACGTAGACACCCCCAGATCCGCCACCCTCTTCCTCACAGACACCCCCGGATCCACCACCCTCTTCCTCATAGACACCCCCGGATCCGCCACCCTCTTCCTTGCAGACACCCACCGGATCCACCGCCCTCTTCCTCGCAGACACCCCCGGATCCACCACCCTCTTCCTCGCAGACACCCCCGGATCCATCACCCTCTTCCTCGCAGAAACCCCTCCGGATCCACCACCCTCTTTCTCGCAGACACCCCCCGGATCCACCACCGTCTTTCTCACAGACACCCCAGGATTTGCCACCCTCTTTCTCGCAGATATCCCCGGATCAGCCACCCTCTTCCCCGGATCCACCACCCTCTTTCTTGCAGACACCTCCCTGATCCACCATCGTCTTTCTCGCAGACACCCCAGGATTTGCCACCCTCTTTCTCGCTGACACCCACGGATCCACCACCCTCTTCCTTGCAGACACCCCCGGATCCCCCACCCTCTTCTTTGCAGACACCCCCGGGATCCGCCACCCTCTTCCTCGCAGACACTGCCCGATCCGCCACCCTCTTTATCGCAGACACCACCCCCCGGATCCGCCACCCTCTTCCTTGCAGACACCCCCCGGATCCACCGCCCTCTTCCTCGCAGACACACCCGTATCCACCACCCTCTTCCTCGCAGACACCCCCAGGATCTACCAACCTCTTCCTCGCAGACACCCCCGGATCCACTACCCTTTTCCTCGCAGACACCTCCCGGCTCCACCACCCTCTTTCTTGCAGACACCCCCAGATCCACCACCATCTTTCTCGCTGACACCCCTGGATCCGCCACCCTCTTCTTCGCAGACACCCCCGGGATCCGCCACCTTCTTCCTCGCAGACACCGCCGGATCCGCCACCCTCTTTCTCGCAGACACCCCCCCCGGATCCACCACCCTCTTCCTCGCAGACACCCCCGGATCCACTGCCCTCTTTCTCGCAGACACCCCCGGATCCACCGCCCTCTTCCTCGCAGACACCCCCGGATCCACCACCCTCTTCCTTGCTGACACCCCCCAGATCCACCACCCTCTTCCTCGCAGACACCCCCTGGATCCACCACCCTCTTTTTCGCAGACACCCCCAGATCCACCACCGTCTTTCTCGCAGACACCCCAGGATTTGCCACCCTCTTCCTAGCAAACACCCCCGGATCTGCCACCCTCTTCCTCGCAGACACCCCCCAGATCCACCACCGTCTTTCTCGCAGACACCCTAGGATTTGCCACCCTCTTTCTCGCTGACACCCACGGATCCACCACCATCTTCCTTGCAGACACCCCCCGGATCTGCCACCCTCTTCTTCGCAGACACCGGCTGGATCCGCCACCCTCTTCCTCGCAGACACCGCCGGATCCTTCACCCTCTTTCTTGCAGACACCCCCCCCCCCCGGGTCCGCCACCCTCTTCCTTGCAGACACCCCCCGGATCCACCACCCTCTTTCTCGCAGACACACCCCAGATCCCCCCGTCTATCTTGCAGACACCCCAGGATTTGCCAACCCCTTTCTTGCTGACACCCACGGATCCACCACCTTCTTCCTCGCAGACACCCCCCGGATCCGCCACCCTCTTCTTCGCAGACACCCCTGGGATCCGCCACCCTCTTCCTCTCAGACACCCCCCGGATCCACCACCCTCTTTCTCGCAGAAACCCCTGGGATCCACTGCCCTCTTCCTCGCAGACACCCCCCGGATCCGCCACCCTCTTCTTCGCAGACACCCCTGGGATCCGCCACCCTCTTCCTCTCAGACACCCCCCGGATCCACCACCCTCTTTCTCGCAGAAACCCCTGGGATCCACTGCCCTCTTCCTCGCAGACACCCCCGGATCCACCGCCCTCTTCCTCGCAGACACCCCCGGATCCAACACCCTCTTCCTTGCAGACACCCCGCGGATCCACCACCCTCTTCCTTGCAGACACCCCCTGGATCCACCACCCTATTTCTCGCAGACACCCCCAGATCCACCACCGTCTTTCTCGCAGACACCCCAGGATTTGCCACCCTTTTCCTCGCAGACACCCCCGGAATCACCACCTTCTTTCTCGCAGACACCCCCCAGATCCACCACCGTCTTTCTCGCAGACACCCCAGGATTTGCCACCCTCTTCCTAGCAAACACCCCCGGATCTGCCACCCTCTTCCTCGCAGACACCCCCCTGATCCACCACCCTCTTCCTCGCAGACACCCCCCTGATCCACCACCCTCTTTCTCGCAGACACCCCCCAGATCCACCACCGTCTTTCTCGCAGACACCCTAGGATTTGCCACCCTCTTTCTCGCTGACACCCACGGATCCACCACCATCTTCTTCGCAGACACCCCCCGGATCCGCCACCCTCTTCTTTGCAGACACCGCCTGGATCCGCCACCCTCTTCCTCACAGACACCGCTGGATCCTTCACCCTCTTTCTTGCAGACACCCCCCCCTCCCGGGTCTGCCACCCTCTTCCTTGCAGACACCCCCCGGATCCACCACCCTCTTTCTCGCAGACACACCCCAGATCCCCCCCGTCTATCTCGCAGACACCCCAGGATTTGCCACCCCCTTTCTTGCAGACACCCCGCGGATCCACCACCCTCTTCCTTGCAGACACCCCCTGGATCCACCACCCTATTTCTCGCAGACACCCCCAGATCCACCACCGTCTTTCTCGCAGACACCCCAGGATTTGCCACCCTTTTCCTCGCAGACACCCCCCGGAATCACCACCGTCTTTCTCGCAGACACCCCAGGATTTGCCACCCTCTTCCTAGCAAACACCCCCGGATCTGCCACCCTCTTCCTCGCAGACACCCCCCTGATCCACCACCCTCTTTCTCGCAGACACCCCCCAGATCCACCACCGTCTTTCTCGCAGACACCCTAGGATTTGCCACCCTCTTTCTCGCTGACACCCACGGATCCACCACCATCTTCTTCGCAGACACCCCCCGGATCCGCCACCCTCTTCTTTGCAGACACCGCCTGGATCCGCCACCCTCTTCCTCACAGACACCGCTGGATCCTTCACCCTCTTTCTTGCAGACACCCCCCCCTCCCGGGTCTGCCACCCTCTTCCTTGCAGACACCCCCCGGATCCACCACCCTCTTTCTCGCAGACACACCCCAGATCCCCCCCCGTCTATCTCGCAGACACCCCAGGATTTGCCACCCCCTTTCTTGCTGACACCCACGGATCCATACCTTCTTCCTCGCAGACACCCCCCGGATCCGCCACCCTCTTCTTCGCAGACACCCCCTGGATCCACCACCCTCTTTTTCGCAGACACCCCCAGATCCACCACCGTCTTTCTCGCAGACACCCCAGGATTTGCCACCCTCTTCCTAGCAAACACCCCCGGATCTGCCACCCTCTTCCTCGCAGACACCCCCCTGATCCACCACCCTCTTTCTCTCAGACACCCCCCAGATCCACCACCGTCTTTCTCGCAGACACCCTAGGATTTGCCACCCTCTTTCTCGCTGACACCCACGGATCCACCACCATCTTCCTCGCAGACACCCCCCGGATCCGCCACCCTCTTCTTCGCAGACACCGGCTGGATCCGCCACCCTCTTCCTCGCAGACACCGCCGGATCCATCACCCTCTTTCTTGCAGACACCCCCCCCCGGGTCCGCCACCCTCTTCCTTGCAGACACCCCCCGGATCCACCACCCTCTTTCTCGCAGACACACCCCAGATCCCCCCGTCTATCTTGCAGACACCCCAGGATTTGCCACCCCCTTTCTTGCTGACATCCACGGATCCACCACCTTCTTCCTCGCAGACACCCCCCCGGATCCGCCACCCTCTTCTTCGCAGACACCCCTGGGATCCGCCACCCTCTTCCTCTCAGACACCCCCTGGATCCAACACCCTCTTTCTCGCAGAAACTCCTGGGATCCACTGCCCTCTTCCTCGCAGACACCCCCGGATCCAACGCCCTCTTCCTCGCAGACACCCCCGGACCGGATCCACCACCCTCTTCCTTGAAGACACCCCCCGGATCCACCACCCTCTTCCTCGCAGACACCCCCTGGATCCACCACCCTCTTTCTCGCAGACACCCCCAGATCCACCACCGTCTTTCTCGCAGACACCCCAGGATTTGCCACCCTCTTCCTCGCAGACACCCACCGGAATCACCACCCTCTTTCTCGCAGACACCCCCCAGATCCACCACCGTCTTTCTCGCAGACACCCTAGGATCTGCCACCCTCTTTCTCGCTGACACCCACGGATCCACCACCATCTTCCTCGCAGACACCCCCCGGATCCGCCACCCTCTTCTTCGTAGACACCGCCTGGATCCGCCACCCTCTTCCTCACAGACACCGACGGATCCTTCACCCTCTTTCTTGCAGACACCCCCCCCCTGCCGGGTCTGTCACCCTCTTCCTTGCAGACACCCCCCGGATCCACCACCCTCTTTCTCGCAGACACACCCCAGATCCCCCCCCCCCCCGTCTATCTCGCAGACACCCCAGTATTTGCCACCCCCTTTCTTGCTGACACCCACGGATCCACCACCTTCTTCCTCGCAGACACCCCCCGGATCCGCCACCCTCTTCTTCGCAGACACCCCTGGGATCCGCCACCCTCTTCCTCTCAGACACGCCCCGGATCCACCACCCTCTTTCTCGCAGAACCCCCCCCCCCCCCCCCCGAAGGTTCCGCCACTCTCTTCCTCACAGACACCCCCCAGATCCACCACCGTCTTCCTCGCAGACACCCCCCCGGATCCGCCACCCTCTTCCTCTCAGACACGCCCCGGATCCACCACCCTCTTTCTCGCAGAACCCCCCCCCCCCCCCCCCCGGCTCCGCCACTCTATACCTCGCACGCAGACACCCCCGGATCCACCACCCTCTGTCTCGCAGACCCCCCCCCCCCCTGAAGGTTCCGCCACTCTCTTCCTCACAGACACCCCCCAGATCCACCACCGTCTTCCTCGCAGACACCCCCCCGGATCCGCCACCCTCTTCCTCGCAGACACCCCCGGATCCGCCGCTGAGGATGCTCTGCTCTCAGCAGGTGGCCAAGGCTTGGACCAGCCTCCCAGGACACTGCGGGGCCACCTCATCCATTCATGACGCCAGAAAGACCAGGGACTCCAGACCAGGCTGTTCGAATGAAGACTCACCTGGAACCGGTCACTGCTCTAGCGCCATAAAACCCTCGCTGTGATTCGCAGCGCTCTATAAACCCCTGATTGATTAACTGCAGTCACCGCCCCAGCCCTCAAAGCCTGTGCCTGCTGGGCATGGACAGCTCTATCACAGTCCGACACGGTCATATGAAGTGACTCTCACATGCGCCTGACTCCGCCCCAGACGTGACAGGCACCTTCTGTCAGAGATCTGTTTGTCGCCTCTGTTGGCCCGGGGCCCTGTCCTCATCCAGGGAAAGATTAGTTATTAATTACCCTATTCCGTGCCCCTGCGGGGCCGTGGGTCAGAGGGGAGGGGCCAGGGGCCGTTCCAGGGGGCCCGGAATCCTAATGCAAGAGACGGGCAGAGGCAGTCCCACGGAGCCCCGAGCGGGCGGCTAATGAGGCGGAAGGGCCTCTAATCTCTTGTTTGCTCAACTGAACACTTGAAGGTATTAAAAAGAAAAGAACACGCCTAGGCCACCATACGGGGCGAGCTGGTGGCGAGGAGCGGGCGGGGGCGGGCTAATGAGGCCGGCTTCATGTATGTCACCAGGGCGGGGGGCTCCTCCCGCCTCCCTCTGGGCACTGACAGTCGGGCTCAGTGCTCAGACCAAGGGCCGGTGATGGGTGAGGTACAGAGAGAGGGGTGAGGTATAGAGAGAGGAGTGAGGTACAGTTAGAGGGGTGAGGTACAGAGAGAGAGAGAGGGAGGGTAGAAAGGAAAGTGTGTCAGAGATAGAGAGAGGTACAAGGAGCCAGAGAGAGAGGTGAGGTAGAGAGAGAGGAGTGAGGTACAGAGAGAGAGAGAGAGAGAGAGAGAGAGAGAGGGAGGGTAGAAAGGAAAGTGTGTCCGAGATAGAGAGAGGTACATGTGGCCAGTGAGAGTGGTGAGGTAGAGAGAGAGAGAGGGAGGGTAGAAAGGAAGGAGTGTCAGAGATAGAGAGAGGTACAAGGAGCCAGAGAGAGGGTGAGGTAGAGAGAGAGGAGTGAGGTACAGATAGAGGGGTGAGGTACAGAGAGAGGAGTGAGGTACAGGTAGAGGGGTGAGGTACAGAGAGAGGGGTGAGGTACAGAGAGAGAGAGAGGGGGAGGGTAGAAAGGAAGGAGTGTCAGAGATAGAGAGAGGTACAGGTAGCCAGGGAGAGGGGTGAGGTACAAAGAGAGGGGTGAGGCACAGAGAGAGGGATGAGGTACAGAGAGGGGGGGGGGGGTAGAAAGGAAAGAGTGTCAGAGATAGAGAGAGGTACAGGTAGCCAGGGAGAGGGCTGAGGTACAAAGAGAGGGATGAGGTACAGAGAGAGGGATGAGGTACAGAGAGAGGGGGGGTAGAAAGGAAAGAGTGTCAGAGATAGAGAGAGGTACAAGGAGCGAGAGGGTGTGGTAGAGAGAGAGGAGTGAGGTACAGATAGAGGGGTGAGGTACAGAGAGAGGAGTGAGGTACAGATAGAGGGGTGAGGTACAGAGAGAGGGGTGAGGTACAGAGAGAGAGAGGGGGAGGGTAGAAAGGAAAGTGTGTCAGCGATAGAGAGAGGTACAGGTGGCCAGGGAGAGTGGTGAGGTAGAGAGAGAGAGAGAGAGGGAGGGTAGAAAGGAAGGTGTGTCAGAGATAGAGAGAGGTAGAGGTAGCCAGAGAGAGGGCTGAGGTACAGAGAGAGGGGTGAGGCACAGAAAGAGGGATGAGGTACAGAGAGAGGGAGGGTAGAAAGGAAGGAGTGTCAGAGATAGAGAGAGGTACAAGGAGCCAGAGAGAGGGTGAGACAGAGAGAGAGGAGTGAGGTACAGATAGAGGGGTGAGGTACAGAGAGAGGAGTGAGATACAGATAGAGGGGTGAGGTACAGAGAGAGGGGTGAGGTACAGAGAGAGAGGGGGAGGGTAGAAAGGAAGGAGTGTCAGAGATAGAGAGAGGTACAGGTAGCCAGGGAGAGGGGTGAGGTACAAAGAGAGGGGTGAGGCACAGAGAGAGGGATGAGTTACAGAGAGAGGGGGGGGGGTAGAAAGGAAAGAGTGTCAGAGATAGAGAGAGGCACAGGTAGCCAGGGAGAGGGGTGAGGTACAAAGAGAGGGATGAGGTACAGAGAGAGGGATGAGGTACAGAGAGAGGGGGGTAGAAAGGAAAGAGTGTCAGAGATAAAGAGAGGTACAAGGAGCCAGAGAGAGGGTGAGGTAGAGAGAGAGAGGAGTGGGGTACAGATAGAGGGGTGAGGTACAGAGAGAGGAGTGAGGTACAGATAGAGGGGTGAGGTACAGAGAGAGGGGTGAGGTACAGAGAGAGAGAGGGGGAGGGTAGAAAGGAAAGTGTGTCAGCGATAGAGAGAGGTACAGGTGGCCAGGGAGAGTGGTGAGGTAGAGAGAGAGAGAGAGAGAGAGAGAGGGAGGGTAGAAAGGAAGGTGTGTCAGAGATAGAGAGAGGTAGAGGTAGCCAGAGAGAGGGCTGAGGTACAGAGAGAGGGGTGAGGCACAGAAAGAGGGATGAGGTACAGAGAGAGGGAGGGTAGAAAGGAAGGAGTGTCAGAGACAGAAAGAGGTATAAGGAGCCAGAGAGAGGGGTGAGGTAGACAGAGCGGGAGGGTAGAAAGAAAGGTGTGCCTGATTATTGGTTACATTTTTAATGTTAACTGTTATGGAGATTTCAGTGCAAGATACCAAGATTACAGGACAAGAAATCAGGATACCAAGATTCCAATGCCAATTTTGTCCCATTTGTTTACTGGTGGTCATGTGTTGCATTTTGTTATTGCCTTTGATTATTTTATTTAGTTCAGTCTTCTATTTGTATAGGTACATACTTGATTAATTGAATACGTTTCTAACCCTTTCGCTGCGGCGGCTATTCCGCCGCAGCGCTAACGGTCGTAGGGGGTGCGTGGGTGAGCTCCGCGGGTGACAGAACCGTTCCGTCACGGCTCGCGGGTGAGCTGTGCTCATGATGGAACGGTTCCGTCAAGGCCCCGCCCGCAGGCGCGGCGGCTGGGCCGTGACGGAACCGTTCCGTCATGAGCACAGCTCACCCGCGAGCCGTGATGGAACCGTTCCGTCAATAGCCTCGAAGAGGCTAAGAGGTCGCCTATGTTTGTTCTGTCAAATTACCCACATTTTGCAAATTTTGCGAGCGGAACAGAATTTACCGACCAGGCCTAGTTTCAGGGGCGGCCTTAGGCATGTGCAAGCTGTGCACCTGCACAGGGCCACCAAACCCCAGGGGCCACCACACCAATATATATCCTTAATATAATAATCCTCTGAGGATGGATACATATTTGCGTGGCGGCCTCCGGCTCTGTTCCACTTCCAAACACACTGCCCCCCCTGTTCACTGGCCTCCGCGCTCCGCCCCGCCCAGACCCCCTCTTCTGGGGCCCCCTACCTACGCTCCCTGCCCAGGGCCACCATGAGCCTAGAGCCGCCCTTTCTAGTTTTCCCCAGGATTTTAAAGATTTCCTAATTTTTGTTTCAATTTTTTCGTTTGATTTTATCTTTCTCATCGCCCTTTTCTTTTTTTTGTAGCTCCTTGGATCCGTTTACTTTCTGGCCTGAAAACAGCATTACAGCGGCGACTTTTTTATTTACAAATTGCGTAAATCTGCTGTGCGGACAGGACCAAGTTTGACGCTGTTTAAACAACATTAGCATCTCCTGAGGGGCCGGGAAAGAGGCTGAAATTATTAATAAATAAAGATGACACGTATTTTCCACTACTTTTATTTTTACACAAAGGGAGCCCAATTCGACAGGTGTTAAAGGGAGAAGCGTAAGATGGCGCCTGCAGCTGATACTGTGTCCTATTGGTTAATAAGTTGGACTTGGGAGGGGCTGGGGGAGATCACAGCTGTACTTGACATTGTGCTAAACTGTCTTTTTTTAGAGTTCATTTCTTCATGCAAACTAATGTAGGGAGACTGGTTGCTCTCAGGTGGAAGATGCCATACGCAGGGAGAAAAACAGCAAAGAAACACGTCTGCCTCTCCCTAATGCAGTATTGTGCATACTCGTCCTACCTGGTAAAGGGCAGAGGGCAAAAAAGTCACATGATACTGTTAGCAGTACACTTGAAAACATGTGAGTGACGTGTCTCTCCAGGATCGGGGCTGCAGATCTGTGTGAATTACAAAGAGTAGTAAATCTGCACCTGTTTCTTGGAGTACTTCTTCTAACCCTGGGTGAAGTACTACGCTACGCTCATGTAGTTTGCAAAGTTTGCACTACTCCGCACTATGCGAATTACACGATGCACAGTGCAATCACGTGTAGCGGTCATTTTTTGCTTCCTCGCAGTTCTCAAAGTCAAGTTGGCGACCGCAAGCGAGCAAAATTACATCCCGGTGAGACTTTTTCCTCCTTTGCGATCAGCAACATCAAGTTGTCGATCGCGAGCGTGTAAAATAAACCTCCCGGCGAGATTCTCATTGCGGGGAGGTCAGGTTTCTCATTGCGAGTGGTCGCGTATGCTCGCGACCGCTCACGATGATAAACTACCATTCCGCGTTGAGAAAGCTGCCGTTAGAAATCTACTTGAGCGGCAGAAAACGACCGCTTGCACTGTGCAAGATGCGGTTTACACTATTTGCACAGTGTGGACAAGTATCCGGCACAGTGCAATCAGTGCGAACAGCATTTTGCACAGTGCACTACGCAGTTCGCGTAGCTCGTGTAGAGCGAAGTGCACTTTGCGTAGCTACGCGTAGCGCTACTACGCCCAGGGTTAACTTCTACCAGTGGAGATTTACTACTTTTTTGTGAACAGGTCAAGCAGTGATCTCAGCAAATGAGTAATCAGACATCTTTCATCAAACCAAAGAGTGACAGCTGGTCACTCCCACTTCTGTCATAAGCTCCTCCCGGTCCTCTCTGCCAGACTGAGTTCTAAGCTGACCACGCCCATGTCTAGACAGCGGTTTAACCACTGGCTGGGAGCAACACCTCTGGTCCATGATTCATTTATTTGTTTGTTTATGTATTTATGCATTTTTATGTAGCACACACTTTACTCGAAGGTGCCAGAGTGCTTATCAGTAGAACAAGTTATGTTACATAAGGACTTCAGAGTACAGGAATTACATAAAAGACACAAAACAGATACATTCTAAACTCACACAAGAATGGTAGTAAGCACATATATCTACAACAGATATTTGTTGTTAAAGTTATATATATACAAGTTGCAAATTCACTCAAGATTACATTTCAAGAAAAGTTGAGGGGATTATGGTTGGCCAAATATATATGACGGAGCAGATTTACAAGCCCCTTGTGCCTCTTTGCGCCACCATTGCATCACTTATTTTGACTCAACGGCGGCGCAAACAATGCGCATTATTTGCAACGTGACGCCTCTTGAGAGATGCGTCACGTTGTAAAGCCCTGTGTCACATTATACCTGCGTCAGGTATAATGTATGCAGGGGGGCGTTCCCACGCAGGAAAGCCTCGTAAAAGTGACGCAGTGAAATCTACAAGATTTCACTGCGTCACTTTTAAGATGCCAATGCGTCAAAATCTTATGCCTGCTTGAAGCAGGCGTAAGGAATGACGCAGTGTAGTGGAAATAGGCCAAAAATTGCCTTGCTGGAGTTGCTTCGTGCTTGCGACACGACTTTAGCAATGCGTGACTTTTGCCCCAACAGATGCATCAGAATTTCTGACGCATCTGTCAATCCTTCCGCCATGGAGCGCCGTATTGTAAATACGGCACATCCATGGTGGCTCAAGCATTTTTTAGGTTGCCGCAAGGAAAGTGACGCATCTCTATAGATGAGTCACTTTCTTGTAAATCTGCCTCGACATGTTTACAGTGCATGATCGTCTCGCCATTGCTGAGGTTTTTGCGGTGCTCATTCACCCCGGCATTCAGAGGGCTGTTGCACTCATGGCTGTGATCTAAGCCCTGTAGGAATCGCCAAGCTGGCAGCCGCGGCTCGCACAGGTAAATGCTGTGGGGAGGGTGAAGTGGGTTGGGGTAGGGTGGGGGGTAGTGGAAACGGACATACGACGGCAGTGTAAAAACAAACAAAATAAATAAAAGCACTTACCTTGCGCTGGCCGCATCGCTGAAGTCTGCGATACGACAACAGCAAGGTAAGTGCATTTATTTATTTATTTTGTTTGTTTTTACACTGCCGTCGTATGTTCAATTCAACTACCCCCCACCCTGCCCCGCCCCACCTCACTCTCCCAAAAGCATTTACCTGTGCGAGCCGTGGCTGCAAGCGGCTGATGGCTGTATGGGCAGAAGGCCGGGTGGTGGTGGGGAGGCGGTGTGTGTAAGCCTGGGGCTGTGTTTGAGCTCGTACTGGGTGCCAACTATGGAAAGGGGGTAGCTCGGCGCTGTAGGGCATGAAAGCTCCATATCCGGTGTAGGGGATTTTGTAAATGGAGGAAAGGTAGTCATCAGTTCGGTGCTGTGGGAGAGAGACTGGAGTAGTGGGAGCCAGACAGTCTGCGGTGTGCTCTAAAGTGACCCCCTGAACGGGGTCGACTTCCTCAAAGGAACTCACGATGTGGCCTTGGGTGTATTCTGTGTGGCCCCCGCGACCAAACGAAGGCCACCAACTGAAGGACACTCTATTACAGCTACCTGTACATTAGGCAGTATCCCAAATAAAGCCATTTTAGGAAGTCAGACTCGCGTTAAGCGATCATTTTGGCAGGAGTCAAAGGCCGCCAAATGGAAACTGATTTGGAGCGAATCCCAGATGGAGCGCCAAGAAGAAGTCTCTGTGGAGCCCGAGTAGTGGGCTTCAAGGCTCTTTGAGCGAACAAGAGACCAATGTGTGCGTATTAGGCACCCTGACCACAGTGTGGTCTAGTTTTCTAGGTGGCTCACTCAGGGCTCTCCAACGCCCTGAGTGAACCAGTGTCTGGGCTCCAGTGGATGGATGGGTAGATGGACAGACAGACAGACAGACAGACAGACAAACAGACAGATAGATAGAGTGAGGGCGTTAGATAGATAGATAGACAGGTAGACAGGTAGATAGACAGATAGACAGACAGACAGACAGACAGACAGACAGACAGACAGACAGATAGATAGATAGATAGATAGATAGATAGATAGATAGATAGATAGATAGATAGATCAATCAGACCCACAGCCTAGCTGTTCTCTCGCTAAATTGATGTGTGTACCTTAGGTGCATTACCCAATTGGAACTGGGCCACCTTGTCAGACCCTGTAACTCAGGGCATCGGTGTACCCAGGGCCTACCAGGGGCTGAAGCATGTATTATGCCACCCCTGGAGGGCCATCTAAATCTGACACAACTGGCTGCGCGACAGGTGGGGCAATGTGGCGTACTCGCCCGTTGCTTTAGGTATAGTATCCCTATATCTAACCCTACAATGGACACCCGAGTTCCTATCAGTCACTCCTATGGCAGGCCTTAACAATCCTGAAGGCAGAGTGCGGGGAATCGTGTGAATTGGGCTCCGGCACGAGCCGAGCCCGGTTGCAGCTTGCGGAACCAAGACCCAATGGCTGGTCCATGATAACGCATACCACATCGGTAACTTCGGTGCCGCGTTATCAAGACATGTCGAGTAAGGTGTCATACGAATCGGGATGCTGACCCCTCACCAATGCTGGCGACGAGGTTAGCATTCCACCCTTCTAGAGGGACACGACATGTACGTAACTGTGAACCCCGGTTAAAGTTAGCTGAAGCCTCAGCTCCACAAAATGGATGCTGCCACCACAGACACGAGTCTGACCTCCTGCTGCTGGGAGTCCTTCCAGTAGGGAGAGCTTGGACAAAGGGTTTCCTGTCCGGGGCGGTGTTTGCACCGTCCCAGACAGGGTTTTGTGTATTCTGGGTAGGAAGACCTTCACAAGAAGGTGACATCGGAGTGGCACCCCGGTGCTCACTACGCATCTGCCGGTTAGAACCAGTTCCAGGGGCGCGCAGCCCCTGACCTGGGGAAAGTCCGGCAGGGGAGAGGGGTGTAACTACCCCCCTTCCTGGTCCCGCCCCTAGGGCAGGACCTAGTCATGTACCCACCCCTTTCTTTAGAATAAAGGCCGGAGCGGGGACCCTTCCAAATTAGATCATCTTTGAATCAAGAATACTTTCTACGAAAGGACTTCGAGACTCTTCTTAAGATTTCTCCCTTGTGGCTAAGGAGTAGTCACCCTGCGTCCGCAGGCACCATCTAAGAACTCTGCGGTTTGCTGCAAGTCCTTCCTCAGGAATCCGACTGCCCAGCTCGACGAGAACCGGCTTCCCTGGCACCTCTGACCTCTACCCACATCGTCAGCTCAGCTGAGATCCGTGGGTGCGACGAGACCTCGAAGGTACCGGCCATCATCAAAACCTGCACGCTTTCTTAACCAGCACAACCACCGAAGGAATCCTCTTTTGAGTGCTCTGGGGTCCGAGAAGCCCCGACCCTGAGCAGCTCCAGCACCGAAGTGCAGTCTCCCAGCATCTCCACGATCTGCGTGGGGCCCTTCTGCTACGCTGTTCAGCACGTTGTCCTATCACTAGCCGCTGGCTTGTGACTCTGTTGGACGACAACAGACAACCAACGCTGCTGGGCTGGTTGCTCCAGACTGGCCTTTGCTCCCTTCTGCGAAAGGAGCACCCCAGACCCTCCTGGTCCACTCAAGACGCCATTTTAGGCCCACCACGTGGCCCTGAAATCTGCCAAGGCTTGTTGCCCCAATCCTGGGCCCAGCGACGCCGACAGCATCAACCTTCGTGGGACAGCTCGCACCTCCATCCTGGTCGCCGACAACGCCTCCTGGTCCGTGAGACTGCAGAGCCTAGCGTCGCCCACTCACCTGGTCGAGGTGACGATCATCCGGTGCCCTCCTGGTACCCTCTGACTACTGGCTAGTAGTACGAACTTGGTCCCCTCTGCTTTCAGGTATCATCGATCTCTGATCCAGGCTTGGATCTCTACGAACTATTCACCACTGGTCGCCGGCCAGCAACTCCTTCCTTCCGGCTCCTGGCTTGCCAGCGAAGACCCCCGACGCCTGTAAGACTTGTGCAGCCGCAGCCCTCGTGGCTAGGTAACTTCAGCATTTCGGTGCCTGCATAGCCTCCTTACTTAAGGGTCCCGAGTCCCTCGCTTCCGACTTGCCTTATCGGGTCCGCCCGAGACCACTAAACTGTCCGTGCCCTCCGGCACTTGTTTTAATTGTGCACTTGAAGTATTTTCCTAAGAGTTTGGTTCTGTGCTTAGTACCCTGTCCTCATAAAGAGTACAGGGCTGTTGTGATTCTAATAAATATACTGTTTATTTTCATAACACTTGTGTGGTGTCCTTTCACTTGGTGTTCAAGGGGTATGTGATGGTATAACAGCTGGCTTAACACGCCCTCTAGAGTTTAGCCCGAAGACTGCTCGTATCCACGCTACTAGGATAGCTGGTCTAAGGTTGACTTACAACCAATCACCATAAGGGTCGTTTGGACCGATGCATAGCGGTCGCTAGAATAGCGAACGCTGCATGTCGGGCCAACTTCTCATAATAGATAGATAGATAGATAGATAGATAGATAGATAGATAGATAGATAGATAGATAGATAGATAGATAGATAGATAGATAGATAGATAGATAGATAGATAGATAGATAGATAGATAGGCAGGTAGACAGACATAGATAGATAGATAGATAGATAGATAGATAGATAGATAGATAGATAGATAGAAAGATAGATAGATAGATAAACCTTTATTCCATGATTACTAAAAATCATCAATCAATCAATCAATCATTTGTATAGCGCGCTACTCACCCGGAAGGGTCTCAATGCGCTGGGGGGGAGGGGTCCGCTACTGCTCGATGAGCCAGGTCTTGAGGAGCTTCCTGAAGGAGAGATGATCCTGGGTCAGCCGGAGGTGGATCGGGAGGGAGTTCCATGTCTTGTCTGCCAGGTAGGAGAAGGATCTTCCCCCGGTGGTGGCTTTGCGGATGGGTGGTACGGCGGCAAGGGCAAGGCTAGTTGATCGTAGCTGGCAGGTGGGTGTGTAGAAGGTCAGGCGGTTGTTGACGTACTTGGGGCCCAGGTCATGGAGTGCCTTGTGTGCGTGGGTGAGGAGCCTGAACGTGATCCTCTTGCTGACGGGGAGCCAGTGCAGGTCTCTCAGATGGCCGGAGATGTGGCTGTGTCGGGTGATGTCCAGGAAGAGTCGTGCGGAGGCGTTCTGGATACGCTGGAGTCTTTTCTGAAGTTTGGCTGTGGTTCCGGCATAGAGGGTGTTTCCGTAGTCTAGTCGGCTGGTGACGAGTGCCTGGGTGACCGTCTTCCTGGTTTCGGTGGGGATCCATCGGAAGATCTTACGGAGCATGCGCAGGGTGTTGAAGCATGATGACGAGACGGCGTTGACTTGCAAATTTGAAACAATATATCAAAATGTGCAATATGATAAGACCCTATTTTGCAAAATATGCTTTGATAAAACACTTATCTATCTATCTATCTATCTGTGGACTGCACAAGTATTGAACCGGAAGACAATGATTGCACTGCCGGGGCTCCGGCTCTGCTCTGTGATGTCACACATTGAAGCTGATATAACTCCTCCCTCGATGACATCACACATATACATTTCAGAAAAGCCCTCCAAGCTGCGGATGCATTCTAAGTTCGTCGCAGGCCTGTCCGTCACAATCTTTCACAAGCCGGCCCACCCCCAGGCACCACCTGCTCTTTCATCCAAGGCTGAGATAGGAGAGTCATGTTTAGAAGAGAGCTGTGTCCTCTCAGTGGCCTTGTCCCGTACCTTCCACGTCACTGATTGACATGTCCTGCACCATGCACGAGCCCCAGATATTCATAGGAAAACAGCTTTCCTAGGATTCCATGGACTATGATGTCATATCCTTCCATAGGGCCTATCCTGGTTCTGGGGCATCTTTAATGCAGGCCTCTAATAGGATGAAGCGGGTGGAGCCCAGAGTCAGTGAGAAGCCAGGATTTTGGAGAGTTTAACGCTCCTACCTGTCCGCAATCCATTGCTCGTCAGTGTTAGACATCAGTGGGATCTAGACCTCAGTGCCCTGGACCCCCTGCAGACATGTCCCAGCCATGCCTCTTCACATGTGCGGCTGCCCTGCTTCATGTGTCTTACACCGCGTGCACCCCTCAGCGGTGAAGGGTCATGGACCAGGTGATGATCTGTCCATTCAGTGGGCCCTGAACAAAACCCAAACATTTAATGATTATTATCCAGATCAGCATTAGTGGATTGCTGCATTCCTATAGGCTGCTGGTATATTAGCACCAGCCCGGGAGGCAAGCAGAGTGCTCAGCACATAGATGTCTTGCATTTGAATCGTGTTGTCTTGTACTGGAGGTTTGGTGTCTTGTACTGGAATCTTGGTGTCTTGCACTGGAATCTTGGTGTCTTGCACTGGAATCGTGCTGTCTTGCACTGGAATATTGGTGTCTTGTACTGGAATCTTGGTGTTTTGCACTGGAATCTTGGTGTCTTGCACTGGAATCTTGGTGTCTTGCACTGGAGTTTTGGTGTCTTGCACTGTAATCTTGCTTTCTTGCACTGGAATCTTGGTGTCTTGCACTTGAATCTTGGTGTCTTGCACTGGAATCTTGGTATCTTGCACTGGAATCTTGGTGTCTTGCACTGGAATCCTGGTGTCTTGCACTTGAATCGGGCTGTCTTGCACTGGAATCTGGGTGTCTTGCACTGGAATCTTGGTGTCCTGCACTGGAACCTGGGTGTCTTGCACTTGAATCTTGGTGTCTTGCATGTGGAATCTAGGTGTCTTGCACTGGAATCTTGGTGTCTTGCACTTGGATTGTGCTGTCTTGCACTGGAATCGTGCTGTCTTGCATTGGAATATTGGTGTCTTGCACTTGAATCTTGGTATCTTGCACTTGAATCTTGGTGTCTTGCACTGGAATCGTGGTGTCTTGCACTTGAATCGTGCTGTCTTGCACTGGAATCTTGGTGCCTTGCCCTGGAATATTGGTGTCTTGCACTTGAATCTTGATGTCTTGCACTTGAATCTTGGCATCTTGCACTGCAATCTTGGTGTCTTGCACTTGAATCTTGTTGTCTTGCACTTGAATCTTGGTGTCTTGCACTGGAATCTTGGTGTCTTGTACTGGAATCTTGGTATCTTGCACTGGAATCTTGGTATCTTGCACTGGAATCTTGGTGTCTTGCACTTGAATCTTGGTGTCTTGCACTGGAATCTTGGTATCTTGCACTGGAATCTTGGTGTCTTGCACTTGAATCTTGGTGTCTTGCACTTGAATCTTGGCATCTTGCACTGGAATCTTGGTGTCTTGCACTTGAATCTTGTTGTCTTGCACTTGAACCTTGGTGTCTTGCACTGGAATCTTGGTGTCTTGTACTTGAATCGTGCTGTATGGCACTTGAATCTTGGTGTCTTGCACTGGCATTGTCGTGTCTTGCACTGGAATCTTGGTGTCTTGCACTTGAATCTTGGTATCTTGCACTGGAATCTCGGTGTCTTGCACTTGAATTGTGCTGTCTTGCACTTGAATCTTGGTGTCCGGCACTGGAATCTTGGTGTCTTGCACTTGAATTGTGCTGTCTTGCACTGAAGGACTGGGTTTTTCTAAGACCCAGTGGTGCCAGGGATAACACCTAAAACCTTTGTGGGTAACCTGTTCCGGCGTACAAATGACAGAGACACGGGACACTTCCTTCGGCGTCAAATATTCGAGGTTTTATTACTGCAGGGAACACAGAAGCCACAGGAAGTACAACATGTGTAGGTTCGAGGAGACTGCTTCAAATTGTATCTGTGGATCGCTCTTCTTATACAGTTTTTGAGCATAGGATAACATGGTTCACAAAGAATTACAACCTGGTTCCCATCGTAAAGATCATAGGGGGTCGCTTTCATGTATTCAGAGCCCGGAACATAATTACAGTAACGTTCGGCAGTTCCCAATTGTAAAAGTACATCTTCCCACCATTAGTACATTCCATTCAACAGTAAACGAATCGAGGAAAGGACAGAAACAGGTGCAGAGGAAGACGAGGACAGTGAACAGATCGAAAAGGGTGTAAAAGGGGTGGTACCAGGAAACACGAGTTGCAGGCATCAAAGGGGACTTGCCTAATGAATGCACAACTGAGACAATAGACCGGCACGGCAAGATGAGCCTCGAACGGGGCCATCTGCCTTACAGTGTCATCCCCCTCATCATAAAGACACCTTCAAAGGAAACGTGTTTTCCGCAAGAGTTTGGGAATCCCAGGGTCGCGAAGCGGACAGTGTCCGTTCGCTGGCTACTTGAGGGCAAGAAACAAAATGGATGCCGTATCTAAGATGGAACCCGTGGGTTCAGATGAAGAAACCCACGAAACAAACGAACAGTTTAGGTTAGCACAGCGAAAACGCGTACACCCACTAAACTTGTCATTTGCGGTTCGTAGATACCAGACTCGACCATATTCGTGCGAGTCAAAAACACCACTTACAATTGTCACGGAACCCCAGACGCTCCTTTTGCCCTCATGTAGGCAAGCACTAGTCGGAATCATAGTCAATCTCGATATTCATCAGACCATCTAGATGCTGTTGCAACATAATTCTATCCATCAGAGTTCCCTTGGTAACAGGCGGCTGCCTTATACACGTCGTAGCACAGAGGCCACATAAGGCAGGACCACACTGCACACAAAGGCAACACGTGAACAGGAATGCTACAACTACCCCAATGATCATCAGAATCTTCCAACCCCAAGTCGACATTAGGCCCCAAAACCACCCGAGAAGCGTCCAATCCCCTACGTCCACGTGTATGGACTCAGAGATCTTGTGCAACTTCGAGATGGCTTGGTAGACAGTCGGAGCGTTGTCTGGAATGAAAATACAACAACTCGAATGGATCACCTTACATACTCCACTTCGATCTGCTAAGACAACGTCTAAAACCATACGATTTTGCAACGTCATCAGCCGATCCGCCTGAAGCTCTGCTGTAATATTGCCAAGGGCACTGGCAGTGATATTAGCAGTCAATTCCACCACTCGAGTCAACTGTCTCAGGTTCCTACTATTGACCATAGGTCCCCAAAACGGAAAGAAACCCTTGAAAAAGTCTCCCGCCTCTTGACCGGCAGTGTCCTCTTTGCTAATCACGCCCCTCACAACTCTAGTAATCGGAGGCAGCCGTAAAAGTCGGTGGCAACAAGTTTGCAATATAACAGGTGCCCGCGAAGTCCAGGGGCAACCATGTATATGCACGGTCGTAACAGACAAAGTACGTACCCTTGGCAGTCAGGAGAACAGGGGAAGAGAGCATTGGTAAGACATACGTCTCAGAGCAAGCACTCTCCCCAAGGTGAACTCTCGGGCTTCGGCCACGGCCTTTCAGACAGAAATTACCAAGGTGGGGTACGATCCATATTGGAGATGAGCTTCTAAGCTGTCTTTCGCTTACGAGCGCACTATACTCAACCTCACTCAGATCCCTATAGGCTCGCACCTCTTCCTCTGGGATGAGCGACGGCTCATAGATATCCCTATCTAAATCAGCAATCGCTATCGCCAAAGACTTATGATACGGACCGGGACCAAAGTGTGGAGGACGTGGCTCTCGGTTAGGGTAAGAATCTAGTGCGCTTCGAAACATTGTTTGGAATGCCCGAGCTGAACCCTGGGAACTATAAGGAAGGACCAAGTACGGAATTCCCTTATCGGTGGTATGTGGCATCAACCCACACACCCAACAATTGGTAGTATTCATCACCAACTGATGCTGATGAAGAAGCTGTATGAAGGAATTGTTCATGAATTCCGCACGTCTAACCTGCTCGTGTTGTGGTAAGATGTGGAAGGAATGAGGAGAAACAGTGGAGGTAAGTTTAGGTTCAGAAGAAGGGGTAGGTGAGGCAGTAGGCAACAATAACTGTATCATGTAATACATCCCACCCACCAATAGCGAGGAAACAGTTAGGAATAAGAGGAACGTCTGAAACATGAAACATTTTGTATGTGCAATTCTGCGCAACTCGAATCTGTGGGCCTGAGCCTTTTCCAATTCCGACAGCTTCGAGAAAGCCATCCTCTAAAACCGTCCACAACGTTCTTGACGCACTTCGTTCTGTGTAGCAGTAGTAAATCCCCAGGAGTTCCTAGGAATCGACGGTCTTTGACCTAGTGTTGAGACCTACTAACCAGAAGGAAGTACCCGCGCGGCCCTACGGTCCACCCGGATGTAAGGTATTTTAATCAACAATATATACAAAATCCGCTAGCTGTGGAAGCAAAAACACATATGCGAAAAAAAACTCAAATTTCACGAAATCACAATTATGCAAGTGTGTTCAAACTGAATAGTGGCAATGGGGTAACGTAGATGTCTGGGGAGAAAGCAAAGATCATTTTATTTGTCTCTGGTATTGGATCGAAGAAAATATCGGCTTCTCCCAGGACGTGTCTGTTCGTCAAACAATTGGTCCGAAGACGACACAGAGTTCTGTTGACCAGTCAACTGTTCAGATCTTGAGTTCTGTGATGACAAATGTTCAACAATATCGTTCTGCTGTACTGAGGTATCTCCAACAGGCTGAGCGTCGCTAAAAGGAACGAAGGTCGGCACAGTTTCGACTTCAGACGAGGCGATGCCCTTCCTCACCCACGAGTCTGCTGGTAAAGGTATAGGTACCTTTTTGGTATGGGTGGCATGCGCCCAGTTCTTACGCCCTTCCAAACGAACAGCAGTCCTCGTGGCAAGAAGCACCTGGTAGGGTCCGGTAAAACGAGGCTCAAGGTTGCGCTTTCGGGCGAAATTCCTCGTCACCACCCAGTCTCCGGGCTGGAGCTGGTGGCCTGGACCCTCCGTCTGCGTCGGCAGTGCTTCAAAGACCTGTTGGTGAATTAACCTCAGTTTAGCAGTCAGATCATGAAGATAATCGATCAACATTGGGTACTCAAGATCAGAGAACACACTGGGTCTAGGGACCCCCCCAAACATTGGCAGGGCGGCCAAACACAATCTCATAGGGGCTGAGCCCTACTCGGGAGTGTACAGTCACCCTGGTTGACAGAAGAGCTAAGGGCAAAGCGTCAGGCCACGAGAGGCCAGTCGTAGCCTGAATCTTTGCTAGTTTCAACTTAAGGGTGCCATTATACCCTTCAACCAAACCTGCTGACTGGGGATGATTGGCGCTGTGGAATTTCTGAGTAATTCCAAGGCCCTTACACACATTCTTCATCACACTCCCTACAAACTCACTTCCGTTATCAGACCATACAATCCGTGGCATTCCATACCGAGGAAAGTATTCCTTCAGTAGGATTTTTGCAGTGGACAGAGCAGTGTTGTCTTTGAGAGGGTAGGCTTCAATCCATCGGGAGAATGCGCAAACCACAACTAAAACGTACTTCAGGTTATTGCATCGCTCCATATGGATGAAGTCCAGCTGAATCACCTCAAAGGGACATGAAGGGGGAGCAAAATGGCCAGGGGGTGTAGGGGTTCCCTTACCAGGATTGTACATCATACATATCATACAATTCTTCACCAATCTCTCAGCACACTTAGTAATACCATCACTCTTCCATACAGGGGACAACAACTTGCAGATACCTTTCGCACTAATATGTGCCAAACCGTGTGCCATTGTCACAACAGCTAGCACATACGCATCCGGCAACATCCACCTCTTATTCTCCGACAAATCAATCCAGCAGCCATTCGCATCCAACTTTCCCATGCTCTCTTTCCACTTCGTCTTTTCAGTCTCGGTGGCCTCATTCTGAATCGCTTTCACACTCTCGATGGTGTCTTCACACGCATGTACCATGTTACAACGCATACCATTACAACTACCTACTATTACAACGCGACCATTACAACGCATACCATTACAACGCATAGTGCTTTGAGGTGCTGGATAGTGGTAAGTATAATTTACTATTCTAACTCCAGTCCCCGTGGACACTAGGGAAGGTGTTGGATAGTAAATTATACTTATTCCCTATCCTAGAGCGCCCCCCAGCGCAATGCGTTGTAATGGTATGCGTTGTAAAAGTAGCGTTGTAATAGTAGGTAGTTGTAAAAGTTGCGTTGTAACAGGTGTATTCCCTTCACACATACCCGTTTCTGTAGGCCACCTTACCGAACTCGTCACATACATTCTAGTGCTAAGGTTCCTGGCAGTCTCCTTAGCAACTTCATCCGCAAATGCATTGCCAAGACCAACATCATCCGTCACCTTACGGTGTGCACAACATTTAATAATCGCCACCTGCTCGGGCAATGTAAGTGCATCCAAAAGATCATTCACAAGCTGTCCATGCTGAATCTTTGTACCATGCGATGTCATAAAACCTCTCTCTTTCCACAATCGTCCGAAGCTATGAGCAACACCAAATGCATACTGTCTGTCCGTAAACACATTCACCCGTTTCCCTTTTGACAACACACACGCTCTAGTCAAGGCAATCAGCTCTGCCGCCTGTGCAGAATTCTGATTCAATCTCGCAGTCTCCACAACCGTACTCAACGTCACCACAGCATAAGCAGTCGTCACATCACCATTCAGCAATTTAAAACACGACCCATCCACATACAGGGTCCCATCGGGGTCTTCCAATGGAGTATTTTTCAGGTCCACACGACCTTTTGTTTCCTCCTCAGTTCGTAAGTAGCAGTCATGAGGTGCTACTTCGTCTGATTCCATACTGATTGGCAACAAAGTCGCCGGGTTCAGGACATTACAGCGTTTTATTTGAATGTGACTTGCCAGAAGCGTCAACTCATACCCAGACAACCTTGCATTCGTCAGGTGTTGGGTTTTCGTACGATTCAAGAGAGTGTCAACTGCATGCGGAACCATCACCGTAAGCATATTATATATGACCAGTCCTGCAGATTGTCGGATGGACACCGCAGCTGCCGCTGTTGCTCTCAAACAACTTGGCAATGCTCTAGCTACTGGGTCCAAGGTCGAGGAAAAATATGCACATGGACGCTGCTTACCACCGAATTGTTGCGTCAAAACACTTAACGCACAACCTTCCCTCTCGTGAACGTATAGTGTAAACGGCTTACTGTAGTCAGGGGTACCTAACACAGGGGCCGAACACAACGCGTCACATAGTTCAGAAAAACTTTTCTGACATTCTTCCGTCCATGGCAAAGGAGTTGGAACATCCTTGCACGTAAGAGCCACCAATGGTTTTGCTAGCAATGAAAAATTTGGAATCCATTGCCTGCAGTATGACGTGATACCCAAAAAGGCACGCACATCTCTCTGAGTTGTTGGCACAGTCATTCGAGCGATCGCTGCAATTCTCTCTGGGGTCAACCTTCTTCCCTCCTTTGACAATAAGTGACCCAGATAGGTGACTTCTTGGCACCAATATTGAAGTTTAGAAGGTGACACCTTGTGATGTAAGTCACAGAGATGCTGTAACAACGATACCGTAGCAATTTTGCAAATGTCCTGAGTGTCCGCAGCCACCAATAAATCGTCGACATATTGGATCAAGGCCGCACCGGCTGGCAATGCAAACGCATCAAGTTGACTCTTCAAGGCTTGACTGTATATCGATGGGCTCTCACAGTAGCCCTGAGGAGCACGTTTAAACCTGAAGCTGCGACCACCTAGAGAGAAACCGAAAAAGGTCCCTACTTTCCTCAGCAATCGGAATGCTGAAGAAAGCATTCTTCAGATCGATCATTGAGAACCAAGATGCAGATGCTGGAATCAGAGTCAGTAGAGCCGTAATGTCAGGCACCACAGGGAACTGAGGAACCACAATTTTATTCACCTCCCGTAAATCGATGACAAAACGATAAACAGGGGGCTTTGATGGATCAGTGCGCTTCAGAATGGGTAGCGCAGGACTATTGCACACGTTTCCCCGAGTCTCCTCGATAACATCTTTCTCAATCAAATCGTAGATGATTGCTAACAGCGCTCGCTCACCATCAAGGGAGATACGATACTGGGGAATACGTGGCAAACGCACATTAGATTCTCAGTGAACAACATATGGGGAGATATCAAGCAGGCCCACATCATTGGGACCTGTTGCCCATAAAGATGCAGGAAGAGAACTCAATTCCGGTGGAAGCTTATCGAGAGGCAAGTACATAGGAGAGATAACACTCTCACCCAAAGTAAGCTTCACTCCCGCAGGAGAACAATACAAAGTCGCATATAGACGTTTCAACAAATCCAAGCCCAAAAGATTTTCACCACAACCAGTAGTCAAAATCAAAGGAGCTTTCAGTTCACGAGGCCCAATCATAAGGGGCAATGGGCGTGAAACCGGATTGCTAACAGGGGCGCCAGAGAATCTAACGGAAACATTTGTTAAGCCAGACAAAGGTGCGCCAGGGAGTTTCGAATGCATGATGGAACTTTTCGCTGCACCAGTGTCCAACAGAAAAGGCTCAACGACGCCCGAGGTGGCAACTGCGACGTAAGGCCCTCTCTGATCAACCGGAACTGATACTACTCCCTCTCCTTGTCTATGGCCGTCCTAGTAATTACCGTCGTCAGTGCCCTGATCAACGTAATAACCGTCCACATTATACTGTGCAGATCTTCCTTGCGACGATCCACGCTGATCAAAACAATTATTAGAATCAGAAGAATCATTAGAACGATCATTTTGAGCAACGCGACCTCTACCACGTGGTGTCTTTTGCGGACCACTGCGACCTCCTCTAGATGAATTACCACTATTGCGATCACGCAAAACTGGACAATCGAATTTCAAATGACCCTCTCCCCTACAATAGGCACACTGATTGTACCCCAACGAAGATCTCTGCGAAGAGGAGTCATTTCGTGTTTGCGACCTATTCGACTGAGACTGCGATCGACTCCGCTGTTGCGTATCATTCTGATTCGAACGTGGAGGATACGCTTGTTGCAACAATACTTTAGTTTTGAGCTCTTTCGTCTTTTTATCAGCACAATCATTTTCCTCTTTCTCCCTATTCTCATAATATTGTGCCGTAGCCAATATCTGAGCAGAGGTGGAAACAGCACACGCACTCTCAGAAATCCTTAACTTGTTGCTTAAGTCCGGCAACAAATTAGACACAAATTTGTCCACGAACAATCTCTGGCCTCCCTCAGTGCCCATATCTTGACCACTGTGATCGATGAATGCCTCCTCAAATCTCGTAAAGAAATCGGAGACCTTTCATCCTTCTTTTGCTTGCAAGCGGACAACTTGTCCCAATTCACCTTCATAGCTGGCATAAGCGTTTTCATAAGGGTAATAATTCTCTGGGGCAAAGCCGTAATTAACTGTTCAGGCTTCGCCCCACCAACTTGTCGTGTATCCGCCGCTATAAGAGCAGCCCAATCACCACCTAATTCTGCCGCATGATTTTCTTGACGAATTTTCGCCCAAACTGGTTGCGGAACTTCGTTACCGAACAACATATCGATGTCAGCAAGGTTCATTATTGTAGCATCCACTAACTGAGATAATTCTTTATAGTATCCTGCAGGATTTTTGCGAGGATCAGGCAAAGATTGCTTCACCTGCAATACTTCCGATCGCTTCCACGGAAGATGTATCCACACTCTCTGGAAGTGTGGCAGGATCGGCGGATTTAGAGTGGCATCACCTGGCATCCATACTGGGGGAACCTCACGCATAGGATACTGACCAGGCGCTGCTGGCGGTCCCTCAATGTCTTCTAAAAACAATGCCCGAGGCATTATAGAAGGACAAAAAGATAATAACTGCTCGACAGCACGTCGAACATTGCTACCTACCATTATACCACTCGCAAACTGGAGCTGAAGATTAGATAGAGCAGTCAATACATCATCAGACGGATCAGCCGATATTTGATCACGCAAAAGCTTGCACATTTCCTCAAACACGAACCTTTGTGTCGGTTTGTTGAACTGAGAAAACGTATCAAGCACCACACGTGGAGGATTCCTAAGGGGGTATCTAATCCAACCCATCGCCATATTATATAGCGAATCACGTTCCCTACTACCAGGAAGCTGACTTCGTCTTTGGGGACCATCAGAGCCAGCGGACTCAAGAATTGGTCCGAGAGAAGTGAAGAAATTAGCAGCAACAGAGGGAACACGACGTCGAGAAGATGGGGAAGAAGAGTAACTCAACGGGGTAACAAGAGAAGTGTCAGAAACAGAAGAGACAGCAGGAGTAACCAAAACAGTAGGAGCAGCGGGAGCAGAGTATGAGGAAGTACAAGCGGAGGAGCAGTAGGGACTGGAGCAGGTAAGGGAGCAGGAACAGGTTGAGGAACAGGAACAGGTTGGGGAACAGGAACAGGAGCAGGCGGAGGAAAAGGGACGGGGGGAACCACAGGAACTATGGTGCCCTGTGCATACGGAGGTGGTGACTTCAAGAGATAGGACAACAAGGGATCCTCTACTACGTCCTCCTTCTTATCCGTACCCGTCAGTAAAGCGGGGTAACACTTATCGACAGTCATGCGCTGCAATCTATCAAAAACTTCCTTTTCCTTTTCCTCCTTATCTCGCTGAAACTGCTCTGTGTTTCTTACCGTTGTAACAATCCCTTCTCTCTTATTACGTTTAATCTGCTTGATTTCTTTCTGCTTGGCTTCTTTACGCCACAACCGAAAGGAATCAAACATGGCCGGCCTTGCTTTTCTTTGGAACAATTTAGCTTCAAGATTATCTAAAATCGGTGCCTCAAAACTACCATGAGGTGGCCAACTAAGGACACCGTCTTTTTTAGTATAACGAACCCAACACTCATTGAATGCAATTGGACCTAAACCGTGTCGGCTGTACAACTCATAAGTTGGAGTTCCAACCGGGGGTATCGGACACGAGTCCTCCAGTCGGGAATCCGCACCACGACCCTTAAAGCAACTGAACAAAGTACTACAGCTAGGCATCATGCACACTAACCGAGTTTCACAAACGTCAAGGGTTATAGGATTATAATGTCCCTGCAAAGAGCAAAACCCCTCGGTTTTTGGCGACTGCAGACGTCAAATATCACAACAAAGAACAAAATACCAAGAACCACAAATGCAATGGAACCATGCAACAACTAAGCACCCACAACAAAGGACTCTGGGAGCGACCCACAAATACTTAACTCAAAGAATCAGTGGCGTCACCAGGAAGGCCCGTCAATCGTCTCGCTGTACCAAGGTCTACGCCAGGCGCCAAAACAGGTCTACAGTCAGGGCAGCAGTCCGTCGCAGCCGTCAGGAGGCGGGGATCTTCACGGAAAAAGTCGTCGGGCCACTTGTTTCGACAACAGGATCGATGAAGCGGGGTGCACCTTCCCTCGGAGATTTCACACGAAGTTCCTCACGATCGTCGGGCTTGGACCGGTACCACTGATGCAGCCCCACGTTGGGTGCCAACTGAAGGACTGGGTTTTTCTAAGACCCAGCGGTGCCAGGGATAACACCTAAAACCTTCGTGGGTAACCTGTTCCGGCGTACAAATGACAGAGACACGGGACACTTCCTTCGGCGTCAAAGATTCGAGGTTTTATTACTGCAGGGAACACAGAAGTCACAGGAAGTACAACATGTGTAGGTTCGAGGAGACTGCTTCAAATTGTATCTGTGGATCGCTCTTCTTATACAGTTTTTGAGCATAGGATAACATGGTTCACAAAGAATTACAACCTGGTTCCCATCATAAAGATCATAGGGGGTCGCTTTCATGTATTCAGAGCCCGGAACATAATTACAGTAACGTTCGGCAGTTCCCAATTGTAAAAGTACATCTTCCCACCATTAGTACATTCCATTCAACAGTAAACGAATCGAGGAAAGGACAGAAACAGGTGCAGAGGAAGACGAGGACAGTGAACAGATCGAAAAGGGTGTAAAAGGGGTGGTACCAGGAAACACGAGTTGCAGGCATCAAAGGGGACGTGCCTAATGAATGCACAACTGAGACAATAGACCGGCACGGCAAGATGAGCCTCGAATGGGGCCATCTGCCTTACAGTGTCATCCCCCTCATCATAAAGACACCTTCAAAGGAAACGTGTCTTCCGCAAGAGTTTGGAAATCCCAGGGTCGCGAAGCGGACAGTGTCCGTTCGCTGGCTACTTGAGGGCAAGAAACAAAATGGATGCCGTATCTAAGATGGAACCCGTGGGTTCAGATGAAGAAACCCACGAAACAAACGAACAGTTTAGGTTAGCACAGCGAAAACGCGTACACCCACTAAACTTGTCATTTGCGGTTCGTAGATACCAGACTCGACCATATTCGTGCGAGTCAAAAACACCACTTACAATTGTCACGGAACCTCAGCACTTGAATCTTGGTGTCTTGCACTGGCATCTTGGTGTCTTGCACTGGAATCTTGGTGTCTTGCACTTGAATCTTGGTATCTTGCACTGGAATCTTGGTGTCTTGCACTTGAATCTTGGTGTCTTGCACTGGAATCTTGGTATCTTGCAATGGAATCTTGGTGTCTTGCACTGGAATCGTGGTGTCTTGCACTTGAATCTTGGTGTCTTGCACTGGAATCTTGGTGTCTTGCACTTGAATCTTGGTGTCTTGCACTGGAATCTTGGTATCTTGCACTGGAATCTTGGTCTCTTGCACTTGAATCTTGGTGTCTTGCACTGGAATCTTGGTATCTTGCACTTGAATTTTGGTGTCTTGCACTTGAATCTTGGTGTCTTGCACTTGAATCTTAGTGTCTTGCACTTGAATTGTTGTGTCTTGCACTGGAATCTTGTTGTCTTGCACTTGAATCTTGGTGTCTTGTACTGGAATCTTAGTGTCTTGCACTTGAATCGTGCTGTCTTGCACTTGAATCTTGGTATCTTGCACTGGAATCTTGGTATCTTGCACTGGAATCTTGGTGTCTTGCACTGGCATCTTGGTGTCTTGCACTGGAATCTTGGTGTCTTGCACTTGAATCTTGGTGTCTTGCACTGGAATCTTGGTGTCTTGCACTTGAATTGTTGTGTCTTGCACTGGAATCTTGTTGTCTTGCACTTGAATCTTGGTGTCTTGTACTGGAATCTTGGTGTCTTGTACTGGAATCTTGGTGTCTTGTACTGGAATCTTGGTGTCTTGCACTTGAATCGTGCTGTCTTGCACTTGAATCTTGGTATCTTGCACTGGAATCTTGGTATCTTGCACTGGAATCTTGGTGTCTTGCACTGTAATCTTGGTGTCTTGCACTTGAATCTTGGTGTCTTGCACAGTAATCTTGGTGTCTTGCACTTGAATCTCTGTGTCTTGCACTGGAATCTTGGTGTCTTGCACTGGCATCTTGGTGTCTTGCACTGGAATCTTGGTGTCTTGCACTTGAATCTTGGTGTCTTGCACTTGAATATTGGTATCTTGCAATGGAATCTTGGTGTCTTGCACTGGAATTGTGGTGTCTTGCACTTGAATCTTGGTGTCTTGCACTGGAATCTTGGTGTCTTGCACTTGAATCTTGGTGTCTTGCACTGAAATCTTGGTGTTTTGAACTTGAATCTTGGTGTCTTGTGTGAGAAGTTGGCCTGGTATATGATGCTCACTAGTTCTAGTGATCACCTTTTACCATGCCAAGCAACCCTTATGATGATTGATTGTAAGTCAACCTCATAGACCAGCTATCCTAGTAGCGTGGACAAAGCGGTCTTAGGCTAAACTCTGTAAAGGCATGTGAAGCAAGCTGTTTTACCATACACAATCCCCTTGAATACCAAATGAAAGGACACCACACAGATATATATTGAAAATATATATATATATATTTATTACTACAAGTATCCCCTAGTCTCTTTATGAGCACAGAAGCAAATGCGATAAAACAAAACACAGTTTAAATATACAAAAGTTGCACAATATGGATGAGCCCTAGGGGCCACCTAAACCATATACTAAAATAGTGGTATAAGAACCACCAATCGGAAAGGAAAGAGGCCTAAGGCCTGGGGAATCGCTAGAGCTGTTCGGGACTAACAGTGAAGAAGTCGGGAAAGGCCCGCGGGACTCGGGTGCAGTGCTTAAAGCACATGCATGCACCAATGCAATGTCAATGGTGCGTAAAAGTTACAAAGTTACTGTTTTAGGAACCTTCCGACTGACCTAGAAGGACAAAACATTAGATCTAGACACTAGAGGTATGTACCAGTGTAGGAACACCGGCATTGCTGAGTTACCTCACCCACAGGACGCGGGTGCACAGGTGCGAAGTAGTGTCGGGGTTCGTCACGCAGGTCGATGGTGCCTGGAGATGAAGATGCTGCAGGCGGGTCGTCGAGGAGAGTTCCGGTGGATCCAAGGGTGGATCTGAAGAGGTGAAGACCTGAAAGCAGAGGGGACAATGTTCAAAGTCACTAGCCAGTGACTACCGTGGAACCAGGATGGAATCAGGCGATGTCGGGTGCAAACAGGCGATGAGTTGTAGCTTGTCTCCTCAGCCACGTGGACACGAAGAGGTTGAGGATGTCCAGGAGTCGATCACGAGCTGTCCCATAAAGGTTCTAGCTGTTGGCAGTGTTGGCAACTTGATTGGAGCAAACAGGCTTTGACTAATGCAAGCCAGGCAGAAAGTGAAGAAAGCTTGTCACTCAGACCAGCAAGGTCAGAGCGGGTGCTCCTTTTCAGGGGAGCGAGGGCCAGTCGGGCGCAACCAGACCAGCGGTATTGTTTGTAGGTTTTGTCGCCAAGATGGCCGCTAGCCACGTGGCAAGTGGCCAGGATGGCGCATCAAGTGGCAAAGTGCAAAAGGGCCCCACGCAGATCGTGGAGATGCTGGGGGCTGATCTTTGGTGCAAATGCTGCTCGGTGATGGGGCTTCTTAACCCCCAAAGCACAGCATCGAGAGTGCCTTGGGTGCTGCACAGTCAGCTTCTCGGGGGTCTTTCAAGAGGTCCGGTCTCAAGTCTTTCGGTGCCTCCACGGGTCTCTTCTTTTCAGGGACTGTGGATCGGGCTCTGAGATGTCTGGGAATCCAGGTCTTGTTGGGCTCTGGGCTCGGGCTCCCGCGGGAGGCAGCGGCAAAGCAGACGTCGAGTTGCTGGATGGTGCCTGTATTCACAGGTGGTCACTCCTTGGCCACAAGGGAGATGCTCTTCAGTCTTCTGTGCAGCAGAATGTCGAAGTCCAGTTTTCTTCTTAGTTTCAAGTTGAGTCCAGGATGATCTGAAGTCTTGGGACACAGCTCCTACTCTTATTCCAAATCTGGGGGCCGGATCAACTGCTAAGTCCCTCCTCTGGGTGGGACCAGGAAGGGGGGCGGTTACACCCCCTTTCCTTTGTCCAGCCCTGTGCCAGTACTGGGGCTGGAAAGCCCCAGCACCGGTTTGGACTGGCTTATGCACAGGGACACCTTGTGTGCCCTAGGCATGTCTCTTTCTATTCAGCCCTGTCCTACCTAATCCACAAAATCCTGTCTGGGAGGGTGCTCGCACCTCCCAAGGCAGGAAACCCTTTGTCAATGCCTCCCTCGCTGGAAGGACTCCCAGCAGCAGAATGTCAGACTTGTGTCTGTGGTGGCAGCATCCATTTTGTGATGCTGAGGCTCTAGTTTAACTTTAACCGGGGTTCAGGTTATGTACATGTCGTTTCCCTCTAAAAGGGTGGAAAGCTATCCCCATTGACAGAACTGGCGAGGGGGTAGTATCCCAATTCGTATGACACCTTACTCGACATGTTTTGATAAAGCCAAACCAAAGTTAGCAAGTAACCGCAAGAATTATAATGCACTTAAGAGCATATGGTATGGCAATATCCCAGAACAGCTAAGGGAGTTGTTCCCAACAGCTGCAGACAGGCTCAGCTCATGCCAGAGCACCATCTTACATGAAACCAAGCACTCTGCCTCCAGGATTGTAGAGGCCTTCAATAGGAGTGGCTTATAGGTTAACATGTGTCCAGTTAGGTTAGATATAGGCATACTATATCTAAGCAAGAGGTGATTACACCAACTTACCCCAGCTGATTGATCAGCCAGTTGTGTCAAATATAGAGGCCAGGCCAGGGGTGGCACAATACATGCTACAGCCCCTGGTAGGCCTTGGATACACCTATGCCCTGGGTACCTGGGGTACACTGTTACAGGGGCCTATAAGGTGAACCAGTTCCAATTCGTAATGCACCTAGAGTGCATTGGCATTAATTTAGAGAGAGAGCAGCAGGCTGTGGGTCTGATTAGCAGGCCCACAGCCACACTAAGTCATAAACCAGTGAAGCAAAAAGCAAACATTTGGGGTGACCATAGGATAGCAGACCCTACTCTCCTACATCTTGCACTTTAATCTTGGTGTCTTGCACTGGAATCTTGGTGTATTGCACTTGAATCTTGGTGTCTTGCACTTGAATCTTGGTGTCTTGCACTGGAATCTTGGTGTCTTGTACTGGAATCTTGGTATCTTGCACTGGAATCTTGGTATCTTGCACTGGAATCTTGGTATCTTGCACTGGAATCTTGGTGTCTTGCACTTGAATCTTAGTGTCTTGCACTTGAATCTTGGTGTCTTGCACTTGAATCTTGGTGTCTTGCACTTGAATCTTGGTATCTTGCACTGGAATATTGGTGTCTTGCACTTGAATCTTGGTGTCTTGCACTGGAATCTTGGTGTCTTGCACTTGAATCTTGAAGTCTTGCACTTGAATCTTGGTGTCTTGCACTGTAATCTTGGTGTCTTGCACTGGAACCTTGGTATCTTGCACTGGAATCTGGGTGTCTTGCACTGCAATTGTGGTGTTTTGCACTTGAATCGTGGTGTCTTGCACTTGAATATTGGTGTCTTGCACTGGAATCTTGGTATCTTGCACTGGAATCTTGGTATATTGCACTGGAATCTTGGTGTGTTGCACTTGAATCTGGGTGTCTTGCACTGGAATCTCGGTGTATTGCACTTGAATCTTGGTGTCTTGCACTGGAATCTTGGTGTCTTGCACTTGCATCTTGGTGTCTTGCACTGGAATCTTGGTATCTTGCACTGGAATCTTGGTGTCTTGCACTTGAATCTTGGTGTGTTGCACTGGAATCTTGGTATCTTGCACTGGAATCTTGGTATCTTGCACTGGAATCTTGGTATCTTGCACTGGAATCTTGGTGTCTTGTACTTGAATCTTGATATCTTGGACTGTAATCTTGGTGTCTTGCCCTGAAATTTTGGGGGCAGATTTAGAAAAACTGACACATCTTAAAAGATGGTTCAATTTTCTTGCACCAGCCTGCAATACCTTTGCGCCACCATGGCTGCGCTGTATTTACAATACGGTGCACCATGGTGCAAGGAGTGACTGTTGCGTCAGAAATTCTGGCGCATCTGTTGGTGCAAAAGTCATGCATTGCTGGAGTTGTGTCGCAAGCATGATGCAACTCCAGCAATGCATAGTGAGGCCTATACTCATTATACTGCGTCTATGCTTACGTCTACATGAAGCAGGCGTAAGGTTTTGACTCAGTGGCATCCTGGAAGTGCGTCTCTTCTACGAGGCTTTCCTGCTTGGGAGCGCCTACCCCGCATGCATTATACCTGATGCAGGTATAATGTGAAGCAGGGCTTTACAGCGTGAAGCATCTCTCTAGATGCATCTCGTTGTAAATTGGCCGCATTGCTTCCGCTGTTGCTGCATCACAAACGTGACACAATGGCAGCACAAAAGCCACGCAGGGGCTTGTAATTCTGCCACTTGATATCTCACACTGGAATCTTGGGGCAGATTTATAAGCCCCTTGCGTCAACTTTACGGCGCTGTTGCATCACTTCTGTGACGCAGCGGCATCGTAAACAATGCATCGCGATGCAACTTATTTAAAATGTGATGCATCTAGGGAGATGCGTCATGTTGTGAAGCCCTGCGCCACATTAAACCTGCGTCAGGTATAATGTACGCAGGGGGGCGTTCCATCGCAAGGGAGCCCCGTAAAAGTGACGCAGCGACTTCTACGATGCCCCTTGTACGTGCTTGAAGCAGGCGTAAGGAGTGACGCAGCATGATCGGCATTCCTGATTATTCCTGGAGTTGCGTTGTGTTAATGACACGACCCCAGCTCTCCCTGGTATCCCCCTTTGTCACCACCTTATATACACGCAGCACCGCCCTGGTAGCCCAACCCGGCTCCGAGAGCAGGAAGTGACGTCAATCAGGATTTTATGACGTCGGTGGTATGAAACACTGGTACCCTCGGTGCTGGCCTGCACTGCAGCCACACCAGTAGAAAAAATAAAGTGATAAAAATAATGCTATCGGTAATAGAAACGTATATATGATAATTATTGTAAAATAAACGTATTCAAGTACGTATTATTTCTAGCAGCTGCAGCTCCATTTGCAATGGACACAGCCCCCTGTAGTAGCCCAGTTGGTTGCCCTCCTGGTGGACAGGGAGCGCAGGCAGAGGCGAGAAGGGATCATTGCGGCCAATTATCCTCAAGCGGGGGCTCGGGCGGGGGCCCTCGTTTGCATCTCTCAGGGATGGGTAGGGGCGGCCGGGCCTGTCAGGACGGATCTGCCGCGAGCCCCTCGCCCCCAAGACGTGGCCGGCAGCGCCATCAATTATTCAGCCCAGAATCAAGACGGTTTTGTTTCTTGCCGGGGAAACAACGCGCCCCTCTCTGTTTTAATTTAAAACAGTTGTGTGTGTGTGTGTGCGGGGGGGTCCACTCGAGGTGGGAGCGGTGAGGAAAGAGATGGGGGGGGGGGGGGGGGGGGGGGTGAGGGTGAGGTATGCCCAGGTGCCAAGGATCCGGAAGGGCGGGCACTGCACCGGCACCGCGGCATGAGCTGAAATGAATGAATGCCGCGTTCCCTCATCAGCGCCTGGCAGCTCCTAGAAGCCCTTGAGTTGTCAGTGGGCGCTATGTACGTTCCCAGTAGCATGATCTTTGCCAGCACTGGCAGCGACCCCAGCACTTCGTATCACCTAAAACTGTCAATGTACTCTGGGTGTGCTGGGGCCTGGGGTGACGACTGTGCGTGTGAGGACGACTGTGCGTGTGAGGACGACGGTGCGTGTGAGGACGAGTGTGCGTGTGAGGACGAGTGTGCCTGTGAGGACAGGGCAATCTCTCAGAACACTGCCTGCACGAGGGCGTTTCCGAGGCGCACCAGGGCAGCCTGCTCTCCAGCTCTTGTGAGCACTCTTTGTTCACACTCGGGCATGTTGTGTACTTAAGAGGCGTTGTAATCCAACACGGGGTCGGCCCAACATGGCGATCAGGACCCTGGGGCAGTAGAGTTCGCTTCCAGACGGTTCCGACGGTAGCGCAGGGGGTTACTCCCAGTGCTTGAAATGGAAACATAGAAGTTCAGGTACTCTGTAGCAGAGTACCTGCTTGTTTCTGAGAAGTGCCAGTACTCTCCCTCTCAAAATAACAAAGTGCCCATACTCCGTACCGGACAGTCCCGGCCCATTTAAAGCACTGCTTATTACCTTGTGTGGATGACTTCCATTCTAATGCTGGCCTTGCACTACCAATGCTCCTTTAATGAAGCGGACATCACAGTGTGGGCTCGAGCCAGAACAGAGGGCACCCGCAATGGGCGGCTTTGCCCTGGCCTTTATTCTTCACAGATACCACCCTCCAGCAGATTGATGGGCCTATGCCCCTGAGCCGACACCTGGAACAACCATTCTGGTGCTGTCCATTGCGACTGCCCATCCATGACTTCAGGTTCCCAGACGATACCATGCTTCCCCAGCAAACTCAACGGACGTCCCTATACCCTGCTTTCCCTGCATACTAGTCTATACCCTATACCCCAGCTTCCTCAGCATACTAAACGGGTGACCTTATCCCGTGTTTGTGAGAAGTTGGCCCGATATGCAGCGTTCGCTATTCTAGCGACCGCTATGTATCGTTCCAAACGACCCTTATGGTGATTGGTTGTAAGTCAACCTATAGACCAGCTATCCTAGTAGCGTGGATACGAGCAGTCTAAGGCTAAAGACTCGAGAGGGCGCGTTAAGCCAGCTGTTTACCACACATGTACCCCTTGAACACCAAGTGAAAGGACACCACACAAGTGTTATGAAAATAAACAGGATATTTATTAAGAATCACAACAGCCCTGGACTCTTTATGAGGACAGGGTACTAAGCACAAACCAAATCTCTTAGGAAAATACTTCAAGTGCACAATTAAAACAAGTGTCCGAGGACACGGAAAGTTTAAGGTCTCGGGCGGACCCGATAAGGCAAGTCGGAAGCGAGGGACTCGGGACCCTAGAGTAAAGAGGCTATGCAGGCACCGAAATGCCGAGTTACCTAGCCACGAGGGCTGCGGCTGCACAAGTCTTACAGGCGTCGGGGTCTTCGCTGACGAGCCAGGAGCCGGAAGAAAAGGAGTTGCTGGCCGGCGACCAGTGATGAATAGTTCGTAGAGATCCAAGCCTGGATCAGAGATTGATGATACCTGAAAGCAGAGGGGACCAAGTTCGTACTACTAGCCAGTAGTCAGAGGGTACCAGGAAGGCACCGGTTGGCCGTCACCTCGACCAGGTGAGTGGGCGACGCTAGGCTCTGCAGTCTCACGGACCAGGAGGCGCTGTCGGCGACCACGGTGGAGGTGCGAGCTGTCCCACGAAGGATGATGCTGTCGGCGTCGCTGGGCCCAGAATGGGGCAACAAGCCTTGGCAAATCTCAGGGCCACGTGGTGGGCCTAAGATGGCGTCTTGAGTGGACCAGGAGGGTCCGGGGTGCTTCTCGCAAGGATGGAAGCAAGGGCCAGTCTGGAGCAACCAGACCAGCAGTGATGATTCTCGGATGTCGTCACAGAAGGGCACAAGCCAGCGGCTAGTGACCAGACAACGTGCTGAGCAGCGAGCAGAAGGGCCCCACGCAGATCGTGGAGATGCTGGGAGACTGCACTTCGGTGCTGGAGCGGCTCAGGGTCGGGGCTTCTCGGACCCCAGAGCACTCACCAGGGAATTGCTTCGATGGTCGTGCTGGTTAAGAGCGTGCAGGTTCTGATGATGGCCGGTCCCTCGAGGTCTCGTCGCACCCACAGATCACAGCTGAGCTGATGACGTGGGTAGAGGTCAGAGGTGCCAGGGAAGCCGGTTCTCGTCGAGCTGGGCCGTCGGATCCTTGAGGAAGGACTTGCAGCAAACCGCAGAGTTCTTAGATGGTGCCCGCTGATGCAGGGTGACTACTCCTTAGTCACAAGGGAGAAATCTTGAGAAGAGTCTCGAATGTCCTTTCGTAGAAAGTAGTTCTTGATTCAAAGATGATCTAATTTGGAAGGGTCCCCGCTCCGGCCTTTATCCTAAAGAAAGGGGTGGGTACACGACTAGGTCCTGCCCTAAGGGTGGGACCAGGAAGGGGGGTAGTTACACCCCTCTCCCCTGCCGGACTTTCCCCAGGCCAGGGCTGGCGCCCCTGGAACTGGTTCTGACCGGCAGATGCGTAGTGAGCACCGGGGTGCCACTCCGCAGTCACCTTCTCGCAAAAGCCCTACCTACCCAGAATACACAAACCCTGTCTGGGACGGTGCGAACACCGCCCTCGACAGGAAACCGTTTGTCCAAGCGCTCCTCGCTGGAAGGACTCCCAGCAGCAGGAGGTCAGACTCGTGTCTGTGGTGGCAGCATCCATTTTGTGGAGCTGAGGCTTTCGTTAACTTTAACCGGGGTTCACAGTTACGTACATGTCGTGTCCCTCTAGAAGGGCGGAATGCTAACCTCGTCGCCAGGGTTGGTGAGAGGGCAGCATCCCGATTCGTATGACACCTTACTCGACATGTCTTGATAACGCGACACCGAAGTTACCGATATGGTACGCGTTATCATGGAACAGCCATTTGGTCTTGATTCCGCAAGCTGCAACCGGGCTCGGCTCGGGCCAGAGCACAGTTCACACGAGCCCACGCACTCTGCCTTCAGGATTGTCAAGGCCTGCCATAGGAGTGACTGATAGGAACTCGGGTGTCCATTGTGTGGTTAGATATAGGGCTACTATATCTAAAGCAAAGGGTGATTACACGACTTCGCCCCAGCTGTCATGCAGCCAGTTGTGTCAAATTTAGGAGGCCAGCCAGGGGTGGCATAATACATGCTGCAGACCCTGGCGGCCCTGGGTACACCTATGCCCTGAGTTACAGGGTCTGATAAGGTGGCCCAGTACCAATTGGTAAATGCACCTAGGGTACATCTCGTAATTTAGAAAGAGAACAGCCAGGCTGTGGGTCTGATTAGCAGGCCCACAGCCAGAGAAAGTCGTAAACCAGTGAAACAAAAGCAAAAAATCTGGGTGATCATAGGATTGCAGACCCTACTCTCCTACAGTGTTCACCAGCATACCCAACGGGCGACCATACCCCTGCTTCCTCAGCATACTCAAAGGGTGACCCTATACCGTGCTTCACCAACATACTCAACGGGTGACCCTATACCCCTATTTCATCAGCATACTCATCGGGTGTCCCTATATCCTTCTTGTCCAGCATGCTCAACGGGTGACCCTATATCCTGCTTCCCCAGCCTACTCATCAGGTGACCCTATACCCTGCTTGTCCAGCATACTTAACGGGTGACCATATACCCTGCTTGTCCAGCATGCTCAATGGGTGACCCTATACCCCTGCTTCCCCAGCATACTCAACGGGTGACTCTATACCCTGCTTGTCCAGCATGCTCAACGGGTGACCCTATACCCTGCTTGTCCAGCATGCTCAACGGGTGACCCTATACCCTGCTTGTCCAGCATGCTCAATGGGTGACCCTATACCCTTGCTTCCCCAGCATACTCAACGGGTGACTCTATACCCTGCTTGTCCAGCATGCTCAACGGGTGACCCTATACCCTGCTTGTCCAGCATACTCAACAGGTGACCCTATACCCTGCTTGTCCAGCATACTCAATGGGTGACCCTATACCCTGCCTGTCCAGCATACTCAATGGGCGACCCTATACTCTGCTTGTCCAGCATACTCAATGGGTGACCCTATACCCTGCATGTCCAGCATGCTCAACGGGTGACCCTATACTCTGCTTGTCCAGCATATTCAATGGGTGACCCTATACACTGCTTGTCCAGCATGCTCAATGAGTGACCCTATACCCTGCTTGTCCAGCATACTCATTGGAAGACCCTATACCCCAGCTTCCTCAGCATACTAAACGGGTGACCTTATTCCGTGTTCACCATACCCCTGCTTCCTCAGCATACTCAAAGGGTGACCCTGTACCGTGCTTCACCAACATACCCAACGGGGGACCCTATACCCCTGCTTCCCCAGCCTACTCATCAGGTGACCCTATACCCTGCTTGTCCAGCATACTCAACGGGTGACCCTATACCCTGCTTGTCCAGCATGCTCAATGGGTGACCCTATACCCTGCTTGTCCAGCATGCTCAACGGGTGAGCCTATACCCTGCTTGTCCAGCATGCTCAATGGGTGACCCTATACCCTGCTTGTCCAGCATACTCAATGGGTGACCCTATACCCTGCTTGTTCAGCATGCTCAACGGGTGACCCTATACCCTGCTTGTCCAGCATACTCAACAGGAGACCCTATACCCTGCTTGTCCAGCATACTCAATGGGTGACCTATACCCTGCCTGTCCAGCATGCTCAACGGGTGACCCTATACCCTGCTTGTCCAGCATACTCAACAGGTGACCTTATACCCTGCTTGTCCAGCATGCTCAACGGGTGACCCTATACCCTGCTTGTCCAGCATACTCAATGGGTGACCCTATATCCTGCTTGTCCAGCATACTCAATGGGTGACCCTATACCCTGCTTGTTCAGCATGCTCAACGGGTGACCCTATACCCTGCTTGTCAAGCATACTCAATGGGTGACCCTATACCCTGCTTGTTCAGCATGCTCAATGGGGGACCCAATACCCTGCTTGTCCAGCATACTCAATGGGTGACCCTATACCCTGCTTGTCAAGCATACTCAACGGGTGACCCTATCCCCTGCTTGTCCAGCATGCTCAACGGGTGAGCCTATACCCTGCTTGTCCAGCATGCTCAATGGGTGACCCTATACCCTGCTTGTCAAGCATACTCAATGGGTGACCCTATACCCTGCTTGTTCAGCATGCTCAATGGGTGACCCAATACCCTGCTTGTCCAGCATACTCAATGGGTGACCCTATACCCTGCTTGTTCAGCATGCTCAACAGGAGAGCCTATACCCTGCTTGTCCAGCATGCTCAACAGGTGACCCTATACCCTGTTTGTCCAGCATACTCAACAGGTAACCTTATACCCTGTTTGTCCAGCATGCTCAACGGGTGACCCTATACCCTGCATGTCCAGCATGCTCAACGGGTGACCCTATACTCTGCTTGTCCAGCATATTCAATGGGTGACCCTATACACTGCTTGTCCAGCATGCTCAATGAGTGACCCTATACCCTGCTTGTCCAGCATACTCATTGGAAGACCCTATACCCCTGCTTCCTCAGCATACTCAAAGGGTGACCCTGTACCGTGCTTCACCAACATACCCAACGGGGGATCCTATACCCCTGCTTCCCCAGCCTACTCATCAGGTGACCCTATACCCTGCTTGTCCAGCATACTCAACGGGTGACCCTATACCCTGCTTGTCCAGCATGCTCAATGGGTGACCCTATACCCTGCTTGTCCAGCATGCTCAACGGGTGAGCCTATACCCTGCTTGTCCAGCATGCTCAATGGGTGACCCTATACCCTGCTTGTCCAGCATACTCAATGGGTGACCCTATACCCTGCTTGTTCAGCATGCTCAACGGGAGACCCTATACCCTGCTTGTCCAGCATATTCAATGGGTGACCCTATACACTGCTTGTCCAGCATGCTCAATGGGTGACCCTATACCCTGCTTGTCCAGCATACTCAATGGGTGACCCTATACCCTGCTTGTCCAGCATACTCACAGGAGACCCTATACCCTGCTTGTCCAGCATACTCAATGGGTGACCATATACCCTGCTTGTTTTATGAAAAATAGATTATGTATTCCAGGTTTATGTGTGTGATGTTTTCAAAGTTAAATCCTTTGATCGTTGATTCAAATTTTCATTGAACAGATGAAATCGATCCAAGGTTTAGGAAAAGCATACATTTTTTTATTAATACAAGATTGAACGAAGACAGCCGACACGTGTTTCGCTCTCTATGGTTAATTGCGCCAGGGCTTTCTCAAGTCTAAATTCAGTTTCTCACCAAAAGTCAAAAGAGTTCTCAAAATACATCATAATTGATATATACACAGGCAAATTCCTTAAGAATTTCAATTTGGAGTTAAATCTCCTGTCGGATCTACACGTCGTCAACGGGTGACCCTATACCCTGCTTGTCCAGCATATTCAATGGGTGACCCTATACACTGCTTGCCCAGCATGCTCAATGGGTGACCCTATACCCTGCTTGTCCAGCATACTCAATGGGTGACCCTATACCCTGCTTGTTTTATGAAAAATAGATTATGTATTCCAGGTTTATGTGTGTGATGTTTTCAAAGTTAAATCCTTTGATCGTTGATTCAAATTTTCATTCAACAGATGAAATCGATCCAAGGTTTAGGAAAAGCATACATTTTTTTATTAATACAAGATTGAACGAAGACAGCCGACACGTGTTTCGCTCTCTATGGTTAATTGCGCCAGGGCTTTCTCAAGTCTAAATTCAGTTTCTCACCAAAAGTCAAAAGAGTTTTCAAAATACATCATAATTGATATATACACAGACAAATTCCTTAAGAATTTCAATCTGGAGTTAAATCTCCTGTCGGATCTACACGTCGTCAACGGGTGACCCTACACCCTGCTTGTCCAGCATATTCAATAGGTGACCCTATACACTGCTTGTCCAGCATGCTCAATGGGTGACCCTATACCCTGCTTGTCCAGCATACTCAATGGGTGACCCTATACCCTGCTTGTTCAGTATACTCAACAGGAGACCCTATACCCTGCTTGTCCAGCATACTCAATGGTGACCATATACCCTGCTTGTCCAGCATGCTCAACGGGTGACCCTATACCCTGCTTGTCCAGCATACTCAACAGGTGACTCTATACCCTGCTTGTCCAGCATGCTCAACGGGTGACCCTATACCCTGCTTGTCCAGCATGCTCAACGGGTGACCCTATACCCTGCTTGTCCAGTATACTCAATGGGTGACTTAATACCCTGCTTGTCCAGCATGCTCAATGGGTGACCATATACCCTGCTTGTCCAGCATGCTCAACGGGTGACCCTATACCCTGCTTGTCCAGCATACTCAACAGGTGACTCTATACCCTGCTTGTCCAGCATGCTCAACGGGTGACCCTATACCCTGCTTGTCCAGCATACTCAACGGGTGACCCTATACCCTGCTTGTCCAGAATACTCAATGGGTGACTTAATACCCTGCTTGTCCAGCATGCTCAATGGGTGACCCTATACCTTGCTTGTCCAGCATGCTCAACGAATGACCCTATACCCTGCTTGTCCAGCATACTCAACGGGTGACTCTATACCCTGCTTGTCCAGCATGCTCAACAGGTGACCCTATACCCTGCTTGTCCATCATGCTCAACGGGTGACCCTATATTCTGCTTGTCCAGAATACTCAATGGGTGACACTATACCCTGCTTGTCCAGCATGCTCAATGGGTGACCATATACCCTGCTTGTCCAGCATGCTCAACAGGTGACCCTATACCCTGCTTGTCCAGCATGCTCAATGGGGGACCCTATACCCTGCTTGCCCAGCATGCTCAATGGGTGACCATATACCCTGCTTGTCCAGCATGCTCAATGGGTGACCATATACCCTGCTTGTCCAGCATACTCAATGGGTGACCCTATACCCTGCTTGTTCAGCATGCTCAACGGGAGACCCTATACCCTGCTTGTCCAGCATATTCAATGGGTGACCCTATACACTGCTTGTCCAGCATGCTCAATGGGTGACCCTATACCCTGCTTGTCCAGCATACTCAATGGGTGACCCTATACCCTGCTGATCCAGCATACTCACAGGAGACCCTATACCCTGCTTGTCCAGCATACTCAATGGGTGACCATATACCCTGCTTGTTTTATGAAAAATAGATTATGTATTCCAGGTTTATGTGTGTGATGTTTTCAAAGTTAAATCCTTTGATCGTTGATTCAAATTTTCATTCAACAGATGAAATCGATCCAAGGTTTAGGAAAAGCATACTTTTTTTATTAATACAAGATTGAACTAAGACAGCCGACACGTGTTTCGCTCTCTATGGTTAATTGCGCCAGGGCTTTCTCAAGTCTAAATTCAGTTTCTCACCAAAAGTCAAAAGAGTTCTCAAAATACATCATAATTGATATATACACAGGCAAATTCCTTAAGAATTTCAATTTGGAGTTAAATCTCCTGTCGGATCTACACGTCGTCAACGGGTGACCCTACACCCTGCTTGTCCAGCATATTCAATGGGTGACCCTATACACTGCTTGTCCAGCATGCTCAATGGGTGACCCTATACTCTGCTTGTCCAGCATACTCAATGGGTGACCCTATACCCTGCTTGTCCAGTATACTCAACAGGAGACCCTATACCCTGCTTGTCCAGCATACTCAATGGTGACCATATACCCTGCTTGTCCAGCATGCTCAACGGGTGACCCTATACCCTGCTTGTCCAGCATACTCAACAGGTGACTCTATACGCTGCTTGTCCAGCATGCTCAACGGGTGACCCTATACCCTGCTTGTCCAGCATGCTCAACGGGTGACCCTAGACCCTGCTTGTCCAGAATACTCAATGGGTGACTTAATACCCTGCTTGTCCAGCATGCTCAATGGGTGACCCTATACCCTGCTTGTCCAGCATGCTCAACGGATGACCCTATACCCTGCTTGTCCAGCATACTCAACGGGTGACTCTATACCCTGCTTGTCCAGCATGCTCAACAGGTGACCCTATACCCTGCTTGTCCAGCATGCTCAACGGGTGACCCTATATTCTGCTTGTCCAGAATACTCAATGGGTGACACTATACCCTGCTTGTCCAGCATGCTCAATGGGTGACCATATACCCTGCTTGTCCAGCATGCTCAACAGGTGACCCTATACCCTGCTTGTCCAGCATGCTCAATGGGGGACCCTATACCCTGCTTGTCCAGCATGCTCAATGGGTGACCATATACCCTGCTTGTCCAGCATGCTCAATGGGTGACCATATACCCTGCTTGTCCAGCATGCTCAATGGGTGACCATATACACTGCTTGTCCAGCATGCTCAATGGGTGACCCTATACCCTGCTTGTCCAGCATACTCAATGGGTGACCCTATACCCTGCTTGTCCAGCATACTCACAGGAGACCCTATACCCTGCTTGTCCAACATACTCAATGGGTGACCATATACCCTGCTTGTTTTATGAAAAATAGATTATGTATTCCAGGTTTATGTGTGTGATGTATTCAAAGTTAAATCCTTTGATCGTTGATTCAAATTTTCATTCAACAGATGAAATCGATCCAAGGTTTAGGAAAAGCATACATTGTTTTATTAATACAAGATTGAACGAAGACAGCCGACACGTTTTTCGCTCTCTATGGTTAATTTCGCCAGGGCTTTCTCAAGTCTAAATTCAGTTTCTCACCAAAAGTCAAAAGAGTTCTCAAAATACATCATAATTGATATATACACAGGCAAATTCCTTAAGAATTTCAATTTGGAGTTAAATCTCCTGTCGGATCTACACGTCGTCAATGGGTGACCCTATACCCTGCTTGTCCAGCATAGTCAATGGGTGACCCTATACACTGCTTGCCCAGCATGCTCAATGGGTGACCCTATACCTTGCTTGTCCAGCATACTCAACAGGAGACCCTATACCCTGCTTGTCCAGCATACTGAATGGGTGACCATATACCCTGCTTGTCCAGCATGCTCAACGGGTGACCCTATACCCTGCTTGTCCAGCATACTGAATGGGTGACCATATACCCTGCTTGTCCAGCATGCTCAACGGGTGACCCTAGACCCTGCTTGTCCAGAATACTCAATGGGTGACCATATACCCTGCTTGTCCAGCATGCTCAACGGGTGACCCTATACCCTGCTTGTCCAGCATACTCAACGGGTGACTCTATACCCTGCTTGTCCAGCATGCTCAACGGGTGACCCTATACCCTGCTTGTCCAGCATACTCAACGGGTGACTCTATACCCTGCTTGTCCAGCATGCTCAACAGGTGGCCCTATACCCTGCTTGTCAAGCATACTCAATGGGTGGCCCTATACCCTGCTTGTCCCGCATACTCAACGGGTGACTCTATACCCTGCTTGTCCAGCATGCTCAATGGGTGACCCTATACCCTGCTTCTATAGCATGCCCAACGGGCGACCCTATACCCTGCTTCACCACGCCCCTATTTACACCACTCTGCAAACACACCTCTTGGCTCACTGCTGTTGGGGTGATGAGGTCCTCTTGTGTCCTGAGCACTTCAGCACTAAAGTGGACTTCATCCCCCAGGATGTTAGCAGCTCCCTGGGTGTAAAAAGCACCGCGGGCTCCTGCAGGAGGCAGGAGCTGGGACCACGGGGGCCTTCAGGCCCCCCTCGCGGTCTCCACCCGATGGCCATGCCCTGGGGGGGATGGGATCCCCCGGGGCTGAAAATAGTCTGGGAGGGGTCCACTTTGCCCCTACCCTGTTAGGAAAATAAAAATTCCCTGGGGAGGGGTCCCTGGGGCCAAAATCGGCCTGAGGAGGGGGCCCATGCAGCCCCTGCCCTTTATAAAACAAAAAGTAAAAGTCTTGCCCCTGAGGATGAGGTCCCCAGGGCTGAAATTGGCCTCAAAAGGGGGGCTGTGCAGCCCTCTTCCTTTTGAACGAAATATAATATAAAAATGGCCCTCCTTCCTTTAATCAAACAAAAAAAGTAAAGGGAATGGGATCCTTGGGCCGAAATCGGCCCTGGAGGGGGGGGGGGGGGGGGCATGCTCCTGTTTTTCAAATACATTTTTCTTTAGAAGACTCTGCCCCGGGGAATGGGGTCCCCAGGACCCATAAGGGTTTAGGGAAGGGGGTCCACACAGCCCCCTTTCTAAAAAATAGGAAAAGTAAAAAAAAAGCTGGTAAATCGCTGAGGCACCAAACCCTTTCTCCACAACTCTGCAAGCACGCCTCCTGGCACGCTCCTTGCCGGGGGATGAAGTCCCCTTGGCTGACAAGGGTCCTAAGGGACCAAAAAGACCTGCTGTAACCTCCAGTTAGCCCCACACAGTGGAATTGCTAAGAGGTGGTAGAGGCCACTCCCCCTTTCTCCATCACTCTGCAAACATGCCTCTTGGCACACTTCTGGTGGGGGGATGACCCTTTGCTTCCTGAGGACCTCAGGGCTAAAATGTACTTCATCCCCCAAGCAGCATTGTGCCAGGAGGTGCATTTGCAGAGTGGTGGAGAAAGGGGGCATTGTAGGAAGGTGGAATCTGACTGCATGGTTACCCCCACTTTTTTCCTGGTGTTTTGCTGGTTTTCCAACTTAGTTTGGCTGGGATCCTGCTAATCAGAACCTCAGTCTATCTGCTTTCTCCCTAAATTGATTGCATGTACTTTAGGTACATCACAGAATGGATTCTGGGGTACCCTTCTAAGTCCCTAGTATATGGTATCCTATATACCCAGGGCATAGGTACCCCAGAGGCTTCTCAGGGGCTGCAGCATGCATTATGCCACAACTGGGAGACCATGCAAAATGACACAACAGGTCTGCTACAGCAGCCTGTGTAAGGTGGTGCCTGCAACCCATACTCAGATATAGGTTTCCTGTATCTACCGTATCACTACACATAGGAACCTATCAGTCACCTTTCCTTGACCCTGGCATCACAAAATGGATGCTGCAGCCACAGACACAAGTCTGCCCTCCTGCTGTGGACAAAACTCCATCAGGGGAAGGCCGGACAATATGTTTCCTGTCACAGGGAGGTGTGACCACCTCCCAGACAGGCGTTAGAGTATTGGGGCTGAGTGGGTGCACTCTGAGAGTGCTTCGGTGTCTGCACTGGGGGAACATTTGGTGTCCCTGTGCATAGTCCAGCCCAAATAGGTTGCAGAGGCACTCTGCCCCTGCTCTGGCGCGAAACTGGACAAAGGATATGGGTGTAACCACCCCTTTGTCCTGACCCTCCCATAGGTGGGTCCCCAGAGTTTGTCCCACCCCTTCCTTGGATATAAAGTAGTAACCTCTGACTATAGGAATTTAGATTTTACCTGGACAAAACTCTGCTACAGAATCCCAGAACTTCAACTATCTACACTTTGCCGGATGACCAAAGAATCTCCCTTGGAGTAAAGGAGTTACTCCCCTGCAAGGCAGGCACCAGAGAGGCATCTGTCCTGTTTGCAACTACGCAGCTCCTGAAGGACTCAGAAGACTTTGCAACACAGGAGGTGAGTTTCCCAGCGACCCATTCTCTCAGCAAACCTGAGATCCTAATCCCTTGTGGGGAACGTGATACCCGAAACCCCTGGACAACAGTTTCAGCAGCATATGCTTCTTAGCAATCCCTGAGACTGTGCTTTGGGCTACTTGTAGTCCAGACCCTGAGCAGTGATTCCACCGAAGATTACTGGCCTACGCTCCATGAGTGACCCGTGGGGTGGTATTTAGTGATTCAACTTGAGGTCCCTTTGCGATCCCTTGTCCGTCGGCTTGTGGGTCTCTGAGAAGGGTACTTTAACTTTCAATGGGCTTAACTGATTGCTCCAGATGTGCCCTGACTCTCCATCACTTGGGGAGTCACCAGGACCTTGCCAGTCCGTCCCGAAGCCTTTTTAATCTCACTGCATGTGTTGTAGTTGCCAAGGTTTGTTGGTCTCCAGTCCAGACACCGACTCCCCAGCACTCGACATCCTTCATGGAACAGCTCACCTACAGACTCTGGTCATCGTTGATGTCTCCTGATCCCCGTGGCAGGGGAGTCAAGCTTCACCTCATCACACTTGAAACACCCGACATTGGTGGGCATTGTCTATCGTGCCCCTGGTCACCCTGAAGTGACACAGACTCTGTCCTCTCTGCTTTCAGGTTCTTCACAACCCAGATCCAGGTTTGGATCACACCAGACACTTTTCCTTTCTACAGCAGCAGCACTTTGCAGCAACTCGCCATTGAAAACAGCGACGATTCCCGACACCATTTGGCACCTCTGCACCCAGCTTCCCTGGGTGAGGTAACACAAATACTCCAGTGTTCACATGTGTGCTGGCCTTAGAACCTTCTAAGTCTAAAAGGGTTTGCTCAAAGTCCTCTCCGAAATGTCCCTAATCTTTAATTTTCCAACCGTGACTGTCCCATTATTATTATTATTATTATTATTATTATATCTGATTTTGTAGAGTGCTCAGCTACCCGTAGGTTTCCCGGCGCTAAGAGAACAGAAGTAAGAGAGGACAACGGAAGATAAGGAATCGGTTACAGAGAAAATAACCAGGTTTTCACACCTTTGCGGAATTTGATGTAAGATGTTTCAGACCGCAGAGGGATAGGAAGTGAGTTCCAGAGCGCAGGTGCCAGGTGGGAGAACGAACGTCCGCCGACTCTGGCACGCTTGAAGCGGGGAACAGAGAATCTGCAATGAGTGGAAGACCTAAGGGTGCGAGAGGGACAATATTGCTGGACCAAGGTGGAGAGATAGTGGGGGGCTTTTCCAGCTTTGATGCGGTGCATAAAGCAAAGTGCTTTAAATTTGGTCCTAGATTCTATGCGCAACCAGTGAAGGCTGCGCAGGGAAGAAGAGACTGAGGTTGTTCTCGGGAGATTACAGAGTAGACGGGCAGCCATGTTCTGAACTACTTGGAGCTTCCTGGTAACCTCCTTACAGGCACCCAGAAGAAGTACGTTGCCGTAGTCCAGCCGCGATGTCACTAGGGCCTGGACCACTGACTTCTGGGTATCTGGAGGCAGCATCCATGTGATCTTCCTCAGCCACCTGATGATGGTGGTACAGGTGGCCGAGACCTTGACCACATGTTGTCTCATGGATAACTGATTATCAAAGAGGACCCCCAGATTGCGTGCTGACGTTACTGGGACCGGTAAAGGTCCCATTTGCTGAGGCCAATGTTGCGGGCCCCAGAGAGCGGAATCCGGCCCAAACAGGAGAAGCTCTGTTTTATCGCCGTTCAGCTTAAGCTTGTTAGTCAGCATCCAGTTGGCGATATCAGTGAGTCCAGCACAGAGAGAAGAGGAAGGGGAGTGTTGATTAGAGGAGAGAGAAAAAATAATCTGGGTATCATCAGCATAAGAAAAAATAGAAAGTCCCGCCTGTTCCGCAAGAAAAGCAAGAGGTCTAACATAAAGGTTAAAGAATAAAGGACTAAGAATAGAGCCTTGGGGAACACCATACGGAGAATTGTGAACAGTGGACACAGAAGAGGGGGAAAAAACCTGGAAAGTGCGATGAGAAAGAAAGTCAGAGATCCAGGCAAGGGCGGGGCCGCAGATACCCACAGACTTCAGGGCAGACAGAAGGATGCTATGGGAGACGGTGTCGAAAGCGGCACTCAAATCCAAAAGGATGAGTGCCACTGTCTCCCCTTTGTCTACCTGGCGCCTAACTGTCTCCGAGACTCCCAAAAGGGTGGACTCCGTAGAGAAGCCCGCGCGGAAACCAGACTGGGAAGGGTGGAGGACGTTTGCTGATTCAATGTAGGTGGTGAGATGACGGTTGACATGTTTCTCCAACACCTTTGAGAGGCAGGGGAGCAAGGAAATGGGCCAGAAGTTGGCAGGATTGCTGACATCCGCATTGGCTTTTTTCAGTAATGGAACCACCATCGCATGCTTCCAGATATTAGGAACCACTGCCTCAGTGAGGGATGCATTCAGAAGAGCCAAGATGCAATCCAAAGGGGCAGTGTCCAGAGTACAAAGAATCTGGGGAGGCATGGGATCCAATGGAGAGCCGGATTTAATCTCTGCCAACAATTTCTGGAAGACGGGCATGGAGATACATTCCCATTTATCTAGTCGAGGAGAAGAGAGTCGTTCAGGATCATCCTGTGTGAAGAGTTGGTCGTGTAGCTGGAATGGTGGCCTGATTGAGACGGAAGGAGAAACGCCAAAGCCTGCGTAGATGTTATCAATTTTTGATGTAAAGAACTCTGCCAGGGAATTGCATTGATTGCTATTCAGGCAGGGGGCTTTAGGGGCACATGACATACCCGATAGTTCCTGAACTGCCTTAAAGAGGGCTTTAGGACGATTCTGGGCTTTCAGTATCGTGTCGTTAACATGATTAGCCCGGGCAGTGTTACATAGAGTGTGGTATTTATGTAATGCGAGTTTGTAGTTCTCTTTATCTGCCAACAGGTAGTTGGATCTCCAAATGCGCTCCAGTCTTTTGCAGCGTGACTTTTCCACTTTGAGTTCTTCATTGAACCAAGGGGCAGGAGGGTGCAGGAACTTTTGTGTACATTTACGTGCTGGAAGGCAGGACTCAATGGCAGAAGTAAGCCAGGTACTGATCTTGCCCACGTCATCCGTGGTGATATTAGCCGAAGGGGGCAGAGTTTCTTTTAAGGAAAAATTAAGTTGCTCCAAATTCAGTTTGTGCCAGTTCCTTCTTGTTCCAAGGGAAGGTGGGCTGCCAGGGGGGCCAGGTGCAGCCGTTGTCTTGATGTGAAACTCTACAATGAAGTGATCCGACCAAGTAATCGGTTTTGGGGGGAGGCAGGTAACATTATCTAAATTAGCAAAAATTGGATCAAGTAAGTTACCGCCTTTATGCGTGGGACCAGAGTTTAGGAGATTTAGATTGAGGGCGGCCAGGTCCTGTGTAAGATGGGTGCTGGTAGGGCATAGGGTGTCATTAAAATGTATATTTAGATCACCTAATAACAAAAAATTGTTGGATTCCAGCACAAGGGGAGAAATGTGTTCCGGAAGAGCGGCAGCCCATGCGCCGGCAACGCCAGGTGGGCGATATAAAAGGGCACCGGACAAAGTAAAATTAGGTGATAATAGGAGTTTAAAACTGCCAGCTTCGCAGTTAGGGATGACAAGATCATCCCACTTGCAAGAGTAGGTCCTTTTAAAAATAATAGCAATGCCTCCTCCATCTTTAAGAGGTCTATTACGACCCACGAAGGCGTAATTATCAGGGAGGGCAGTAGCGATGTCTGGACCAGAGCAGTCCTTTAGCCAAGTTTCGGTAAGAAACAAGGCCGACGGACTATGTGAAGTGAGAAGGTCAAATATGTCCCTTTTGTGCTTAGGTAAAGAGCGACAATTTAAACTGATAAAACTAAACACAGGAGAGGGATTCGGCAAATGAGCTTTCACAGGGAAGGGGGAATCGGCCCAGAAAGGGAGTAAGGGAATGCGCAGCACAGATGGGTGGGACGTGATAGCCAAGGCGCAAGCAGGACAGGATAGAGGTGCGTCCTGACAACACATGCGAGAGCAGTACTTGCCAGGCGACGGACGTAAGCCAAGCAGAGTACAGCGAGAGTAGGTAAGTCTAGGGTAAATGATGCCAGGAGCAGGGGGAGTGGCCCCAGGTCCCAACTGGTCGCGGACGGGCGCAGACGGGCTTAACTCAGGCGCAACTCCGGCGCGCCTACGTCGCGCCCGCTGCGCTCGTCCGCTGCGCTTCCTAGGGAGGGGGACCATTTTAAAGGGCTGAGGGCGGGAGGGGCCGAGCGCTAGTCCGCTCGCGTCCGCTCCACTCCAGGCTCCTCACCCAAAATGGCGGCCAAAGTCGGGTCCCGGGCAGTGTTTTAATCACCTGCCAAGGGATGAATGAGGGCAAGAGCACGAGTGTGTAAAGTAAGTTTTAAAATAGTCGCCTGTATAACAAAAGAGTCAACACAAAATGTGCAGGATAAAATACAATTTTCACAATTCCGTTTTTAAAATTACCACATCGCCTCTAAAGTATCCACGGAGCCCGATGTGACCTTGGGCAACCGTGAACTACTATCAATTGGCCTGTGGACACGAAGGGCTTTTGAAGGGCTGAGGGCGGGAGGGGCCGAGCGCTAGTCCGCTCGCGTCCGCTCCACTCCAGGCTCCTCACCCAAAATGGCGGCCAAAGTCGGGTCCCGGGCAGTGTTTTAATCACCTGCCAAGGGATGAATGAGGGCAAGAGCACGAGTGTGTAAAGTAAGTTTTAAAATAATCGCCTGTATAACAAAAGAGTCAACACAAAATGTGCAGGATAAAATACAATTTTCACAATTCCGTTTTTAAAATTACCACATCGCCTCTAAAGTATCCACGGAGCCCGATGTGACCTTGGGCAACCGTGAACTACTATCAATTGGCCTGTGGACACGAAGGGCTTTTGAAGGGCTGAGGGCGGGAGGGGCCGAGCGCTAGTCCGCTCGCGTCCGCTCCACTCCAGGCTCCTCACCCAAAATGGCGGCCAAAGTCGGGTCCCGGGCAGTGTTTTAATCACCTGCCAAGGGATGAATGAGGGCAAGAGCACGAGTGTGTAAAGTAAGTTTTAAAATAATCGCCTGTATAACAAAAGAGTCAACACAAAATGTGCAGGATAAAATACAATTTTCACAATTCCGTTTTTAAAATTACCACATCGCCTCTAAAGTATCCACGGAGCCCGATGTGACCTTGGGCAACCGTGAACTACCATGGGATTGTATGGAGCTCGCAACTGTTTTCTCACACTGTACGCATCCCCGTGGGTCCCCTATGTCACTACCTTGGGCGGTTCCTTGAGGTCCCAGTGATTCTACATGCTCTAGGCACTGTGTCTAGTCAAGTTGTGGTTCTTATATCACTTTCTTAATATATGGTTTGGTCTCCCCGTGGGACCCATTGTATATTATGCTATGTACTGAAGTTCTATTGTATTGATGTTGTGTATCTTGCTCTATAATCTCATAAAGAGATTTCTAGAGAGTGTTTAGAAATAAATACATATATTTTATATATACCTTGTGTTGTTCTCCTTTCATTTAGACATTCAAGAGGTTATAATCTGGTAAGCCAAGCTGATTTACATTCCTTCAAGACTTAGTCTGAAGGCTGCTCTCCACAGCTACCACTAGGATAGCTTTCAATAAAGGTTGTCTTAAACCTATCTTCAATAAGGGTTGTTTGGACTGGTGCAAGGTGCCCACCATAACTAGTGGACAGTATATGCCAGGACAACTTCTCACAGGCATGACCTTTGGCAACCTTTCAGCAAACCAGCTGTGTGGGTCTTTCTGGAGCTAACAGGAAGGCTAGTTGGCCCCCAAGGACACTCTAGAGGCAAGGGTAAACTTCATCCCCCAACTATTGGTGCACCAGGAGGTGCATTTGCAAAGTGGTGGAGAAAGGGGGTGTTGGCCACCAAGGAGGTCCTTGGGTGCCAACTACCCCTCCTGTTACCTCCAGTAAGTCCCACACATCGGGATTGGTAAGAGAGGATGGGAGGACATGCCCCCTTTCTCCACTACTTTGCAAACGCAGATCTTAGAGCCCTTCTGGTTGTGGAATGAAGTCCACTTTACTCCTGAGGGACCTTGGGGGCCAAGAAGCCCTCCTGGTACCTCCTGTAAGTGCTACACAGCGGGATTCCTAAGAGCTGGTTGGAGGCCCAGCCTCCTTTCTCGACCACTCTGCAAATGCGATTACTAGTTAAAAAAACATAGAAATTCACTGAAAAGACAAAGGTTACTCGGACATTATAGTTCGGAAATAGAATTGAAAAAAAACATAGAAATTCACTGAAACAAACAAAGGTTACAGGGACGTTATAATTAGGCTCAGATTTCAGACTCACAAAACCAGAAAAATTCAGCGTTATAGTTAGCTGAGCAATGCATTGCTTATGACCTCACACATTACATCACTCATGACATGGTCAGTGATATCACTGATTACATTACTGATGACATCTCAAATGCCATCACTGATAACATCATCCACTGCTTGAGTGCATTTTTTATAAAGTTTATGAATGCTATCTATACATATCAAGGTGTATTGGTCAATCGGTGGGTGTTTGAGTGCCTGATTAGATGATTTAGTGGGGGTGTGAGTAACTGTATAAGTGGATAATTAAGTGTCTAAGTGATTGTATGGGTGAGTTACTTGTTGTGTGAATGTCTGTATCTGTCTCTCAGTTGGTGTCTGAGTGGTTGTATAAGTGTGTGAGGGGGTACATGAGTTTCTGTATAGGTGAGTGATTGGTTGCCTGAGTACATGTATTTGTGTCTCAATGTCAATGTGGGTGGGTGAGGGTGTGTGTAACTGCCTGTATGGACGAGTATGTGGGTGAGTCAGGTGTTCTATAGGTTAGTGAGTATGTGAGTAAGGGGCTGTACGGGTGAGTGAGTGTATGTATGGCAGTGTCGGTGAGTGAATGGATGTGACAGTGGTATATGGGTGAGTAACTGCATATATGAAAGGCAGTATAAGTGAGTGTTGGAGTATACGAGTGACTGTATGTGTGACTGAGTGATTGTAAGAGTTGCTGTATGTTTGAGTGCGTGCTTGTGTCACTGACAGTATTGGTGAGTGAGTATGTTTTAATATCTGTATGAATAAATGAGTGGGTGGGTGTATAACTGTATAGGTGAGTAAATGACTGCATGATTGACTCAATAGGTGAGTGAGTAGGTGTGTGAGTAGCTCTATGAGTGACTGACTGTGTGTGAGTAGCTGTATAGGTTTATCAGTGCCTGTATTAGTGAGTGAGTTGGTGTATGAGTGGCTGTATGGGCAACTGTGTGTATATGTGTGTAGATGTTTGAATCAGTGAGTGGGTGTGTTGTTACTGGTGTGGGTGTGTCAATGGCTTTGAGAATACTAGTGTAGAAGGTGGAGTGGGTGTATGAAGGGTTATATTGGGGTGTGAATGGGTGCATCAAAGATTCTGTGGATGATGTCATCACTGATGTTATGTTATGTTATACTAAATTTGTAAAGCGCGCAGCTACTAAAAGTATCCCGGCGCTAATTCCAAAGAGAGCCCACCACATAACCATATGAAAGAGAGAAGGAGAAAGAGAAAAGGCCTAAAAAAAGCAGAGCTTTTAATTTCTTCTTAAAAGCTACAGGGTCCGACACCCTCCTAAGGGCCAGAGGGAGCTCATTCCAGGCTAAACCTGCTTTGCAGGTGAAAGAGCAGCCACCCAGCCTGTGGCGATTGAACCAAGGGTTCTGTATTAGGAGTTGGTCAGAGGATCGCAGTTGCCTAGAAGGTTTGTAAAAGGCAAATCGCTTCTGAAGATAGAGCGGGCCCAACTCATACAAAGCCCGTTGGACAATGGACAGCATTTTAAATTTAAGACGAGACTCAACTGGGAGCCAGTGCAGGTGACGAAGATGAACCCGCACGCTCTGCCTAGTAGATAGTCCCAGGAGGAGTCTCGCTGCCGCATTCTGGTTGAACCTGTAACAAGATCTAAATCCCTTTTTGTTACCCGCTCTGTAATTCATTTTTAATTTTGCCTGGAGATGAAGATAATTGGGCATTAAGCATTTTTGGGACCTGCAGACCTGTGGTTACTCTGAAACTATTCCACAATGTTCTCACATCCAGGGGTGGGGATGTTACCTTTATGGATGAGGCACAGGAAGCATTTAGGACAGAGGTGTTGTATTCTTGGGTTACATTCCCAGCTGCAGACAACATCATACAACCATTTCACACCTACACTGTGGATGAAATACCAGATAAATATACTCCAAATGAGGAGAAGGAGATACCTCTCACCTACCAAGAATACATTATTGTGTTTAAAGGCACCCTCCCCACACAGCAGCAAATGCTAGACTCAGTCCTCTCAGCAATGAGAGAGACACATGGCCAGTCTTAGCCAATCACACGCCTTATCCTCATGTTGATAATTTATACCGCTTGGGAACCCATATAACTGGTCTTAATGACGACATTCCCTGGGCCTCTGTTCTAAAATAACTTTATTGTAAATCTGCCTTTTACAAAACCCGACCCAAACCACGCATGCGCATTACCAACCTTCAGACCCGGAAATGGGTACGACTCTTTTAAGTTGGTTTACGCTCTACTCCATCCATGTTGACGCATGCGCATCACACACACCTTCCGGACCCGGAAGCCCTACTCAGCCTCCCCCTTTTTCTATAAATAGTCTCACACCACTCCAGCCTGGATCGGCGAGACCCGGTTCCGAGGGCTGAGCAGGTGTATCAGCGGGAGACTGGCGTAGTGGGCGTGAGTGTACCTGTGAGCACCACAGACCCCATTAGATAAGTACTCTTTTCAGCGAACTGACTGTGTTTTGTCCCTTGTTCCCTTCTTGCTCCCCTTTCTCCTCTACAGGATGTGCCAAAAAGCGCTGCCTCCCCCCTCCCGAGGTCTATGGGGTGCAATTTCACCCCCTGTGAAGTGAGAACCTTCTCTTTTCACCCTTGAAGCATTTGATTGATTGATCACTAGCCTTTGGCCCATTGATCGTTCGAGTGTCAGAGATGTGTACGAATGCCCACCACATCGCTATTCCCCCATCTCTCATTCTCACAAATGGCCAAGCTCACGTGCACTGTTGACAATCCAAATAGTACACCAGTGAGCCTGTTCAGTCACGAACTAAAAGTTTAATGTTATACGATCCTGTCTAGACCACAGGCAGAACCACGCACCTCTGCTTATTTGTACGAGTTGTGCACCCCCAAGCACTCTGAGCACTAGTCACAGGCTTTAATTCATGAGCCGCAATGACAAATGATTTTAACCCTTTTTTGTTTGTCTCTCTGTATGTCTGTTTGTACCTTTTATCTTCACAGGTTTTAATTTTGGTCTCTGTATTTTTGGAGACCCGAGGTTGTGTGCTTCCCGCCTCCGGTCGGTGGAGCCCCCCTCTTTTTACTTCACAGACACGATTTTTCACTTTCAAGGCCTTCGGTCGGGTGGGCCTTAGCGTGCTCATACCGCCGGGGTTTACACTTTAGGTCCTGACGAATGCCTGGTTAACTATACCGCTTTGGGCAGAAACATGTTGACCAACCACACTTCCACTTAATGTTATCGGTACAAGACCATCCAATTAGTTGGCCTTGTTTATCGACACATTTTTAATCTTGTCCTTGATGATCAGCTATTAAATAATTTTTGATACATGCAAGACAATTTTAAATCACCACTCCTTACACTTCTCACGGTATTTATCACATAGCCCCTCCAACCTCACAAGACCAGCTCCGCAGTAACTCTGGCGTTGCAGCACACCGGGGTGACATTCGGTCACACCCGGTGGGGCCCGATGATGAAGCAAGTCACCGACCAGGTCGGTGAGTGAGGGCTTTATTAACAAACCTAATGGGCTTGTGTTTGACTCCTTGTGCTCAGTGCAGACCCCCACCCTACCTGCACTAGAACACTCTTTTGTTGTTATTTTCTGTTAATCCTTTGGGGACTAAGAGTGTTCGCGCCTTTCCCTACCTCTCTTTTTGTTGATAGACAACTCTGGTGTACATCAAGAGTATTGTGTCACTTCTAGTAATCTTTTTAAGTGTTTCATCCAGTTCTGGTGCATCACTAGAGTACTGTGTCAGTTCTAGCATACACCTAGAGTGTTTCATCCAGTTGTGGTGCATCACTAGAGTATTGTGTCAGTTCTAGCATACACCTAGAGTGTTTCATCCAGTTCTGGTGCATCACTAGAGTATTGTGTCAGTTCTAGCATACACCTAGAGTGTTTCATCCAGTTCTGGTACACATCTGGGGATTTGTGACCGGTTCTTGTGCACATCTGGAGAGTTGCATCCAGCTTTGATGCACATCTAGACTGTTGTATCCCGTTCTGGTGCACAGCTGGAGAGTTGAATCCAGCTCTGTAGCACATCTGGAGTGTTAAATCCAGTTCTGTTGCACACCTAGAGTATTACAACAGGTCCAGTGTACACCTAGTGTTTCATACAGTTATGATGCACATCTGGAGGGTTGTGTCCAGCTCTTGTGCACATCTGGAGAGTTGAATCTAACTTTGATGCACATCTAGAGTATTGTGTCCAGTCCTGGTACACATCTGGTGAGCTCCATCCAGCTCTGGTCCACATCTAGAGTGTTGCATCCAGTTCTGGTGCACACCTAATGTGTCAGTTCTTGTGCACACCTAGAGTATGTTATCCAGTTTCGATGCACATCTGAAGGTTTGCCCAGCTCTTGTGAGCATCTGAAGAGTTGCATCCAGCTGTGGTGTTCATCTTGTGTGTTTTTTTCCAGTTCTGATGCACATCTAGACAGTTGTGTTCAGCTCTTGTGCACATCTAGAGAGTTGAATCCTGCTGTGGTGCACATCTAGAGGGTTGTGTCCAGCTCTGGTGCACATCAGGAGAGTTGCATCCAGCTCTTGAATACATCTGGAGAGATTAATCCAGCTGTGGTGTACTCCTAGAGTGTTGTTTCTGATTCTAGTGCACATTTGGAGAGTAGCGTCCAGCTCTTGTGCACATCTGGAGGGTTGAATCCAGCTGTGGTGCACATCTAGAGTGGTGTGTCCAGATCCGGTGCACATCTGGGGAGTTACATCCAGCTTTGGTGCACATCTAGAGTGTTGCATCAGTTCTGGTGCACACCTAGAGTATTGTGTCAGTTCTGGTGCACACCTAGAGTGTTTTATCCAGTTATGGTGCACACCTAGAGTATTGTGTCAGTTCTGGTGCATACCTAGTGTGTTTTATCCAGTTCTGGTGCACACCTAGAGTATTGTGTCCAGTTTTGATGAACACCTAGAGTGTTTTATTCAGATCTGGTGCACACCTAGAGTATTGTGTCAGTTCTGATGAACACCTAGAGTGTTTTATCCAGATCTGGTGCACACCTAGAGTATTGTGTCAGTTCTGGTGTACACCTAGAGTGTCTTATCTGGTTTGGGTGCACACCTATAGTATTGTGTCCAGTTCTGGTGCACATCAGGAGTGTTGCATTAAGATCTGGTGCACACCTAGAGTATTGTGTCACTTGTGGTGTACACCTAGCGTGTTTTGTCCAGATCTGGTGCACATCTAGAGTATTGTGTCACTTGTGGTGTACACCTAGCGTGTTTTATCCAGATCTGGTGCACACCTAGAGTTTTTTATCCAGTTCTGGTGCACACCAGGAGTGTTGCATCCAGATCTGGTGCACACCTAGAGTATTGTGTCACTTGTGGTGTACACCTAGCGTGTTTTATCCAGATCTGGTGCACATCTAGAGTATTGTGTCACTTGTGGTGTACACCTAGCGTGTTTTATCCAGATCTGGTGCACACCTAGAGTATTGTGTCAGTTCTGGTGTACACCTAGAGTGTCTTATCTGGTTCGGGTGCACACCTATAGTATTGTGTCCAGTTCTGGTGCACATCAGGAGTGTTGCATTAAGATCTGGTGCACACCTAGAGTATTGTGTCACTTGTGGTGTACACCTAGCGTGTTTTGTCCAGATCTGGTGCACATCTAGAGTATTGTGTCACTTGTGGTGTACACCTAGCGTGTTTTATCCAGATCTGGTGCACACCTAGAGTTTTTTATCCAGTTCTGGTGCACACCAGGAGTGTTGCATCCAGATCTGGTGCACACCTAGAGTATTGTGTCACTTGTGGTGTACACCTAGCGTGTTTTATCCAGATCTGGTGCACACCTAGAGTATTGTGTCAGTTGTGGTGTACACCTAGCATGTTTTATCCAGTTCTGGTGCACACCTAGAGTATTGTGTCCAGTTCTGGTGCCCATCAGGAGTGTTGCATCCAGATCTGGTGCACACCTAGAGTATTGTGTCAGTTTTGGTGCACACCTAGAGTGTTTTATCCAGTACCAATGCACATCTGAAGTTTTGCCCAGCTCTTGTGAGCTTCTGGAGAGTTGCATCCAGTTGTGGTGCTCATCTTGTGTGTTATATCCAGTTCTGATGCACATCTAGACAGTTGTGTTCGGCTCTTGTGCACATCTGGAGAGTTGAATCCAGCAGTGGTGCACATCTAGTGTGTTGTGTCCAGTTGTGGCGCACATCAGGAGTGTTGCATCCAGTTGTGATGCACATCTGCAGTGTTGGGTCAGATCTAGTGCACATCTAGAGTGTTGTGTCTAGTTATGGTGCACATCTTGTGGACATCTGGATAGTTGCACCCAGTTCTGGTGTACATCTAGAGTGTTGTGTCCAGTATTGTTTCAGTTCTAGTGCACACTTAGAGTGTTTCATCCAGCTCTTGGGCACATCTGGCGAGCTGCATCCTCTTGTGCACATCTGGAGATTTGCATCCAACTGTTTTTGCATACCTGGACTGTTTCATCCAGTAATAGTGCAAACATGGAGAGTGTCGTCCTGCTCTTGTGCACAACTGGAGGGGTGGATACAGCTGTGGTGCACATATAGAGTGTTGTGTCCGGTTGTGGTGCCCATCTGGAGGGCTGCGTTCAGCTCTTGTGCACATCTGGAGACTTAAATCCATTTATTATGCAGGCCTTAAGTGTTGCGCCCAGATGTAGTGCACACTTAGAGTGGTGCATCTAATTCTGGTGCACATCTGGAAAGCTGCACCCAGCTGTGGTGCACATGCAGAGTGGGACATCCATTTCTGGGGTGTCCACTGCCCACACGTGCACATGTGAGTGTAGCATCCGGTGTGCACCCGGTGTATTTTTTCCATTGCCAGAAGCCCCTCATGTATTGATGTGTCCGGTCCTTGCAGCCTCCCCTGGGGTTGAATAAATGCCTCATGCATTCAATGAAGTAAACAGCTACAGGTGTGAATGAACGGATGGCCTGTCCTCAGCCCTGCAGCCGGCTGCGCGCACTCAGGAGTGCACATGTCATCCTTGCAGGAGCAGATCTGCGTAGCTGGCCCCGGCAGGGGTCTCTGTGCCCCTCTGCTGCTGTCATGGGCACATGCGATACATGGCAGGGGCACTGAAGGATCTCACACAGCCCCCCTTCCTCCGTGCAGACTCGTCATCAAATATTCAACTCATGCCACGGCCCATTACAGAGCCCACAGCCAGAACCCCCCCCCCGCAGGGCACATCACACCAATTGGGCTCTTTTCACCAGCGACACGCCAGGCTTTACTTATAGTGAATTATTTAGGATGGAAAAGTAGAGCTGGGCTTTGGCTGTCCGTCCCCTTCCCGCACCGCCACTGATCTCGGCCTGATTGGAGCAGGCGCGTGTCAGTGTCCCTTCACTGCCCCCCCAGGCGCGTGCTGCACCGCCGGACTGCTGGGCTGGTGGAGAGAAGCGCTGAGGTCTGCCTGCCAGGGTTCAACCACCATCCCTGAGACCTGAGGGGGGATAGGGGGGGCAGACTCCCCAGAGTCCCACAACTCTGCCTGCCCGGGTTCAACCATCCCTGCTCACTGGTGTCCCTACATTCAGATCAGTAATGAAAGAAATCAGAAAGCTTCACTGGCTGCCAGGAAGACAATGGGTGAGGTTTAAATCCCTTAGTGCCAATATCGGCCCACTCACCAGCCCGCTCGCAGCAACATGCATGTTGCAGAAATAAGCAGACAAGACAACTTTTTGTTGGAGAAAAGTAGCTGCAGGTTTATTAGCATATACACATGCCAACATGGTGGGTTATCTTACAGGCGATCCAAAGGCAAGCCGTCCCTCGCGGCCTACCACCTGATGGGCCAATTTGCAACGCGGCCTTAGCCAATCGTTGCTTAGCGGTTGTGGTGAGGAGATAGCCCCTCCCATTTCTGGTGAACCATTGGTCCACCCTCTTGCTCACGCCCCCCCCCCCTACGAGGGGCAGAGCGTTCAAGCGACCCCCGGTTGTACAGGTTTCCAACCGCCTGAAGGATAGCGGGGCGCCGTCGCACCCCGAGGGTCCACCGCACAGACTTCCTGGGGATATTAGGCCTCAGCATCCTTTGTGCCCCTGGAGAGGGTTGTTGGACAGGCGTCATGAAGGGCTCGCTCCCTCCCCGCATGACAGAGCCCGGACACCGGCTCTCCAGGTGCTACCCGAAGAACAACCCCAATGACCCACAGAAGCAACCCGCAACCCGTCCCCTACGGGACGCCTGCTCCCGGACATCTCTGTATCACTGGCCCGGGGCACCGTCAGCACCATTGCCCGGCCCAGCCGCCATCTTGGACACTGCACCACGAGGCCGCGTGGCCTCAGCTCGACCCCAACCCTGGGCCTGGCCAGGCCCCGACATCCCGGCACCACCATCCACCCAGGAAGTGAACGGACCACTTGGCAGGTCAATGGGAGAGAGGAGTGTCGATGGCTCTCCCCCGCCAGGTGCCGATCGCCCCCAGCCTCCCCGGGCGCTGGCTCCACCCCCCTGCTGGGTGTCTGGACTCCCTCATTTTGGACCTCCCGACCTCCAAGTGCGAGGGTCCGGACATCAAAGGGCACCAGACCTATAACTGGGGCAGCTCCAGAGCAGGAAGGCAGTTGTATCCTGGAGTCGAGAGACACCGTGAAGAACTCATCCTTGACGGACTGCTGGCGCTGCCGCAGCCCTGCCTTGTGAACCAACGTCCTGCCCGCTGGCACTGCCGTGGCCCTCTGCAACCTTCATCCTCGTCGGGACCTGCTGGCGCTGCCGCGGCGTTCTACAGCCTTCATCTTCGTTGGGACCTGCTGGCGCTGCCGCGGCCCTTTTCAATCTACATCCTCGTCGGAACCTGCTGGCGCTGCCGCGGCCCCCTTGCAACCACCATCTTCGTCGGGACCTGCTGGCGCTGCCGCGGCCCGTTGCAACCTACGTCCTCATCGGGACCTGCTGGCGCTGCAGCGGCCCGACCTTCCAGAACACCGAGCTCGAGGATTGTGAGCTACCCATCACTCCATCTCCATACCAGATTGGTACCAAGACTGACCCGCTACCCCTTTCCCTTCCAGAGACTAGAATTGAGAGGATCCTCGTGTCCTGATCTCGTTGTACCGTACTACTTTGCTTCAAGAACTGCATATAAAAAGCGTTAACCTTATCTTTGTGTGGTGTCCATCTGTGGGGGGGAAGTCACTCGTCTGTACGATCGCTGGAGACGGCTCTCCTCGGAGGCCTCTCCCCTTGTCCTCGGCCGACCCTCCCGGTCCCCGTCTAACAAGGGTACTCCCGGGTACCTTTCCACCTCTGGATCGCCCTGTAACTCCGCCAAAGCCCTGGGTGTGCGACCGTCGCAGCCAGGGCCCCCCACCAAGGCCGGCATTCTTCCTACTATTTCTAGCGTGTTATTTCTAGGGCCTCTCCCCTAACCAGCCAAAATCGGTCCAAGATAAATCGGGCAGGAGTGTCAAAATATCCTCTCAAAGCCCCTTGCGCATGGCGTAAGGTCTCCCAAGTCTAATGACGTCCTGTCTCCTCTACCCTTTGAATTACACACAGCGCAGGACTTCCTGCGTTTTGGCTCCAGCGCCTCCCCTGACTAGAGCCTAGCCTACAGAGATGGAGACATGTCTGACCACTGGAATTTACCTGTCCCCCACTGGTGGCAAGACGCACTGTAAGTTCAATGTGGTCGTTCTATCAGGTGCCATAACATGCCGTGATGGCCAGCGCACAAATCGCGAAAGATCCTTGGTGCACACACCAGCTGTCACATTCAGGAATGGGGAATTAAATGTATTGGGTCCGATCAAGAAACACTGCAAAATTTTGCAAAGTGTCAACCTACACTGTTTGCTAAACCAGGGGCTGGTCACAGATGCCTGGACCCTGCTAACCGCTTGGGACCCTGATAAATATACCAGGATGGTGTCGACTAGAAATATAGAGTGTCAGCAAGGTTCCCTATATGGTGGACAGGGAGCATCCGCTGGAACCCGTCTGTGAACGTGTAAATACAGTGACACGCACCTCAGTCCAGAATACCCTTGCCTGATCCTCAAAAGGCACCTTGAGCCCGCTGCCCCCCACAGCGCATGGCGAGGGAAAACTGGCCCAGAACCCCCAGACTGGGTTTCGAACACCATCACCACCACAGGCTCTAGCTAAAGCTTGGGTCCCTCTGACCTGGTAAGGCCTGTCGGAGGCCAACCCCCCTCCCCCCCCTTAGTTGACTACCTGGCCCTGGGGAAAAGAACTAGCAGTGAACCCACAGGGGGTCAAAGCCGAAAACATGCCAGATAAGGGAGCAGAGAGATGCCCCACAAGCCTACTTCCAGTAAAATGTGCCAAAATAAGCTCTCCCCCCTTGCTCCCTTCAACATAATGCACCCCAACTAAGCCAGACAGTTGGTCGCATGAGCCAAGACCTGTCTAGAGGGCAGGACTTGTAGACTGTCTAGGACGATCTAGATGAACCATCCCTTGGTGCATGCCTGCACTTCCAACAGCTCATCTGTTGACATAGTCAATGCTGCTTAGTTGCACAAGATAAAGAAGCCACAATTAAAGCTTTCTTGCATAGCCGACCACAAACTGGCCACCCTTTAACAGGGCTACATGGGTTAAAGTGCTATGTGTGACATTTCCATTAGTTCAATGTACCAAGCGTGACGTTGTTTTTTTTCCCTGCAGTAAGTATAAATACTGACAGTACCTGCCCCCTCTGGGCCCTACAAGTACATAAACATACAAAATACCTCAAAATACGAAGTGCCTCATTATGGGGCCTAGTGCCCAATAACATTAGTTGGACAACTCACTTCATGGCCGCAAGTTTCTCCATCATGCGTATAAGGCCGTTTTGAGTTTTGCATAGGCAACATCCCTTTAACACTGAGAAGAGTATCTCCTCATGTTTGTCACTTGTACAAATCGTCCCCCTTTGCCTGTCCTTCGTTTGACCCTATGAAGCTTATAGCAAGCAGCCTTTCCAACTGTGTATACATATAGTGCTGCTAGGGGAACTATTACTTCCTCACTTTTACTTCCTGGCCTGTGAAACTGCAAAAGGGAACCCTACTTAGGTATCTGAAAGAACCACCAAATGAAATACTGTCAGGTAACAGCCTACCCGTGGACTTCGACACAGGCCCTCCCAGCGTGTCAACCCTAGTTGTTGAATATTGATTGTTGAATTTTTCCTGCCACCTCGGGACCCTTCAAGTAAAATCAGCTAACCAGGCCCCTACGTGGCCACAAACACACTAACTTGTGTCCAGAGAAGTGGAGCCAGATAGAGGCTTGTTGCATCAGTCAGACCCGACGCGGGGCCAGATTTGAAAGTCACCGTGGGGGTTTCCCTAGCATAAGAACACTGCAACTGAAACCCTAGGTCAATCCTAGAATAACCACCAAATGAACTACTGTCTACGTAAAACTTACCTGTGGTCATAGTCGGAGGCAGTCCACTGCGTGACAATACTTAGCTGTATATTTGACTGTAGAAATTTGTCTGCCAACCTCGGGACCTCCACAAGTGAGGTCAGCCAAACCAAACGCCTAACTGGCCAAAAACGCACCAACCTGCGTCCAGTGAGATGGAGCCAGGTAGAGGCTCCGTAGTATCAGCCAGACCTGTTGCGGAGTCAGACTTGAAAAGGTCTCAGTGGGGTGAGGCTGACGGAGTTATGTGCGGCTAAGGCAGGCCCAAAATCTGTGCAGTTTGCTCACGCATAACCTGCATGCCAATGGGCCTGCGTAAAAGAAACTGGTGATTCTGAGATACAGCTAGGAAAGAGTCTCAGTGTGAGCCAGATTATAGGAGGATACGTGTGGCTTATACAGGCCCAACTAATCAACAGGGCTACCCAGCGTGCTCAGGCAGTGTGCTGAAGATTACCTGGGAAATCCCAACTGAGCAGCCACTCGGTCCTCTCCCTCAATGCAAGCGCACCTTTACTGCCTGCACTGAGCAGCCACTCGGTTCTCTCCCTTAAATGCAAGCGCCCCTTCACTGCCTGCGCTGAGCAGCCACTCGGTTCTCTCCTTTGAATGCAAGCGCCCCTTCACTGCCTGCACTGAGCAGCCACTCGGTCCTCTCCCTCGAATGCAGGCGCCCCTTCACTGCCTGCACTGAGCAGCCACTCGGTCCTCTACCTCCAGTGCAGGTGCACCTTTACTGCCTGTACTGAGCAGCCACTCGGTCCTCTCCCTTGAATGCAAGCGCCCCTTCACTGCCTGCACTGAGCAGCGACTCGGTCCTCTCCCTCGAATGCAGGCACCCCTTCACTGCCTGCACTGAGCAGCCACTTGGTCATCTCCCTCCTGTGCAGGTGCACCTTTACTGCCTGTACTGAGCAGCCACTCGGTTCTCTCCCTTGAATGCAAGCGCCCCTTCACTGCCTGCACTGAGCAGCCACTCGGTCCTCTCCCTCGAATGCAGGCGCCCCTTCACTGCCTGCACTGAGCAGCCACTCGGTCCTCTCCCTCCAGTGCAGGTGCACCTTTACTGCCTGTACTGAGCAGCCACTCGGTCCTCTCCCTCGAATGCAAGCGCCCCTTCACTGCCTGCACTGAGCAGACACTCGGTTCTCTCCTTTGAATGCAAGCGCCCCTTCATTGCCTGCACTGAGCAGCCACTCGGTCCTCTCCCTCGAATGCAGGCGCCCCTTCACTGCCTGCACTGAGCAGCCACTCGGTCCTCTCCCTCCAGTGCAGGTGCACCTTTACTGCCTGTACTGAGCAGCCACTCGGTCCTCTCCCTTGAATGCAAGCGCCCCTTCACTGCCTGCACTGAGCAGCCACTCGGTCCTCTCCCTCGAATGCAGGCGCACCTTCACTGCCTGCACTGAGCAGCCACTCGGTCCTCTCCCTCCAGTGCAGGTGCACCTTTACTGCCTGTACTGAGCAGCCACTCGGTCCTCTCCCTCGAATGCAAGCGCCCCTTCACTGCCTGCACTGAGCAGCCACTCGGTTCTCTCCTTTGAATGCAAGCGCCCCTTCACTGCCTGCACTGAGCAGCCACTCGGTCCTCTACCTCGAATGCAGGCGCCCCTTCACTGCCTGCACTGAGCAGCCACTTGGTCCTCTCCCTCCAGTGCAGGTGCACCTTTACTGCCTGTACTGAGCAGCCACTCGGTCCTCTCCCTTGAATGCAAGCGCCCCTTCCCTGCCTGTACTGAGCAGCCACTCGGTCCTCTCCCTCGAATGCAGGCGCACCTTCACTGCCTGCACTGAGCAGCCTCTCGGTCCTCTCGCTCCAATGCAGGCGCACCTTCACTGCCTGTACTGAGCAGCCACTCGGTCCTCTCCCTCCAATGCAGGCGCACCTTCACTGCCTGCACTGAGCAGCCACTCAGTCCTCTCCCTCCAATGCAAGCGCACCTTTACTGCCTGTACTGAGCAGCCACTCGGTCCTCTCCCTCAAATGCAGGCGCCCCTTCACTGCCTGCTCTGAGCAGCCACTTGGTCCTCTCTCTTGAATGCAAGCGCCCCTTCACTGCCTGCACTGAGCAGCCACTCGGTCCTCTCCCTCGAATGCAGGCGCACCTTCACTGCCTGTCCTGAGCAGCCACTCGGTCCTCTCCCTCCAGTGCAGGCGCACCTTTACTGCCTGCACTGAGCAGCCACTCAGTCCTCTCCCTCCAGTGCAGGCGCACCTTTACTGCCTGCACTGAGCAGCCACTCAGTCCTCTCCCTCCAGTGCAGGCGCACCTTCACTGCCTGCACTGAGCAGCCACTCGGTCCTCTCCCTTGAATGTAGGCGCCCCTTCACTGCCAGCACTGAGCAGCCACTCGGTCCTCTCCCTCCAATGCAGACGCCCCTTCACTGACTGCACTGAGCAGCCACTCGGTCCTCTCCCTCGAATGCAGGTGCCCCTTCACTGCCTGCACTGAGCAGCCACTCTGTCCTCTCCCTCCAGTGCAGGCGCACCTTTACTGCCTGTACTGAGCAGTCACTCGGTCCTCTCGCTCATATGCAAGCGCACCTTCACTGCCTGCACTGACCAGCCACTCGGTCCTCTCGCTCCAATGCAGGCGCACCTTCACTGCCTATACCGAGCAGCCACTCGGTCCGCTCCCTTGAATGCAAGCGCACCTTCACTGCCTGCATTAAGCAGCCACTCGGTCCTCTCCCTTGAATGCAAGCGCACCTTCACTGCCTGCACTGAGCAGCCACTCGGTCCTCTCCCTTGAATACAAGCGCCCCTTCCCTGCCTGTACTGAGCAGCCACTGGGTCCTCTCCCTCCAGTGCGGGCGCACCTTCACTGACTGCACTGAGCAGCCACTCGGTCCTCTCCCTTGAATGCAGGCGCACATTCAATGCCTCCCCAGAGCAGCCACTCAGCTCTCTCTCTTGAATGCAGGCGCACATTCAATGCCTCCTCTGAGCAGCCACTCAGCTCTCTCCCTCGAATGCATGCGCACATTCAATGCCTCCCCAGAGCAGCCACTCAGCTCTCTCCCTCAAATGCAGGCGCACCTTCAATGCCTCCCCTGAGCAGCCACTCAGCTCTCTCTCTCGAATGCAGGCGCACATTCAATGCCTCCCCTGAGCAGCCACTCAGCTCTCTCCCTCAAATGCAGGCGCACCTTCAATGCCTCCCCTGAGCAGCCACTCAGCTCTCTCTCTCGAATGCAGGCGCACATTCAATGCCTCCCCTGAGCAGCCACTCAGCTCTCTCCCTCGAATGCAGGCGCACCTTCAATGCCTCCCCTGAGCAGCCACTCAGCTCTCTCCCTCGAATGCAGGCGCACATTCAATGCCTCCCCTGAACAGCCACTCAGCTCTCTCCCTCAAATGCATGTGCACCTTCAATGCCTCCCCTGAGCAGCCACTCAGCTCTCTCCCTCAAATGCAGGCGCACCTTCAATGCCTCCCCTGAGCAGCCACTCAGCTCTCTCCCTCAAATGCAGGTGCACATTCAATGCCTCCCCTGAGCAGCCACTCAGCTCTCTCTCTCGAATGCAGGCGCACATTCAATGCCTTCCCTGAGCAGCCACTCAGCTCTCTCCCTCGAATGCAGGCGCACCTTCAATGCCTCCCCTGAGCAGCCACTCAGCTCTCTCCCTCAAATGCAGGTGCACATTCAATGCCTCCCCTGAGCAGCCACTCATCTCTCTCCCTCGATATCAGGCACACCTTAAATGCCTCCCCTGAGCAGCCACTCAGCTCTCTCCCTCGAATGCAGGCGCACCTTCAATGCCTCCCCTGAGCAACCACTCAGCTCTCTCCCTCAAATGCAGGTGCACATTCAATGCCTCCCCTGAGCAGCCACTCAGCTCTCTCCCTCAATATCAGGCACACCTTAAATGCCTCCCCTGAGCAGCCACTCAGCTCTCTCCCTCGAATGCAGGCGCACCTTCAATGCCTCCCCTGAGCAGCCACTCAGCTCTCTCCCTCAAATGCAGGTGCACATTCAATGCCTCCCCTGAGCAGCCACTCAGCTCTCTCCCTCGATATCAGGCACACCTTAAATGCCTCCCCTGAGCAGCCACTCAGCTCTCTCCCTAGAATGCAGGTGCACCTTCAATGCCTCCCCTGAGCAGCCACTCAGCTCTCTCCCTCAAATGCAGGTGCACATTCAATGCCTCCCCTGAGCAGCCACTCAGCTCTCTTCCTCGAATGCAGGCGCACCTTCAATGCCTTCGAGGGAGAGAGCTGAGTGGCCACTCAGGGGAGGCATTGAAGGTGCGCCTGCATTCGAGGGAGAGAGCTGAGTGGCTGCTCAGGGGAGGCATTGAATGTGCGCCTGCATTCGAGAGAGAGAGCTGAGTGGCTGCTCAGGGGAGGCATTGAAGGTGCGCCTGCATTTGAGGGAGAGAGCTGAGTGGCTGCTCAGGGGAGGCATTGAATGTGCGCCTGCATTCGAGAGAGAGAGCTGAGTGGCTGCTCAGGGGAGGCATCGAAGGTGCGCCTGCATTTGAGGGAGAGAGCTGAGTGGCTGCTCAGGGGAGGCATTTAAGGTGCGCCGGATTTCGAGTGAGAGAGCTGAGTGGCTGTTCAGGGGAGGCATTTAAGGTGTGTCTGATTACGAGGGAGAGAGCTGAGTGGCTGCTCAGTGGAGGCATTGAAGGTGCACATGCATTTGAGGGAGAGAGCTGAGTGGCTGCTCTGGGGAGGCATTGAATGTGCGCCTGCATTTGAGGGAGAGAGCTGAGTGGCTGCTCAGGGGAGGCATTGAATGTGCGCCTGCATTCGAGAGAGAGAGTTGAGTGGCTGCTCAGGGGAGGCATTTAAGGTGCGCCGGATTTCGAGGGAGAGAGCTGAGTGGCTGCTCAGGGGAGGCATTTAAGGTGTGTCTGATTACGAGGGAGAGAGCTGAGTGGCTGCTCAGTGGAGGCATTGAAGGTGCACATGCATTTGAGGGAGAGAGCTGAGTGGCTGTTCAGGGGAGGCATTGAATGTGCACCTGCATTTGAGGGAGAGAGCTGAGTGGCTGCTCAGGGGAGGCATTGAAGGTGCACATGCATTTGAGGGAGAGAGCTGAGTGGCTGCTCAGGGGAGGCATTGAAGGTGCACATGCATTTGAGGGAGAGAGCTGAGTGGCTGTTCAGGGGAGGCATTGAATGTGCACCTGCATTTGAGGGAGAGAGCTGAGTGGCTGCTCAGGGGAGGCATTGAAGGTGCGCTTGCATTCGAGGGAGAGAGCTGAGTGGCTGCTCAGGGAAGGCATTGAATGTGCGCATGTATTCGAGAGAGAGAGCTGAGTGGCTGCTCAGGGAAGGCATTGAATGTGCGCCTGCATTCGAGAGAGAGAGCTGAGTGGCTGCTCTGGGGAGGCATTGAATGTGCGCATGCATTTGAGGGAGAGGGCTGAGTGGCTGCTCAGGGGAGGCATTGAAGGTGCGCTTGCATTCGAGGGGGAGAGCTGAGTGGCTGCTCAGGGAAGGCATTGAAGGTGCGCATGCATTCAAAGGAGAGAGATGAGTGCCTGCTCAGGGGAGGCATTGAAGGTGCACCTGCATTCGAGGGAGAGAGCTGAGTGGCTGCTCAGGGGAGGTATTTAAGGTGCGCTTGCATTCGAGGGAGAGAGCTGAGTGGCTGCTCAGGGGAGGCATTGAATGTGCGCATGCATTTGAGGGAGAGAGCTGAGTGGCTGCTCAGGGGAGGCATTGAAGGTGCGCTTGCATTCGAGGGGGAGAGCTGAGTGGCTGCTCAGGGAAGGCATTGAAGGTGCGCATGCATTCAAAGGAGAGAGATGAGTGCCTGCTCAGGGGAGGCATTGAAGGTGCACCTGCATTCGAGGGAGAGAGCTGAGTGGCTGCTCAGGGGAGGCATTGAATGTGCGCCTGCATTCGAGGGAGAGAGCTGAGTGGCTGCTCAGGGGAGGCATTGAATGTGCGCCTGCATTTGAGAGAGAGAGATGAGTGGCTGCTCAGGGGAGGCATTGAAGGTGCGCTTGCATTCGAGGGGGAGAGCTGAGTGGCCGCTCAGGGGAGGCATTGAAGGTGCGCCTGCATTTGAGGGAGAGAGCTGAGTGGCTGTTCAGGGGAGGCATTGAATGTGCGCCTGCATTTGAGGGAGAGAGCTGAGTGGCTGCTCAGGGGAGGCATTGAAGGTGCGCCTGCATTTGAGGGAGAGAGCTGAGTGGCTGCTCAGGGGAGGCATTGAAGGTGCACATGCATTTGAGGGAGAGAGCTGAGTGGCTGTTCAGGGGAGGCATTGAATGTGCGCCTGCATTCGAGGGAGAGAGCTGAGTGGCTGTTCAGGGGAGGCATTGAAGGTGCGCCTGCATTTGAGGGAGAAAGCTGAGTGGCTGCTCAGGGGAGGCATTGAAGGTGCGCCTGCATTCGAGGGAGAGAGCTGAGTGGCTGCTCAGGGGAGGCATTGAATGTGCGCCTGCATTCGAGGGAGAGAGCTGAGTGGCTGCTCAGGGGAGGTATTTAAGGTGCGCTTGCATTGGAGGGAGAGAGCTGAGTGGCTGCTCAGGGGAGGCATTGAATGTGCGCATGCATTTGAGGGAGAGAGCTGAGTGGCTGCTCAGGGGAGGCATTGAAGGTGCGCTTGCATTTGAGGGGGAGAGCTGAGTGGCTGCTCAGGGAAGGCATTGAATGTGCGCCTGCATTCGAGAGAGAGAGCTGAGTGGCTGCTCTGGGGAGGAATTGAATGTGCGCATGCATTTGAGGGAGAGGGCTGAGTGGCTGCTCAGGGGAGGCATTGAAGGTGCGCTTGCATTCGAGGGGGAGAGCTGAGTGGCTGCTCAGGGGAGGCATTGAAGGTGCGCCTGCATTCGAGGGAGAGAGCTGAGTGGCTGCTCAGGGGAGGCATTGAATGTGCGCCTGCATTCGAGGGAGAGAGCTGAGTGGCTGCTCAGGGGAGGTATTTAAGGTGCGCTTGCATTGGAGGGAGAGAGCTGAGTGGCTGCTCAGGGGAGGCATTGAATGTGCGCATGCATTTGAGGGAGAGAGCTGAGTGGCTGCTCAGGGGAGGCATTGAAGGTGCGCTTGCATTCGAGGGGGAGAGCTGAGTGGCTGCTCAGGGAAGGCATTGAATGTGCGCCTGCATTCGAGAGAGAGAGCTGAGTGGCTGCTCTGGGGAGGCATTGAATGTGCGCCTGCATTCGAGAGAGAGAGCTGAGTGGCTGCTCTGGGGAGGCATTGAATGTGCGCATGCATTTGAGGGAGAGGGCTGAGTGGCTGCTCAGGGGAGGCATTGAAGGTGCGCTTGCATTCGAGGGGGAGAGCTGAGTGGCTGCTCAGGGGAGGCATTGAAGGTGCGCCTGCATTTGAGGGAGAAAGCTGAGTGGCTGCTCAGGGGAGGCATTGAATGTGCGCATGCATTTGAGGGAGAGAGCTGAGTGGCTGCTCAGGGGAGGCATTGAAGGTGCGCTTGCATTCGAGGGGGAGAGCTGAGTGGCTGCTCAGGGAAGGCATTGAATGTGTTGAATGTGCGCCTGCATTCGAGAGAGAGAGCTGAGTGGCTGCTCTGGGGAGGCATTGAATGTGCGCATGCATTTGAGGGAGAGGGCTGAGTGGCTGCTCAGGGGAGGCATTGAAGGTGCGCTTGCATTCGAGGGGGAGAGCTGAGTGGCTGCTCAGGGGAGGCATTGAAGGTGCACCTGCATTTGAGGGAGAAAGCTGAGTGGCTGCTCAGGGGAGGCATTGAAGGTGCGCCTGCATTCGAGGGAGAGAGCTGAGTGGCTGCTCAGGGGAGGCATTGAATGTGCGCATGCATTCGAGGGGGAGAGCTGAGTGGCTGCTCAGGGAAGGCATTGAAGGTGCACATGAATTCAAAGGAGAGAGAAGAGTGCCTGCTCAGGGGAGGCATTGAAGGTGCACCTGCATTCGAGGGAGAGAGCTGAGTGGCTGCTCAGGGGAGGTATTTAAGGTGCGCTTGCATTCGAGGGAGAGAGCTGAGTGGCTGCTCAGAGGAGGCATTGAATGTGCGCCTGCATTTGAGAGAGAGAGATGAGTGGCTGCTTGTTGGACAGGCCACATGAAGGGCCGCTCTCCCCCGGCCCGACCAGGCCCGAGCCCGGTCACGCAAGTACCACACACCACCATTGCACGTCCTCCGTCCCCTCAGGGACCCCTGCCTTCGAACATATCGACCTCGTGGGCCCGATCCACTGCTGGCCCGCGCGCCCATCCGGGGCGCCATCTTGGACACTCCACCACGAGGCCGCCTGGCCCCCGATCGACCTCAACCCTGGGCCTAGCCAGGCCTCAGACATCCCGGCACCACCATCCACCCAGGAGGTGAGCGGGCTACTTGGCAAGTCAATGGGAGAAAGAGGTGTCGATGGCTCTCCCCCGCCAAGTGCCGCTCGCCCATCGCCTCCCGGGCGCTGGCTCCACCCCCCTGCTGGGTGTCTGGACTCCCTCATCCCGGACCTCCCGACCTCCAGGTGCGAGGGTCCGGACATCAAAGAACATCAGCCCTATAACTGGGGCAGCTCCAGAGCAGGAAGGCAGTTGTATCTTGGAGTCGAGAGACGCAAAAGAAGAACTCATCCTTGACGGACTACTGGCGCTGCCGTAGCTCTGCCTTGTGCACCTTCGTCTTGCCTGCTGGCGCTGCCGCAACCTTCGTAAACCTTCCGATCCTTCATCGTCCTCGGGACCTGCTGGTGTGGCCGCGGACCGTTTGTAACCATCATCTCATCGGGACCTGCTGGCTCCGCCGCGGACCGTCGTTTCCTTCGTCCATCTCGGGACCTGCTGGCTCCGCCGCGGCCCGATCATCTAGAACGCCGAGCTCGAGGATTGAGAGCTATTTCCACCTTTTTGGTAACAAGACTGTCCCGCTACCCTTTTCCCAAACCAGAGACCAGAATCGAGGGGACCCCTGAGTCCAGACCTCCTTGTACCATTCCATCGTACTTAAAGAATTGCCTATAAAGTCTCGTTGAACTTTACCCTTGTGTGGTGTCCGTCTGTGGGGGGGAAGTTACTTGTCTGTACGATCGCTGGAGACGGCTCTCCCCGGAGACCTCTCCCCTTATCCTCGGCCGACCCTCCCGGTCCGTCTAACATTGGTGGCCAGCGGCGCGATCCGAATCACCGCATAATCGTACAGAGAGTAGCTCACCCCACGACGAAATCACGATGACAACTAAAGAAAGCGGAGCAACCGAGAAATTCCAGATGGAGAAATTGGACGAGTACAGCCATCGTGAACTAAAACAATTCTGCATCGAACTAGGTATCGCTACCACCGGACTAAGTACCAAAGACGATTTTAAGCATGCCCTAGAATCTTGGGCAGAAACCGGGGCTGCCGGAACCCCCGATCAAAGCATCGCAGCAAAAACCACCACGGCCCCTGGAGAGCGAAGAACGGGTCTCTCGCAAGACGAGATCCAGGAACGAGAAAAAACCCGACTACACGAGCTGGAAATGGCCCGGCTCAAAATGGACATTGAACTTAAGTTGGCCGAACAAAAAATCAACTTAGAGCACCTGCGTCTCCGAGAAGAAAGAGAGGAGAAACAGAGACAAAGGGAGCTCGAGGAAAAGAAACTGGCATATGAACACGAGCGAAAACTAGCGGAGATCGACTTACGCAAACAGAATAAAGAAGTAGGGGTGTCCGAGCAACCCCACACCCCAGGGGCAACAGAGAAAAAGGTACACATCCCCAAGGATGTCGTTCGAGAATACTTCCGAGAGGACGACATCCAGCAATGGTTTAAGGCCTATGAAATCGCTATGACTGCACACCGGATCGATAGAAGCGATTGGGGAGCCGGTCTATGGGGGAGATTCCTCAATGAGGGCCGCGACGCCCTGCTACAGCTCCCGGACCACCAGATGACCTCCTATGACCATATGAATGCTGCACTCCTCACTCGCTATGGCCTCACACCCGAGATGTACCGTCAGAGGTTCCGAGACTGCACCCGCATCCCGGGTACAACTTGGGTGGACTATGTAAACTACTTTAGCCGAGCCTTCGAGGGCTGGATCAAAGGAAGCAAGGTCACAACCTACGAACAACTGTTCAATCTTATGGTATGGGAGCATCTGTCGAACAATTGCTTCATTGAACTCCGCCAGCACCTCCTCGACAGCAAGTTAACGGATCCCCGGCAGCTCGCAGCCGAAGCTGACCGGTGGGAAATCACCAGAGTGGGCCGGAATGGGTCCTACGAACAGAACCGGAACAACAATGGTCAGCACCGTCCCCGAGGAGGAGGAGGGGGCCAAGGACGAGGAAGAGACAACGCCCCGGTCGCCCCCGCTACCAGCACCACCCCCCCGGCCAACCGGGGCAGCACCCCGGCGCGACCGGGATACCGAGCCAATGTTACGTGCCATCGATGCCAACGAGTCGGCCACTATGCAAACGACCCAAACTGCCCCCAGTACCAGAGCCCAAGACCCCGCCAAGTAGCCGCTGCTGCTCTGGGGGAGGAACAGATCTCAGAGGAACAAGAGGAATATGAACAGGAACATCAAGAATGGGAGCCAGCCGCCATGGCTCTAGCCTGCTTAGGGGGGAAAGACATGGTCCCGCGGGTCCCCCTACCCGCTAACACCCAGAAGTACAGCCAATGGGTGAGCATCAATGGACGCCGGGCCGAAGCCCTTCGTGACACCGGGGCCAGTGTAACAGCCGTCCGCTGTCACCTGGTGACCCCAGAACAGTATCTACCAAACATCCTCTGCCCTGTACGTTCCGCCGATAACTCGGAAAGTCTGTGCCGGATGGCCTGCGTCCCCTTCGAATGGGGAGGGGTCGCCGGCATGTTGAAGGTAACGGTCCGAGACGATGCCCCCGTAGACTGCCTCCTGGGGAATGACCTTGAAAGCTCTCCGTGGGCAGCCGTAGAACGAAGAGAACACCTGGGGATGTTAGGCGTCCCGGACTGGGCGTGTGTCACCACCCGGTCCATGGCCGCCCGTGCCAACCCCCGCCCAGAGGAACCCGAATGGCCGGCGCCGCCGCCTCCGGTCGCCCCGGCCGAAACCACCGACCGTGACGTCCCCCCAGACCCAGCTCAACCTCCAGACCTCGCTAACCTCGACCAGTGGCCTCAAGAGGGGGGGTCCCACGCAAGAACAATTTCGCCAAGAACAGAAGACATGTCCCTCCCTCGAGGGACTCCGCCAGCAAGCGCTCGCCCAAAGCGCAGGGGATACCTCCGGAACACACTGGATCTACTGGGACAATGATCTGCTGTACAGTGAGCAAAGAATCGCGGAGCTGGGGGCCAGCCGAGTACTAGTGGTGCCCCTCCGTTTTAGAGACTTTCTGCTAAACCTGGCCCACGATGTCCCCCTGGCGGGACACCTGGGTCAAGATAAAACCTACAGTCGTCTGGTGACCCACTTCTTCTGGCCCAAAATGAGGAACGATGTACACCAGCATTGCCGATCTTGCCCCACGTGCCAAGCCAGTGGAAAGAGCGGCCGCAAACTAAAAGCCCCCCTGCAACCTTTTCCCGTGGTCACCACCCCGTTCGAGAGGGTCGGGATCGACATCGTGGGGCCCCTGGACCCGCGTACAAAACAAGGCCATCGATTCATCCTGGTGCTAGTGGACCACGCCACCCGCTACCCCGAGGCTGTTCCCCTGCGAACTGTGACAGCCCCGGTAGTCGGCCGGGCTCTAATGGGGATCTTCTCCCGTGTGGGCTTCCCCCGAGAAGTCGTCAGCGACAGAGGCACGAACTTTATTTCTAAATATATGAAGTCCCTCTGGCAACAGTGCGGGGTTACCTACCGATTCACGACCCCCTATCACCCTCAAGGAAACGGACTCGTTGAGCGGTTCAACCGCACGCTCAAAGGGATGATCGGGGGGTTGGAAGAGCCCCTCCGTCGCCGGTGGGATGTGCTGCTGCCGTGCCTCCTCTTCGCCTATCGAGAGGTCCCCCAGAAGTCCCTGGGCTTCAGCCCGTTTGAACTGCTGTATGGACACCCAGTACGGGGGCCGCTCAGCCTAGTCAAGGAAGGCTGGGAGATGCCCCCTCTCAAGAACCCACCAGATGTCTTCCGGTACCTCCTAACCCTCCGCAACCAGACCCGGCGGTTCAGAGAGCTGGCAAAAGCCAACCTAGAGGCCAGTCAAGAGGACATGAAAAAGTGGTATGACCGGAATGCCTCCTCCATCGAATTTGAACCTGGGCAACAGGTATGGGTGATGTCCCCCACCGAACCCTGCGCCCTGCAAGACAAGTGGACGGGGCCCTTCAAAGTAGTCGAGCGCAAGGGTCCTGCCACCTATCTCATCGACATGGAATCTTCCCGGAACCCCCTCCGGGTCCTCCACGCTAACAGACTGAAGCCCCACTTTGTGCGTTCAGAACTCAGCCTCCTGATGGCCACAGACAATGGGGCTGAAGAAGACTCCGAGCCCCTCCCTGACCTCCTACGGACTCGGGAGAAAGACGGCTCCGTGGATGGGGTCCGACTCTCAGAGGCCCTCACCCGAGAGCAACGCCAGGAGTGTCGAGTCCTCCTGTCACAGTTCGCCAGCCTGTTCTCCCTCACCCCAGGTGTCACTTCCTGGTGTGTGCACGATGTGGACACGGGGGACAGCCCCCCTATCCGCCACCGGGCCTACCGCGTGCCAGATCGGGTACGGGCCTGCGTCCAGGAAGAGGTAGCAAAAATGCTCACGCTCGGGGTCATCGAGCCCTCAGACAGCCCCTGGGCCAGCCCTGTAGTACTGGTCCCCAAAGCGGCCGCCCCAGGCACCACACCGGAACTCCGGTTCTGCGTTGACTACCGGGGCTTGAATGCGGTCACCCGAACAGACGCACATCCCATCCCCCGGGCAGATGAACTAATTGACCGCATGGGAGCTGCCCGCTACCTCAGTATTTTCGACCTGACGGCGGGCTACTGGCAAATCGGCCTCACACCCCGGGCCCAAGAACGTTCTGCCTTTTCCACCCCCGATGGCCATTACCATTTCAAGGTCATGCCCTTCGGCATGAAGAATGCTCCCGCAACATTTCAGCGGCTCGTCAATCAGGTCCTGGCGGGGCTCGAAGGGTTCAGCGCCGCCTACCTAGACGACATCGCTGTATACAGCCACCATTGGCCCGAGCACCTCCACCACCTCCGAGCAGTGCTACAAGCCCTTCAGCGAGCTGGCCTCACGATCAAGGCCAGCAAATGTCAAATTGGTCAAGGGTCTGTAACCTACCTCGGACACCAGGTGGGAAGCGGCCTGGTGGCCCCTCTGCAGCTCAAAATTGCCGCCATCCAGTCCTGGCAGCCCCCCATCACCCAGACCGAGGTACGAGCCTTCCTGGGCCTCACGGGCTATTACCGAAGGTTTGTGAAAGACTATGGTACTATAGTGGGGCCCCTCACAGAACTCACGTCCAAAAATCAACCCAAGAAAGTCAACTGGACCGCAGATTGTCAAACAGCATTCGAACAATTGAAAGCCGCCATGTGTTCCGCCCCTGTGCTCCAGGCCCCCGACTACAGCCGGGAGTTTGTCGTCCAGACGGATGCCTCCGACCATGGCATTGGGGCAGTCCTGTCTCAAGTGAGCACCGAAGGCCTTGATCAGCCAGTGGCCTTCATCAGCAGACGACTCCTACCACGAGAACAACGCTGGAGCACCATAGAGAGGGAGGCCTTCGCTGTGGTATGGGCCCTCAAGAAGCTCCGGCCCTACCTCTTTGGCACACACTTTCGGGTGCAGACCGACCACCGACCCCTGCAGTGGCTGATGCAGATGCGGGGGGAAAACCCGAAGTTACTACGTTGGTCCATCTCCCTACAAGGGATGGACTTCACTGTTGAACACCGGCCTGGGCCAGATCACGCCAACGCGGATGGCCTGTCCCGGTTTTTCCGCCTCGACGAGGAGAGTCCCCAAGAGGATGGGTAACTCTCCCCGCCTTCAGCTGGGGGGGACGCATGTTGGACAGGCCACATGAAGGGCCGCTCTCCCCCGGCCCGACCAGGCCCGAGCCCGGTCACGCAAGTACCACACACCACCATTGCACGTCCTCCGTCCCCTCAGGGACCCCTGCCTTCGAACATATCGACCTCGTGGGCCCGATCCACTGCTGGCCCGCGCGCCCATCCGGGGCGCCATCTTGGACACTCCACCACGAGGCCGCCTGGCCCCCGATCGACCTCAACCCTGGGCCTAGCCAGGCCTCAGACATCCCGGCACCACCATCCACCCAGGAGGTGAGCGGGCTACTTGGCAAGTCAATGGGAGAAAGAGGTGTCGATGGCTCTCCCCCGCCAAGTGCCGCTCGCCCATCGCCTCCCCGGGCGCTGGCTCCACCCCCCTGCTGGGTGTCTGGACTCCCTCATCCCGGACCTCCCGACCTCCAGGTGCGAGGGTCCGGACATCAAAGAACATCAGCCCTATAACTGGGGCAGCTCCAGAGCAGGAAGGCAGTTGTATCTTGGAGTCGAGAGACGCAAAAGAAGAACTCATCCTTGACGGACTACTGGCGCTGCCGTAGCTCTGCCTTGTGCACCTTCGTCTTGCCTGCTGGCGCTGCCGCAACCTTCGTAAACCTTCCGATCCATCATCGTCCTCGGGACCTGCTGGCGTGGCCGCGGACCGTTTGTAACCATCATCTCATCGGGACCTGCTGGCTCCGCCGCGGACCGTCGTTTCCTTCGTCCATCTCGGGACCTGCTGGCTCCGCCGCGGCCCGATCATCTAGAACGCCGAGCTCGAGGATTGAGAGCTATTTCCACCTTTTTGGTAACAAGACTGTCCCGCTACCCTTTTCCCAAACCAGAGACCAGAATCGAGGGGACCCCTGAGTCCAGACCTCCTTGTACCATTCCATCGTACTTAAAGAATTGCCTATAAAGTCTCGTTGAACTTTACCCTTGTGTGGTGTCCGTCTGTGGGGGGGAAGTTACTTGTCTGTACGATCGCTGGAGACGGCTCTCCCCGGAGACCTCTCCCCTTATCCTCGGCCGACCCTCCCGGTCCGTCTAACACTGCTCAGGGGAGGCATTGAAGGGGCGCCTGCATTCGAGGGAGAGAGCTGAGTGGCCGCTCAGGGGAGGCATTGAAGGGGCGCCTGCATTCGAGGGAGAGAGCTGAGTGGCTGTTCACGGGAGGTATTGAAGGTGCGCCTGCATTCGAAGGAGAGAGCTGAGTGGCTGCTCAGTCGAGGTGTTGAATGTGCGCCTGCATTTGAGGGAGAGAGCTGAGTGGCTGCTCAGGGGAGGCATTGAAGGTGCACCTGCATTTGAGGGAGAGAGCTGAGTGGCTGCTCAGGGGAGGCATTGAATGTGCGCCTGCATTCGAGGGAGAGAGCTGAGTGGCTGCTCAGGGGAGGCATTGAATGTGCGCCTGCATTTGAGGGAGAGAGCTGAGTGGCTGCTCAGGGGAGGCATTGAAGGTGCGCCTGCATTGGAGGGAGAAAGCTGAGTGGCTGCTCAGGGGAGGCATTGAAGGTGCGCCTGCATTGGAGGGAGAAAGCTGAGTGGCTGCTCTGGGGAGGCATTGAAGGTGCGCCTGCATTCGAGGGAGAGAGCTGAGTGGCTGCTCAGGGGAGGCATTGAAGGTGCGCTTGCATTCGAGGGGGAGAGCTGAGTGGCCGCTCAGGGGAGGCATTGAAGGTGCGCCTGCATTGGAGGGAGAAAGCTGAGTGGCTGCTCTGGGGAGGCATTGAAGGTGCGCTTGCATTCGAGGGGGAGAGCTGAGTGGCCGCTCAGGGGAGGCATTGAAGGTGCGCCTGCATTCGAGGGAGAGAGCTGAGTGGCTGTTCACGGGACGTTTTGACGGTGCGTTTGCATTCGAGGGAGAGAGCTGAGTGGCTGCTCTGGAGAGTATTGAAGGTGCGTTTTCATTCGAGAGAGAGAGAGCTGAGTGGCTGCTCAGGGGAGGCATTGAAGGTGCGCCTGCATTGGAGGGAGAGAGCTGAGTGGCTGCTCAGGGGAGGCATTTAAGGCGTGCCTGATATCGAGGGAGAGAGTTGAGAGGCTGCTCTGGGGAGGCATTGAATGGGGCGAACTTTATTCTATGACAGAAATGTTTGCCCACTGCTGGAAGTATCTGTTGCTGACCAGAGCTGCAGACTTCAGTTATGTCTTCCAATACACCAGATCTGGGCAGTTCTGCTCCTTTTGATTATTCACTCGGGCTGGCCTTGGTTCCAAGTGGGCCTGGGTGAAATGTTAATTTCTTTGACGTAATTCAGATCATGTTGGGAATATTGTGTTATGCGAAATTTCTGAGATGATGCCATTACGCCACTTCGAGTAAATGCACGTCATTCATGGTACAAATGTAACGCAGCTCGAAAACAGAAGCGGCTGTCATTCAAATGCAATCAAAACGAAGTTTGTAAAGCGCCTCGAATCACCTGCGTGGGTATCCAGGTGAGGCCTGGGGACCTCAGTTGAACAGCCAGGGGTTGAGACCCCTTCTGAACTCCTGGAGAGAGGGCGAGGGCTGCAGATGGAGGGGGGTCTGTTCCAGCACGTTGCCACAAGGTACGAGGAGGGGCGTCCTTCGCTGTGGCTTCGGTGGATGCGGGGTGGGGGCGAGCGAGGGCGAGGCGGATTGCAGGAGTCTCGAGGGCTGGTGCAAATTCATGCTGTATGCTGGCCCTTGGTTGTGCAGGGCCTGTGCTTGACCGTGCTGTGGTTTTGCTGTTGGGAAAACAGAACAGGTTGACTGGACAGGAACAAATTGAACAAAACAAATTTCCGCCACGTAGTCAATATGTACCACGTGAACACCGGGCAAGAATCCCAAACCAAATTTATTTTCTTTTTTTAAACTCAAGTTATTGACGATTCAAATACATGTGGACAAACAAAACGACTGTTACGACAGTAGATTCATGAGAACAATATCTACAAATGTACAAATTTTACAAATATACAACACTTATACAGATGACTCAAGCAACATCATTGAGCAAGACACACAAAACACAATACAAAATTCAATAAACAATGTAAATTGTGATAATATACAGTGCAAAAAACTTTAGAATTTACAATAAATATATGACCAGTCCATCGGACTAAGGGACCATGGGACAGGCGGTGGAGATGGAATGAGAAGCCTGCCTGTCAACCAAGCCTGTGGTTAAATGTTTTGAATGGGTTGCTCAACTAGGATCCACACTAATCGGCAAAGTTCTATCCTAGGGGCGCCCTTGATGTTTGCCACAGGATGGAAGTGTCGACGCGTTTCGAACCAGCGTTATTACAGGTTCTCTTCAGGACAGGGACTGGGAGTCGTGATTCTGCACAAAGGCAAGGAATAGCCGAGGTGTCGGTAAATCTCAACTGGACAAATTGTTCTGTACTTCACCCAGGAATTATGCTGGGGGTGTAGTGCCTGCGCAGCAGCGCACAGTCGAGGTGGGGGACCGCTCACATGTTCAAGCGTCTATGTTTAGTAACTGGAGTGGCGTCCAAACCAGCAAGCGGTTAATTACTTGTGCTGGAGCTTCTCGGAGGAATCAATCCGGCGTTTCAGGGGCAGCGAAACCAAGCAGGGGGCATAATTTTTTTGCACAAAATGCGTCCTTGTAACAAAAAGTTGACCCAAGACGTATGTTGTGCTAAAATATAGCATTAAATCACAGATTTGAATTTCATGTAATTTTGCCAAAATTCCACATAATTATGCAAAAATAAAATATGCAAATTTCACACACACCTAGTGCCAAGGTGGTGGCAGAAAGGTGGAGTAACTGTTGGGAGTGTTTGAGACAGGAGACACCAAAACAAGGGTACAAAAGTAAGCGAGACTATGCCACTTAACCCCCCCCCCGTTACCTGTGAGGGGTAGCCCCCCCACGTGAAAATGGGCCAGAAAGGGTGGCGGGTAACTCCCCAGCTTCAAAGGGGTCCTCGGCTTCCTCTCTCCCACGCTCCAAAGACCCCTGGAAGGCCCTTGTGGGGCCCTGGATTTAGCATCTGCTGCCTCGGTTCTCCTCCTCCCTCCGTCTTGGGTACCCCTTGGATGTAGCCAATGCAGGGTGGTTTCCGGTGTGGGTATCACACGTGAACCTTACTACACGACATGCACATCCAACCTAGACCGGCGAAGGCCCCAAGGGGACCGACAGACCCATTTAACAGGGTGGGTGAGGCCAGTCGGAGACCATTCCTGGCAGAGATGGGGAGGATGGCCTGCTTTGCCACTCTAAAGACCATCTCTGCCACCAATGCCAGTCCGCTCCAGCCACTCAGCCGCGGCATGGAGCCTCCCTGTACTGTGGATTCTTTCTGCTGGGTGTGAGCTAAGAGGAGTCAAACTCAGCAGGGAGTGCGCTCGTAGTGTGCCCTCTGGGGCTCACCTGCACAGGGGGGCTGAGGTTTCTGAGCTGCTTACCTGGGACCGCACCTCCCCTCTCCCACCCATCCAGCAGCCAGGAGGAGGCCAGGGCCATGCGGCATCCCGGGAGGGACCATGCAAGATGCTCAGTGTTCTGGAATGGTGATGACGTCTCAGAATGCTCCTTGTTGTCCACGCCCCGTGGTCTAGCAGTGTCATGTCAGTGGCAGCAATAACGACTGACAAGTATAATGATATTTAGAGGAGCTTTATTCTGCTTCTACTCACGACCCTGTCCCTACTCTAACTGCCCCTTTCCTGTCGTTGCCCCTCCTCTTCCCTCAGCCAGAAATTCCTCCCATCCCAGCTACTAGACTGCATACAACACTACATCTCCCCCCTTGTAAACAAAAGAGCACCAAAACGGGAGTCATTCTTAGTCCATTTCCTCGATCAGTCTTTTTGGCTTGATTATGTCTCGTCGAGGCCTGAGACATGGTCCAGAATCTATAGGCGCACTGTCCAGTGGCCTTTCACATCTCAGGACGGGAGTATGTTGACTTTGTCCGCTACCATCACGTGGTGCTGTGTCCTTTCCAAGCGCCTCTTTCAGGCCTGGTGTGCACTTCTGAAAATGAGACGCATTCCGAGTAATCCTTCTTTGTCTAGACTTGGCAGTGATCATGGTGCCTTTTTGCTGAGTGATGAATAAAGGCTCATCCTTGAATCGACAATCAGTTTTCTTGGTCTGTTCTTGTTTCACTAGTACCCAATCTCCGGTTTAAAAAGAGGGAGACTTCGCGCGTCTTTTAGCATCCGCATATGTCTTCATCCGGGTTTTCTCAGCTCAATCCGCTTTCGCTGTTTCTTGATGGGTGCGTATCGGGGACACTGGTGCCAGAGCCCTTTCCCACATCAAGATCCTTGTTCGGATAGGCCGCCCAAGCATAAGGGTGGCAGGGCATTTCCCAGTGGTAGCATGTGGAGTGGTCCAGTATGCCCTTAGCACTTCGTTTAGAGCTGTCTGTAAGTCCTTTTTCTCTAGCGTGGCCTGCTGGGGGCTTTTCTTGAGGGTGGCCATAAATCTCTCAATGGTGCCGTTGGCTTGCGGCCACAGCGGTGTAACCTTTCGATGTCGAAAGTTTAGATGCTTCGCAAATTCATTGAACTCATGACTGTTGAACGGTGGGCCATTGTCTGTTTTGAGTTCTTTGGGAACACCCCATGCAGCAAACACCTCGTCCAATACAGCGATCGTGCTGGAAGCATTGGTGGAGGGCACAAAACTAGCTATCGGGAATCTTGAGTACTCGTCAATGATGGCCACCACATATCAGCCTGATTGGAGGGGCCCATAAAAGTCCATGGCCAGTTCCTGCCATACCCCTTCCGGGAGGGGAGTCATTTGAAGGGGAGCTGGAGGTCCTCCGGATCTTACCAGCTGACATTGAGGACAGTCTTTCAATGTGAGCTCAACCATGTGATCTAGTTGCGGGAACCAGACCCTCTCCCTCAAGGCTCCCTTGGTGGCAACAACTCCCCGATGACCCTCGTGTGCGAGGTTGACCACTCCTTGCCGTAGCTGTCTCGGGATTATGATCCGATGGTACCTCAGTAGGAGCCCCTCTGAGGTGGTTGACAGTTCATCACTGACGTGTCTGAATGCTTGCATTTCTTGGCGTATTTGAGGATCGCTTGCTTCATCCTCACTCTCATGTCTCCAACGGTGCGTGCGCAACCGGTGCATTACCTTTTGCAAGATATTGTCTTGTGCCGTGGCGTCTTTGATCGCGTCTATTGGGACTGCCGGTGGTCAGGCTACGTCCACCACAAAGTGGATATATTCCTCAGCTATCGATGGGTGTGATTCGTGAGATGCCTGTGGGTGTGTGGACATATAGTCCACTGGATTCTCACCTTTCCCGGGTTTGTGGATGATGGTGAAGGTATATTCTTGCAGTCTCAGACCCCATCTTTCAATGCGGGGCGGCATCTTGGCTTTGGGATTGCCGAAGATGGTGACCAGGGCTTGGTGATCGGTGATCATGGTGAAGTGCTTACCAAAGATAAACACATGGAAGTGTTCACAGGCCCACACTACCATGAGACTCTCTTTCTCGGGCTGAGGGTAAGCCTTTTCGGTGTCAGACAGGCTGCGGCTGGCATAGGCCACAATGTGGCCCTGTTCAGTGTCATTGTCATATTGAGCTAAAATGGCGGCCAGACCTACGGGACTGGCATCCACGGTTATTTCTGTTTTTCGCCTGGTGTTGAAATAGGCCAAGTTGTCCGCCGCTTCCACTGCTTGCTTGATCTCTTGGAAGGCTCTCTCGCACTGAGGGCTCCACACGAACGGTTGCCCCTGTTTCGTGAGGGCACGAAGTGGATGGCTGATTGTTGCATAGTCCTTGATATATCTGGAACAGTAACTGGCCATTCCTAGAAACGATCGGACCTCGCTGACGTCTTGAGGGCTTTTGGTGGTGTTCAGAGTGGTTACTTTCTTGGGGTCAGGTTTCATTCCTGCCCCCGAAAACACGTGACCAAAGAACTTGCGGGTGGACTGATGAAATTCACACTTGTCTTTGTTTAAAGTTAGGTTCGCTTCCAGGAGAGCATGGCACACTCGATCCAGGGCTTGGTCGTGTTCTTGTGTGTTTGATCCATAGACGAGTATATCGTCGCTGTAATTTAGTGAATTCGGGATGTGTCAGATGGTTTGTCGTATAACTTCTTGAAATATTTCGGCTGCTGAGGAGATTCCGAAGTTTAGTCTTTTGTAACGGAAAAGGCCTAGGTGGGTTGCGAACGTTGTGATGTACCTTGATTTCTCGTGTAATTCAAGCTGATGATAACCCTTATTGAGGTCCAGCTTCGAGAACACCCGGGCCCCATTTAATGCCATTATCATGTCGCTCAGATGTGGCCCTGGATGTCTCTCTCGCTCTATGGCTGTGTTGGGGAGCCTCATGTCCACCCATAGTCTTACTTTCTCAGGGGTGCCTTTCTTGGGAACGATCACAACTGGTGATACCCATGGTGTGGGACCGTCTGTTTTTTCAATGATATCTGCCTGAAGCAGTTCTTGGATCTCGTCTTCCAAATGTGACTGATTTATTTGTAATCTCTGTTTCTAAAGCTAAAGCAGAACTATGTATTAAAAATGAGGGAACAATTCCCGTTTAGGTAAGTGAACTGTAGGAAATGGGACCCCCGGCCGGCCAGGGCTTGCGCCACAGCCAGTCAAAGACCGCCACTCCAGTGTAAAGTCGACCCCTGCTCACCCTCTAGGTAACGCGGCGTGGGCAGTCAGGCCTATCTCGGAGGACATGTGTGAAGCATTTGCGCACGCACCCACCAACAACAACATCCCAGGCCTCCCACAAAAGGAACTCCACACCAAGTATATATGAAAATAGTCTTTGTATTAAGAAGGACACATAGGAACATACACTTTACAATGTGCTAGAGGCACGGCAGGGGTTACAAGGGAAAAGGGTACAGGGCAGGGCCCAAGGGCCCCTGCCAGGTGTAGACATATCAACTGGGAACTTCCTAGCACTAGCAGTAGAACCCATTCTGACCAGTAATCACATACAGGGGACATCGGGTATTCAGGAGGGAAGGGACAAGGTACAGAACACAACAGAGGCCCCCTTCAGCAGGGCCACACATAATAATTCTCAGCATCACATTGATATTAGTCAGTAGCACCCCCGAGGCCAGATGGCCTTCCGGGGGCAAGGGCCCCCAACAGTCTCGATGTCCAGGGCAGGCTGCAAGTAGCCAGGGGCAAACCTAAACGTGGCAGCTGCCCACGAAGTGCGGGGCAGCTGAAGGGCATTGTGGGAGCCTTGCAGGCTCGGGGGGAAAAGGCGCCAACCGGTGGAGCCACTCGGGCTCGAGAATAGGGGGGGCAGAGCCTTGCAGACTCGGCAGGGCCAGGGACTCAAAGAGACACGGGGCAATGGTGGAGCCTCTCGGGGCTCAAGGGTGCAGGGACGCGTTGGAGCCTTCCCGGCTCGGGAAGCATGAGGTGGACTGGGAGCCTCGCAGGCTCGGTGGGGCAAAGTCCGAAGGTGGAGCCTCTCCGGGATCAGGAAGAAAGCGTATGGGCAGGCGGGGCCCCCCTCGGGGGACCCGGCATCTCTGGGGGCCCCCACGGGGGCCACGGAGCACAACAGGGGATTCACTGGTGGGAAGGGGCGGGCACCGGCAATGTGCCCCGACGCCCCTTCTCTTTGCTGCACTCACCGGTCGGTGGACGCGCCGGTCTCTCCTCGCTCTCCGGGGCTCCAACTCACTCCTGGGGGCGCCGGGGGGGAAGCGGCAGTTCTCCTGGGCAAGGGAGGAGCGCGGAGTCGGCTCCCGCTGCTCCTCCGTCGTCGCGCTCCATGGGCCGGCCTCTCTTCTCCTCTCGGGACGGCAGCCAATCCCGGCGCGGCCTGGAGGATGACGCTACGGGGGGATCCTGGGCCGGCGACCAATACCAGCACGGCCCGGGGATGGCGTCACGAGGGTCCCGGGCGGCGACGGTGAACTCGGGGGAAATGACGAGGAGTGGGCTCCCTCGAAGAACACGGCAATACGGGGGGAGAAGCGAGGTAGGCACTCGCTAGGGGTGTAAAACCTCCGTGAAACGGGGCGGATGCCGGGTGGGCACCGGCTTGGGGAATATAGCGTTCCCAGCGCTATTACACGAATGAAGTGCCCCAAAGTGCTAGAGGGCAGGGATCAGCGCTTCCAGGCGCTGGGCAGAAGGGACAGCGCTCCCCCAGCGCTAGCTGCAGAAATACAAATTCAATAGGGAGTCCAGGACCTCAGGTGGAGCACAGCAGCTCCTACAAGGGAGAAGACCATCAGCAGTCCAGGAGTAGGGCAGGGCCCAGGGAGGCAAGCCAACCCTGAGCCCAAGCAGCAGCAGCTCCTGGTAGATTCAAGTTGAGAACAAGAACAAGTCCAGAGTGTCACAGCACCCTTTTTATACACACATTCTTGGTCTGAAGGGGCAGGCAGGGAGAGAACCAGCTGGAACTGGTTATGGGGGGATTCTTTACACTGGCCAGGCTAGGAACATCAGCCGCACCCCAGGGGGTAGAGCCAGCATTGTCTGGGGAAACCCAGCCTCATTCATGACACTCAACCCAGACAGTCAATCCACAAGCAGACCCAGGCTCACTCCTCCCCTCACATCAGCATGCTAAACACTCCATTCACCACCGGGGCAGACCCTCCCAGGTCCTGGGAGCCAGGCTCACCAGCCAGCCTCGGCCAATCATACGCCAGGCACACATTCCACAAATATACCAACTTCTAAAAGGGGGACTTCTACACTAGACACACTCATGCCACATATACCGTTGCGCAGCATTCAATCTCACGAGTTCATACATACCAGACTTGACCCTGCACACCCTACGCATCGGGAACTACCGAGGACTCATCCATTCCCCATGTATTCCTATGGAAGAGTAGGTCGCTCTCTCTTCACACGCACTCAGAGGGGGAATCACCATCCCCAGGTTACATATACCATAAAAACTTCAGGGGCGGACCTGCCAGACGGGCCAAGTCCAACATGAACGCACTACCGTTCTGGCATTTGACGGAAAGAATAATATTACATTTGTGACTTTGCATAATACATTCTTTATCTGTGGAAATAGAGGCTATCACCTGCTCCTAATGGGATGGTCAGGAATATGTTATGTGTCATTTTTATTGGCCCCTGTGTTTATAGCACCTAAAATGTATCATAAAAACTTTGTATTATTCCATGAATTGGTTGTAAATAGAGTTAAGAGAACTATAAGCATATATAATGTGGACCAGACAGACACATTACTACAACAGTATGTTGATATTAATTTAGGCATTTTTCCTTTTGCGGGCGCTGCTTTGAATAGTAGGAAAGTAAGATGATTAACACGTATTGTGGAAGCTGTTGCTAATCAAACTGCTATGGCATTAGCGAATATTACTGAGGAGCTTCAAATTACTCGGATTGTAGCGCTCCAGAACCGAATGGTTCTAGATGTCATATTAGCTGATCAAGGAGGTGCATGCCGCATTATCAGAAGTATTTGTTGTGTGTTCGTACTTGACAATTCACCCTCAGTATAGGGAGCAATTTCTAAATTGCATAAAATTGCTGCTGAAATTCATCCTGGGAACGGTACATGGACTTTTTCGGGTTGGATATGGACACTGCTCACTACTTGGGGTTGGAGATTATTGATTATTCTGTGTGCAATAATCGCTATATTCTTTATCCTTTGCTCATGTTTGCAGTGTGGTCCCACGCTATGTTCCTTTTGTATTACTGCATGCATCCCTTCCAAGAAAAATATAACTGAGATATAAGCTCAGCAAATGATGAACCAAGAAATAGCTAAAGTAATGCTTATTGACATCAATGATGTATACCAGGACTATTCAAGATATGGAGGTAGCTTCAGCTAAATGCTAAAAGGGTCGTCTGTTGTAAATTAGCAGCTATAGGGTTAGCATTCGCTGAAGCTCTGAGTGTTTCAGCGTTATGTTGACCGGTTTTTGGAGGCCATTTAATATTCACGGCCTCCATTTTGAGTAACTGAACTACCTCGTGGTCACCATGATCTTTGTCCTACATCTTCACCAGTTGACCACATGGTCTGCCCAGCAAAAAGCTATATTTAGCCCGTGGTCAAGGTCCGCGCATGCGCCATCGAACCACATCTTTTATTAATCGATCACCCTTGAAAGATGTTTTCCCAAACTGGTCAAGTTGTTAAACTCCTCCCACATGCGGGCTGTGTCCAACAAATGTCCTTATATGTACATAAAACCGCCCTATATGTGTGCCGCCCATTTTCCACAGTAGTGGATATGTATAAAAGACCACATGCCTTCTGTTCGGTGTGATACTTCTTGCATTACCGAAGGGTGCTGTTTGAATGTACCACCACCTCATGGGGTCCTAATAGAAATGTCTTTTGTATTCCAGTTTCCGTGCCAACTTCTATCCTATGACAATAAGAGTTACTTGCGGCGAATGTAGGCTCACTGCGAGGATCCTCCCAATTCTAGTCTCTGTAGGGAAAAGGGGTAGCGGGACAGTCTTTAGTATCTATCCGGTACAGGTGCGGCAAGAGGGAAGCTCACAATCCTCGAGCTTGGGGATCCACAAAGATGGGCCACGGCAGCGCCAGCAGGCTAGGTCGATTGTTCACAGCAAGGAGGGCCGCGGCAGCGCCAGCAGGCTAGGTCGATGGTTCACAGCAAGGAGGGCCGCGGCAGCGCCAGCAGGCTAGGTCGATGGTTCACAGCAAGGAGGGCCGCGGCAGCGCCAACAGGCTAGGACGATGGTTCACAGCAAGGAGGGCCGCAGCAGCGCCAGCAGGCTAGGTTGATGGTTCACAGCAAGGAGGGCCGTGGCAGCGCCAGCAGGCTAGGACGATGGTGCACGATGAGAAAGGCCGCGGCAGCGCCAGCAGGCCAAGACGATGGTTCACGGGGAAGAGGGCAGCGGCAGCGCCAGCAGGCTTCAGAGATGGTTCACAAGAAAGGGCAGCGGCAGCGCCAGCAGGCCTTCAAGGATGAGTTCCTCACGGTGTCTCTCGACTCCAAGATACAACTGCCTTCCTGCTCCGGAGCTGCCCCAGTTATAGGTCTGGTCTCCTTTGATGTCCGGACCCTCGCACTCGGAGGTCGGGAGGTCCGGGATGAGGGAGTCCAGACACCCAGCAGGGGGGTGGAGCCAGCGCCCGGGGAGGCCGGGGGCGATCGACACCTGGCGGAGGGGAGCCATTGACACTCCTTCTCCCATTGACCTGCCAAGTGGTCTCTTCACCCCCTGGGTGGATGGTGGTGCCTCGATGTCGGGGCCTGGCCAGGCCCAGAGTTGGGGTCGAACAAAGGCCACGCGGCCTTGCTAGGTAGTGTCCAAAGATGGTGGCTGGGCCGGGGCGGTGGTGCTGACGGGGGCCCGGGCCAGCTGATACTGGGGTGTTCGGGGGCTGGAGTTCCGTTGAGGACGGGTCATGAGTTGCCCCAGCGGGTTGCCGGGATGGTTTTTGTTGAGGATACCGGGAGAGCGGGGGTCCAGTCCTCGTCATGCGGGGAGGGAGCGGGCCTTCTCCGAGGCCTGTCAAACATGCGTCCCCCCCAGCTGAAGGCAGGGAGAGTCACCCATCCCCTTGGGTACTCTCCTCGCCGAGGCGGAAGAAGCGTGACAGGCCGTCTGCGTTGGCGTGGTCCTGGCCTGGACGATGCTCCACAGTGAAGTCTATCCCCTGCAGGGAGATGGACCAGCGCAACAGTTTTGGGTTCTCCCCCCGCATCTGCATCAGCCATTGCAGGGGTCGGTGATCTGTTTGTACCTGGAAGTGGGTGCCGAAGAGATAGGGCCGGAGCTTCTTGAGGGCCCACACCACGGCGAAGGCCTCCCTCTCGATGGTGCTCCAGCGTTGTTCTCGGGCCAGCAGGCGTCGGCTAATGAAGGCCACTGGCTGATCGACTCCCTCGGTGTTGAGTTGAGAGAGGACGGCCCCAATTCCATGATCTGAGGCGTCCGTTTGTACTATGAATTCCCGGCTGTAGTCGGGGGCCTGGAGCACGGGGGTGGTGCACATGGCAGCCTTCAGTTTCTCAAAGGCCGCTTGACAGTCTGGAGTCCAGTTGACTGTTTTGGGGTTTTTCTTGGATGTCAGTTCTGTGAGGGGCCCCACAATGCTGCCATAGTCCTTTACAAACCGCCTGTAGGACCCGATGAGCCCCAGGAAGGCTCGGACCTCGGTTTGGGTGACAGGTGGTTGCCAGGCCTGGATGGCAGCGATCTTGAGCTGGAGGGGGGCCACCAGACCGCTCCCCACTTGGTGTCCCAGGTAGGTCACGGACCCTTGGCCAATCTGGCATTTGCTGGCTTTGATGGTGAGCCCGGCCTGCCGGAGGGCGTGCAGAACTTCCCGGAGGTGGTGGAGGTGATCTGCCCAGTGGCGACTGTACACAGCAATATCGTCCATATAGGCGGCGCTGAATTCTTCGAGGCCCGCCAGTACCTTGTTCACGAGTCTCTGGAAGGTAGCCGGGGCGTTTTTCATGCCGAATGGCATCACTTTGAAGAGGTAGTGGCCATCCGGGGTAGAGAAGGCGGATCTCTCTTGGGCCCCTGGGGTGAGGCCGATCTGCCAGTAGCCCGCTGTTAGATCGAAGAGGCTCAGGTAGCGGGCGGCCCCCATGCGGTCAATCAGCTCATCCGCCCGGGGGATGGGGTGAGCGTCGGTTCTGGTAACGGCGTTCAGGCCCCGATAGTCCACACAGAACCGGAGCTCGGGGGCCACGCCCGGGGCGGCAGCCTTGGGGACCAGTACGACTGGGCTGGCCCAGGGGCTGTCAGAGGGTTCGATCACTCCTAGAGCCAGCATTTTGGCAACTTCGTCCTGGATGCAGGTGCGCACTCGATCTGGCACTCGGTATGCCCTGTGGCGGATAGGGGGGCTATCCCCGGTGTCCACGTCGTGAAGGAACCAGGGGGTGACCCCGGGGATGAGGGAGAACAGGTCTGCGAATTGTAGCAGGAGATCTCAACAGTTTTGGCATTGCTCTGGGGATAAGGCATCGGAGAGTCTGACCCCTTCCACGGAGCCGTCCTGCTCGAGTGTCCTCAGCAGGTCAGGGAGGGGCTCGGAGTCCTCCTCCATCCCACTATCGGTAGCCATCAGGAGGCTGAATTCTGAGCGTACAAAGTGGGGTTTGAGTCTGTTGGCGTGGAGGACCCTGAGGGGGTTCCGGGGGGACTCCATGTCGATCAGGTAGGTGACGAGACCCTTGCGCTCTACCACCTTGAAGGGCCCCATCCATTTGTCCTGTAGGGCGCAGGGTTCAACCGGGGACATCACCCAGACCTGTTGTCGACGGTTCGAACTCGATGGAGGAGGCATGCTGATCATACCATCTCTTCATGTCCTCCTGACTAGCTTCAAGGTTGGCCTTGGCGTGCTTCCTGAATCGCCTGGTCTGGTTGCGTAGGGTCAGGAGATACTTGTATACATCCGGAGGAGTCTTCTGGGGGGCCACCTCCCACCCTTCTTTGACCAGGCTGAAGGGGCCCCGGACGGGGTGTCCATACAGGAGTTCAAATGGGCTGAAGCCCAGGGATTTCTGGGGGACTTCTCGGTAGGCGAACAGGAGGCACGGGAGCAGCACATCCCATTGGCGACGTAGGGGTTCTTCTAGGCCCATGATCATCCCCTTGAGGGTGCGGTTAAACCGCTCGACCAGGCCATTTCCTTGCGGGTGATAGGGGGTCGTGAATTTGTAGGTGACCCCGCACTGTTGCCAGAGAGACTTCATGTATTTAGAGATAAAGTTTGTGCCCCTGTCGCTGACGACCTCCCGGGGGAAGCCCACCAGAGAGAAGATGCCCATCAGGGCTCGGCCTACCACGGGCGCCGTCACTGTCCGAAGAGGGATGGCCTCGGGGTAGCGGGTGGCGTGGTCCACCAGGACCAGGATGAACCGGTGCCCTTGTGCTGTGCGGGGGTCCAGGGGCCCCACAATGTCTATTCCCACCCGTTCAAACGGGGTGATGATGATGGGGAAAGGCTCCAAGGGGGCTTTGAGTTTTCGGCCGCTCTTCCCGCTTGCCTGGCAGGTTGGGCAGGCCCGGCAGTGGTTTGTTACATCATTTCGCATCTTCGGCCAGTAGAAGTGGGTCACCAGGCGGCTGTACGTTTTGTCTTGCCCTAGGTGTCCGGCAAGAGGCACATCGTGTGCCAGGTTCAAAAGGAAGTCTCTGAAGCGGAGAGGGACCACCAGCACCCGGCTGGCCCCCAGCTCAGCAATCTTTTGCTCACTGTAGAGCAGGTCATTGTCCCAATAGATCCAGTGGGCCCCCGAGGTGTCCCCTGTGCTCTGGGCGAGTGCTTGCTGCCGGAGTCCCTCGAGGGAGGGACATGTTCGCTGCTCCTGTCGGAATTGTTCCTGAGTGGGGCCACCCTCTTGACGCCACTGGGCCAGTTCGGGAAGGTCCCGGAGCCGATCGAGTCCTTCTTCGCTGGGTTTCGGAGAACTGGCTTCCAGGGTGGCTCCCTCGTGGACGATCGGGGAAGGGGGCTCTGGCCATTCGGGTTCCTCGGGACTAGGGATGGTGCGGGCGGCCATGGACAGGGTCGTTACGCAGACCCATTCAGGGAGGCCCAACATCCCCAGGTGCTCTCTTCTCTCGACGGCTGACCAGGGAGAACTCTCAAGGTCGTTCCCCAGGAGGCAGTCCCCGGGGGCATCATCATGGACAGTCACTTTCAGCATCCCGGATACTCCTCCCCACTCGAAGGGGACGCAGGCCATCCGACATAGGCTTTCTGAGGTGTCGGCCGACCGTACGGGGCACAGGATATTTGGCAAAATCTGGTCCGGGGTCACCAGATGGCAGCGGACTGCGGTCACGCTGGCCCCGGTGTCGCGGAGGGCTTCAGCCCGGTGTCCATTAATGTTGACCCACTGGCTGTACTTCTGCGTGTTGGCGGGAAGGGGTGCCGGCGGGATCAGGTCTCTTTCCCCTAGGCAGACCAGGGCGGCGGGTTCCCACTCGGGCTGGTCCGGCTCGTACTCTTCGGTGTCTTCTTGGGTTTGTTCTTCTCCCAGAGTGGCGGCAGCGACCTGGTGGGGCATAGGGCTCTGGTTCTTCGGGCAGTTGGGATCATTGGCGTAGTGGCCGGGTCGCTGGCATCGGTGGCAGGTAACGTTGGCACGGAAACCTGGTCGCATCGGCAGGTTCCCCCGGCCGGTCGGAGGGTGGGGTGTTGCTGGCGGGAGCCACCGGGACGGTATCTCTTCCCCGACCCTGGCCTCCTCCTCCCCCTCGGGGGCGATGGAGCCCTTGAGCGGCTCTGTTCTGTTCGCTGGGCCCGTTTCGGGGAACTCGGGTGCTTTCCCACCGGTCAGCCTCTGCGGCGAGTTGCCGGGGTTCAGTCAGTTTACTATCAAGGAGGTGCTGCCGGAGCTCGACGAAGCAGTTATTAGAGAGGTGCTCCCATACAATAAGGTCAAAGAGTTGTTCGTAAGAGGTCACCTTGCTGCCCTTGATCCACCCCTCGAATAATAATAATAATACAGAATTTTGTATAGCGCGAACAGCTACATCACGAGGAGGTGTCCCGGCGCTGAGAGAACAAGTGTATCAGACCATGGAGGCTGGAGAGGGTAGCATTTAGCGAGACTGGGTAAACAGCCAGGTTTTCAGCAGGTGTTTAAAACATGCTTCAGATGGGGCCTGTTGGAGGGTGATGGGTAGTGAGTTCCATAGATTGGCCACGTTGGCCGAGAAGGTTCGTCCGCCCAGCCGGGCTCTTTTTACTCTAGGGGCTGTCATACGCACATGGTTGTTGGATCTGAGCGAACGAGATTGGGAATACCTTGGAAGTCGAACTTTCAGGTAATTTGGGCAGTTTCCATATAAGGATCTGAAGGCCAGAGTAAGTGCTTTGAATTTTATTCTACTAGCAACTGGTAACCAGTGAAGGGAGAGGAGGTACGGAGAGACTGAGTGCTTGAACGGAATCCTCATTAAAAGTCTCGCAGCCGCATTTTGAACCAGTTGTAGTTGCTGTATAAGGTACTTTGGTAGGCCCAAATACAGACCGTTGGCGTAATCCAGCCTGGATGTGACTGTGGCGTGGACTACGGTTTTTCGGCAGCTGACTGGTAGAAGTCGAAGAATCTTACGTAGATTCCTCAGCTTGCTCATACAGCAGCCAGCAACTTGCTGTATGTGTGAAACAAAGGACAACTTATCATCCCACCGCACACCTAGATTTCTTGCAGAATGGCTAGGCGAGGGAGCTATACCCATCTCTGCCGGCCACCATAAATCAGATGGTGGGGGGGGGGGTCTCTGCCAAAGAAGATCACCTCAGTTTTACTAGTGTTGAGTTTTAATTTATTGGTGTTCATCCAGCAGGCTACGTCTTGTAGGCACCCCTTAAAATTTGAGAAGGATGCCTCTGACACTTCTGAGTATGGGAACACCAATTGGGTAATGTCGGCGTATGAGATTGCCTTGATCCCCCAATTGGCGATCAGCGTAAAGAGTGGAGCCAGGTAGACATTAAATAAAAGTGGGCTCAAAGCCGAGCCCTGTGGAACGCCACAGTTCAGCGCTTTAGGTGTAGAAAAGACGTCCCTTAATGCCACCTTCTGAGTTCTTTGAGTCAGATAGGACTGTAACCACTTCAGTGCCTGACCCTGGATGCCTATCTCCGCTAGTCGAGACAGTAGTATAGCGTGGTCGACCGTGTCAAAGGCGGCCGACAGATCCAGGAGCACCAGCATTGCTGAGTCTCCCGAGTCCATCGACCACCTTACTGACTCTGCCACCTCAATTAAAGCTGTTTCGGTGCTAAAACCAGGTCGGAAGCCTGATTGCGTCTCATGTAGAGTTTTGTTGTATTCAATGAATTGATTTAATTGCCGCTGGATAACTTTTTCAAGCATTTTGCCTGGTGCTGCAAAGAGGGAGATTGGACGGAGATTATTGAGATCCTTAGGGTCCCCATTAGATTTTTTCTTTAGGGGGAGAAGAGTGGCATGTTTCCAAATATCCGGGAACACCCCCGATGAGATGGACAAATTCCAAATGCGTTGAATAGCGGGGGCCACAAAATCAGCTATGCGGCTCCAGAGTTTAGGAGGGCAAGGGTCGTCTGGCGAGCCCGACTTGCAACGACTTAGTTCCTGCTTGACCGCATTTAGGTCTATTGAATCAAATTGTGTCAGGGTAGCATAGTTCGGTGTTAAGCCCGCTAAATCGGATTTAACCGTGGTCTTCACTGGCCCAAAAGACTCATATACTTTCTTGATTTTAGAGTCAAAAAAGTCCGAAATGCTGTTGCAAAACGAGATTGATGGGGAAACTTCCCTCTCAATACATATGGGTTTGAAAAATGACTGAACTATTTTAAAGGTTTCTTTGCTTGAATGTTCAGCTAGCTGAATCGAGTTCGCATAGTACTGTTTTTTTGCTTTTCTGATGGCTTTATGCAGTTTTTTTGAGGCTTCCTTATAGTAGGCCTTCTCTGCAGGATCATAATTTAGCCTCCAAAGTCGCTCCAACTTTTTACAGTGCGATTTTTGCACTCTGAGCTCCTCAGAAAACCAGGGGGCAGATGGGGAGTCTCGTTTGGATATTGTGGCTGTTGCCGGAGCTATAGATGTTAGCATATTCCCGATCCAGTCATTAAAAAGCTGAGCATCAGTGTCCGCATTGGAGGAGAAGGTCGGCATGGTCTCCGCTAGGTGTGGACCCATAGTGGCTGGGACCAGCTTGCTCCATTGTCTCTTCATGAACGAGCACTTACTGGTCATAGGTTTATCCGCCGTTACTACAAATTGAAATGGTATCAGGGAGTGATCTGACCAAATCAAGGGTAATGGGGTGTTAGCCATCATATTAGTGATGTTGGAGAATATCAAATCGAGCATGTGGCCCGCTCTGTGTGGCTCGGCTAAAGAAGTTCACGTACTCCACCCAAGTCGTACCCGGGATCCGTTTGCAGTCGCGGAACCTCTGGCGGTACATCTCAGGCGTGAGTCCGTATCGAGTGAGGAGAGCGGCTTTCATGTGGTCGTAGGACGTCATCTGATGGTCCGGGAGTTGCAGCAGGGCGTCTCGCCCTTCGTTGACAAACCTCCCCCATAACCCGGCTCCCCAGTCGGTCCGGGGAATCCGGTGGGAGGTCATGGCTACTTCGTAGGCTTTGAACCATTGCTAGATATCATCGTTCCGGTAATATTCTCTGACGACATCCTTGGGAATGTGGACCTTGGGGTCCGTAGTGACAGGGGGGCTCGGGTGTCCGGGGACCCCGAGGTCTTTGTTATGCCTCCGAATCTCTAGTTCCTTCAAGTTGCGCTCATGCTCGTAGGCTAGCTTTTTCTCCTCTAACTCTCTCTGCCTTTGTTTCTCCTCTCGCTCCTCTCGGAGCCGTAAGTGTTCCAAAGTTATTTTTTGTTCCACCAATTTGAGTTCTCCATCCAAGCGAAGTCGAGCCAGCTCCAATTCGTGGAGCCTGCTCTTCTCTCGTTCTCGGGCCTCCTCTGGCGAGAGACCCGGTCTTCTTTCTTCTGTCAGCACGGTGCTTGTTTCGGTTGTCTCTTGGCTTTGGTTTTGGGGTACGGCCGTACCCGTCTCTGCCCAAGATTCCAGGGCGTGTTTGAAGTCCTCTTTTGTGCTCAGTCCTGTGGTAGCAATGCCCAGTTCTATGCAGAATTGTTTTAGTTCTCGGTGGCTGTACTCTTCCAGCTTTTCCATCTGGAATTTTTCCGTTGTTCCGCTCTCTTTTGTTGTCATGGTGGTTGTGTGTCGTGGGGTGAGTCACTCTCTGTACGATTATGCGTTGGCTCGGATCGCGCCGCTGGCCACCAATGTTAGACGGGGACCCGGAGGGTCGGCCGAGTACAGGGGGAGAGGCCTCCGGTGAGGGCCGTCTCCGGGGATCGTACAGACAAGTAACTTCCCCCCCACAGATGGACACCACACAAGGATGAGTTCAACACACTTTATATACGAATTTTGAGGCAGGGTGATACGATACAGTGGGGTCAGGACGCGAGGATCCTCCCAATTCTAGTCTCTGTAGGGAAAAGGGGTAGCGGGACAGTCTTTAGTACCGGTCCGGTACAGGTGCGGCTAGAGGGAAGCTCACAATCCTCGAGCTTGGAGATCCACAAAGATGGGCCGCGGCAGCGCCAGCAGGCTAGGTCGATTGTTCACAGCAAGGAGGGCCACGGCAGCGCCAGCAGGCTAGGTCGATGGTTCACAGCAAGGAGGGCCGCGGCAGCGCCAGCAGGCTAGGTCGATGGTTCACAGCAAGGAGGGCCGCGGCAGCGCCAGCAGGCTAGGACGATGGTGCACGATGAGAAAGGCCACGGCAGCGCCAGCAGGCCAAGACGATGGTTCACAGGGAAGAGGACCGCTGCAGCGCCAGCAGGCTTCAGAGATGGTTCACAAGAAAGGGCCGCGGCAGCGCCAGCAGGCCTTCAAGGATGAGTTCCTCAAGGTGTCTCTCGACTCCAAGATACAACTGCCTTCCTGCTCCGGAGCTGCCCCAGTTATAGGTCTGGTCTCGTTTGATGTCCGGACCCTCGCACTCGGAGGTCGGGAGGTCCGGGATGAGGGAGTCCAGACACCCAGCAGGGGGGTGGAGCCAGCGCCCGGGGAGGCCGGGGGCGATCGACACCTGGCGGAGGGGAGCCATTGACACTCCTTCTCCCATTGACCTGCCAAGTGGTCTCTTCACCCCCTGGGTGGATGGTGGTGCCTCGATGTCGGGGCCTGGCCAGGCCCAGGGTTGGGGTCGAGCCGAGGCCACGCGGCCTTGCTAGGTAGTGTCCAAAGATGGCGGCTGGGCCGGGGCGGTGGTGCTGACGGGGGCCCGGGCCAGCCGATACTGGGGTGTTCGGGGGCTGGAGTTCCGTTGAGGACGGGTCGTGAGTTGCCCCAGCGGGTTGCCGGGATAGTTCTTGTCGAGGATACAGGGAGAGCGGGGGTCCAGTCCTCATCATGCGGGGAGGGAGCGGGCCTTCTCTGAGGCCTGTCCAACACCGTTCTTGCTGTCCTGCCCCCCTCGTTGCTCGTGCTTGCTGTCCTGCCCCCCCTCGTTGCTTGTGCTTGCTGTCCTGCCCCCTCGTTGCCTGTGCTTGCTCTCCTAACCCCCATTGTTGCTTGTGCTTGCTGTCCTGCCCCCCTCATTGCTTGTGCTTGCTGTCCCGCCCCACCTCGTTGCTCGTGCTTGCAGTCCTGCCCCCCTTGTTGCTTGTGCTTGCTGTCCTGCCCCCTCGTTGCTCGTGCTTGCTGTCCTGCCCCCTCGTTGCTTGTGCTTGCTGTCCTGACCCCTTGTTGCATGAGCTTGCTGTCCTGACCCCTCTTCCCCCGTTGCTCGTGCTTGCTGTCCTGCCTCCCCTCGTTGCTTGTGCTTGCAGTCCAGCCCCCTCATTGCTCGTGCTTGCTCTCCTGCCCCCTCACTGCTCATGCTTGCTGCCCTGCCCCCCTCGTTGCTCGTGCTTGCTGTCCTGCCCCCCCTCATTGCTCGTGCTTGCTATCTTGCCCCCCCTTGTTGCTCGTGCTTGCTGTCCTCCCCCCTTGTTGCTTGTGCTTGCTGTCCTGACCCCTTGTTGCATGAGCTTGCTGTCCTGACCCCTCTTCCCCCGTTGCTCGTGCTTGCTGTCCTGCCTCCCCTCGTTGCTTGTGCTTGCTGTCCTGCCCCCTCGTTGCTTGTGCTTGCTCCCCTGCCCCCCCTCGTTGCTTGTGCTTGCTGTCCTGACCCCTCGTTGCTTGTGCTTGCTGTCCTGCCCCTGTTGCTTGTGCTTGCTGTCTTGCCCCCTCATTGCTTGTGCTTGCTGTCCTGCCCCCTTGTTGCTTGTGCTTGCTGTCCTGCCCCTTGTTGCTCGAGCTTGCTGTCCTGGCCCTGTCATTGCTCGTGCTTGCTGTCCTGCCCCCCCTCGTTGCTTGTGCTTGCTGTCCTGCCCCCCCCCGTTGCTCATGCTTGCTGTCCTGCCCCCCTCATTACTTGTTCTTGCTGTCCTGCCCCCTCGTTGCTCGTCCTTGCTCTCCTGCCCCTCCCCGTTGCTTGTGCTTGCTGTCCTGCCCGCCCCAGTTGCTTGCGCTTGCGGTCCTGCCCCCCCCTTGTTGCTCTTGCTTGCTGTCCTGCCCCCCCTCATTGCTCATGTTTGCTGTCCTGCCCCCCACTCGTTGCTTGTGCTTGCTGTCCTGCCCCCTCGTTGCTTGTGCTTGCTGTCCTGCCCCCCGTTGCTTGTGCTTGCTGTCTTCCCCCTCATTGCTTGTGCTTGCTGTCCTGCCCCCTTGTTGCTTGTGCTTGCTGTCCTGCCCCCTTGTTGCTCGTGCTTGCTGTCCTGCCCCCCCTCATTGCTTGTGCTTGCTGTAATGCCCCCCGTTGCTCATGCTTGCTGTCCTGCCCCCCTCATTGCTCGTGCTTGCTGTCCTGCCCCCCCTCATTGCTTGTGCTTGCTGTCCTGCCCCCCTCGTTGCTTGTGCTTGCTGTCCTGCCCCCCCTTGTTGCTTGTGCTTGCTGTCCTGCCCCCCCCCGTTGCTCATGCTTGCTGTCCTGCCCCCCCTCATTACTTGTGCTTGCTGTCCTGCCCCCTCGTTGCTCGTCCTTGCTCTCCTCCCCCCCTCGTTGCTTGTGCTTGCTGTCCTGCCCCCCTGTTGCTCATGCTTGCTGTCCTGCCCCCCCTCATTACTTGTGCTTGCTGTCCTGCCCCCTCGTTGCTCGTCCTTGCTCTCCTGCCCTCCCCAGTTGCTTGCGCTTGCGGTCCTGCCCCCCCTTGTTGCTCGTGCTTGCTGTCCTGCCCCCCCTCATTGCTCATGTTTGCTGTCCTGCCCCCACTCACTCCTTGTGCTTGCTGTCCTGCCCCCCCTCATTGCTTGTGCTTGCTGTCCTGCCCCCTCGTTGCTTGTGCTTGCTGTCCTGCCCCCCCTTGTTGCTCGTGCTTGCTCTCCTGCCCCCCTCGTTGCTTGTGCTTGCTGTCCTGCCCCCCTCGTTACTGGTACTTGCTGTCCTGCCCCCCCTTCGTTGCTCATGCTTGCTGTTCTGCCCCCCCTCGTTACTGGTGCTTGCTGTCCTGCCCCCCCTCGTTGCTTGTGCTTGCTGTCCTGCCCCCCTCATTGCTTGTGCTTGCTGTCCTGCCCCCCCGTTGCTTGTGCTTGCTGTCCTGCCCCCCCTTGTTGCTTGTGCTTGCTGTCCTGCCCCCCCTCGTTACTGGTGCTTGCTGTCCTGCCCCCCCCACGTTGCTTGTGCTTGCTGTCCTGCCCCCCCTCGTTGCTTGTGCTTGCTGTCCTGCCCCCCCGTTGCTCATGCTTGCTGTCCTGCCCCCCCTCATTACTTGTGCTTGCTGTCCTGCCCCCTCGTTGCTCGTCCTTGCTCTCCTGCCCGCCCCAGTTGCTTGCGCTTGCGGTCCTGCCCCCCCTTGTTGCTCGTGCTTGCTGTCCTGCCCCCCCTCATTGCTCATGTTTGCTGTCCTGCCCCCCACTCATTGCTTGTGCTTGCTGTCCTGCCCCCCCTCATTGCTTGTGCTTGCTGTCCTGCCCCCTCGTTGCTTGTGCTTGCTGTCCTGCCCCCCTCGTTGCTTGTGCTTGCTCTCCTGCCCCCCCTCGTTGCTTGTGCTTGCTGTCCTGCCCCCCCTTCTTACTGGTACTTGCTGTCCTGCCCCCCCTCGTTGCTCATGCTTGCTGTTCTGCCCCCCCTCGTTGCTTGTGCTTGCTGTCCTGCCCCTCCGTTGCTTGTGCTTGCTGTCCTGCCCCCCCGTTGCTCGTGCTTGCTGTCCTGCCCCCCCTTGTTGCTTGTGCTTGCTGTCCTGCCCCCCTCGTTACTGGTGCTTGCTGACCTGCCCCCCCCTCGTTGCTTGTGCTTGCTGTCCTGCCCCCCCTCGTTGCTTGTGCTTGCTGTCCTACCCCCCTCGTTGCTTGTGCTAGCTGTCCTGTCCCCTCGTTGCTTGTGCTTGCTGTCCTGCCCCCTCGTTCTTTGTGCTTGCTCTCCTGCCCTATTGGCATTGTAAATGACAATGCCATTTATTTATGTTTTTTAAAAAAACATAAATAAAAATAATGTCTTGAGCAATGCCGATAGCTCTAACTTTAAGAATGCCGAGATAATTGCATTGTAAATGCTTGTTAATCATACCGCCTAGAGGATAGATTAAAGGATTCATCAACCTATCAGGCAGGTATTTTTAACCCTCTACACAAGATCCCTCCCACTCATATTCACCTCCATCATCTCATTATGCTATTCAGTGCTCCTGCATACCTCATAGGTTGCAGCAAGCCCCGTTCTGCAGTGGAACGGGAAGAACCCAGTGATGAAGCATGCCACCAAGTGGCAATCCTTGTGGGTGAGGGTTATCAAAAAAACCATGGGCAGATTTACAAGCCCCTTGCGCCTCTTTTACGCCGCCGTTGCGTCACTTTTGTGACGCAACAGTGGCGCAAAAGATGCGCCATGGTGGGGGGTATTTACAGTGTGACGCATCTCCCAGATGCATCACGTTGTAAAGCCCTACGCCAGAAGGAGGCGTACCATTGCAGGGGGGGGGGGGCGTTCCGTCGTAGGAACGCCTCCTAAAAGTGGCTGAGTGAAATCTTCAAGATTTCACTCAGTCACTTTTGGGCCCATGCTGCGTCTAAACCCTGCGCCTTCTTGAAGCAGGTGTAAGGATTGACACAGCATTGTGGAGATAGCGTCCCCAGAGCATTGCTGGAGATGTGTCACGCTTGCGATGCAACTCCAGCAATGCGCCGCTTTTACGGCACAGATGCATGACGCATCTGTGCCGTTTTTGCCTAACAATACGGCGTATCCAGGGTGGCAGAGCTGTGGCGCACAATAACTGGTGCATCACTGCTGATATGCAGGGATGTGCCAGTTATTGTAAATCTGCCCCCATATGTTTTTCCTCATCATCCTGTGGAGGGTTACTCTTCGCCAACACTGACAGGCTTTCTTTGTTTGTTAATATGTAAATGTAACATTTTTTGATTATTTTCTTTGTAGGAGGAATATCTAAAACAGAAATTGTGAACAAGAAAACTACTATTTGAGAAAATATATGCATGAGGAAAAGAAGTTTTGTTTACTTTTGAACAAACTGGAAATGATTACTCTATGGAAAGTGCTGATGTTGGTATCGGATAGGGGGACATTTGTGATCTTGCACAAGCTTGTGCTGTGTAGGTCGACTGGTCTATGAAGTTATAATTATCTGCTTGTTTAAGCTGCAAACATGGTCTTTCTTTAGAGAAGCAGGATTATTGTCTTGGTCAGCAGTGAGTACCTGAGCAGGCTCAGTGTATGGAGGTTGAAAAGATGTGGATGCGCGACCTGCCTCTGCCCAAGCTAGCCTTTGTGAAGTCCTCTTAAAAAACTGTACGCATGAGAAACTTGGCTGAGAATTATTTGCTAGCCAGCCTCAAATAAAAAACTTACCAAAGACTTTTTTGGCCAAGGTGAGGTGGTTAGGAGGTGCAATAACAGCAGGCTTCTCATCATAATGCATTGAAGGCAATATACATTAGAGTTGGTTATTTATTTATTTGTTTATAATTGTTGATATAGTTTGTTAATGTACTTGTATTTTTGTAATGTTGATAAATTGTTTTTTGTAATAAAAGAGTTTAAAGTTACCACTGATTTGTTTGCTTAATAGAAGTTATAAATTTCAATATTATTACAATATTGTAATGTTTACTAAATCTGGCAGTTCCATCTTCAGGGAGGGCAGAAGTGCTGCTACATGTGTATATATATATATATATATATATACACATGTGATCATGGTACGTTGTGTACCGAAACGCGTAATGGCCGACAGAACAACAGCTGAATAAATAAGTAATTTTGGCAGCAACTTGGGTCTGTGCTCCACGTTCTTTCCATAAGAGAAAGCACAAGCAACCAGCTCGCTGGGAGTGGAATGGTGTAGATATATATATATATATATATATATATATATATATATATATATATATATATATATATATATATATATATATATATATATATATATATATATATATATATATATATATATATATATATATATATATATATATATATATATATACATACAATACTGTGCATATCTTTTATGCTCCAGAGAATTATTAATTGAGAATGCAATTATTTGCATACCCAAATACGGTGACTTCCCACACAACAGCGAGGTCTCACTAGAGAGATCAGTCCTTGTGGTCACTGTAGTATACAGACCACTCATACAAGAGAGAGGTTTTGGCACAAATGCCCATGCATCTTTATATTGTACTACGCACTATCAGCTGGTGCAGATGTGATGGAGAGGGCACATGTTACTATGTATGCTTGAAACTCTGGACAGAAGTTTCAGTGGAGTAGTCTGTCCCTGTGCACACCCAACTACGCCTCATTGTCCCTATAGGGAGAGGTCTGAGGGAGAGGTGAGCGTGTCCCCAAATTCAATGATCCACACTAATCAAGCAAGACACAGTTCTGAGCAGTAAGGATACCCCATTTCCGTATCCTACTACCCAGAGAATTCTTTGCACATCTATTACTCTGGGAAGATGTCTTAGCTGACAGGGAAGTGTGTTTAAAAATCCATTAGGATGTTGAGCGAATCGACCCCGCCGGGCCGGTGGTAGCCACCGCCAGCCAGGCGGGGGCCATCCACCCACCATCCCTGCAGAAAAGACCCCCTGCCATATTATAATGGCTGGGGGGTCTGCAGCGGACGGAAAGACCGTCCGCCGCATTTCCACCCCAGTCGACTTGCGACCGGGCGGAAAAGGCTGCAATATGGTGGCGTGTCTGTTTGACACCGCCAGCCATATTACAATGTGCTTTTGGGAATGCCGGGAAGGCATGTGGAGTCTGCTTGGGGGGCCCGTTGCGGGGGTACCTATGGTACCCCCCAGCAGTTTCATGCACAACATGGCAGGCACCGCGCGGTGCCTGCCATGTTGTGCATGGAAGTGCACAACATGCCTTCCTGGCCTCAATCCTAGTAGATCTAAACCTAGGAAGATTCTTATCAATTTCCTTACCTATGCGGTTAAGGAGAAGATTTTGAATTTGACTTTGAAGTTTAAATCTTTAAGAGGCAGTTACTTTTCTTTTGAGGTGCGCTCCGATCTTTCCAAAGTTACATTCGAGCGCCAATGGTAACTGGGTCAAAGGATGGAAAAATTTAGGAAAGTCGGTGCTACAGTCCAACTAAAATTCCACGCTTTCCTAAAAATAATGTTTAATAACAAGATGTATAATATCAGATCTCCATATGAGGCAGATGAGTTACTAGAATCCCTAAGCAATGCACCCCCTGGGAAGGAATGATTAGGGTACGGTAGGGTTGGTGTGTTTTGAGCTTTCTTCCTATTGGGTCCTTTGCATTACTGTATCCAGAGTGGGTTACCTACGTGGAATTGAGCTTCCTTTAATCCCTTCTCAAATCCCTTATGTGTATTCTTAATACGTGTCTCAGGAATGGCATATGCATAAGAAAATCACATTTTTTAAGGCATACAATAAAATAGATTGAAATTTATTAGCTAAGTATAATGCCATAAGGATGAGAGAAAGGGGAAAGGAGAGAGGTGGTAAGCGTTAAATAGCGTTAACTAACAAAAAGGGAAAAAAACAGAAATGTGGTTAAAAATAAAGGGGAAAAAGGGGAAAGAAGGAAAAGAGGAAAAGAAAGATATATATATATATATATATATATATATATATATATATATATATGTATATCGAGTGAACAAGCCACGCAAGCGGTGAAACGCGTCTCTGACGGTTTTTGGGATAATAAAATAAACTAAGCACTTGATTTGGGTCCGTGTCTTGACTACGTCGGGCGGCGGCGTTAGAAAGAGAAACGCTCGTCTGCAGCAGCTTGAAGCGTGATATATACATATATATATGTAAAAAAGCGAATTTTGGAGCACTGGCGTGCAATCACAAACAAGGACTTTGCATACAGTACGGCCAAACACTTCCACCAGTACCATGATGGAGATTGGACCAAAGCGAAATTTTTCGCACTGGATTCAATCCCCAAACATATCAGAGGAGGGGACCGTTTGACAGCTTTGCGCAGAGCAGAGTCCAAATTCATTTTACAAGCAGGGTGTATCTTTCCTTTTGGGATGAACGTTGACGAAGAGATGTATGTACATTTGTGAACTGTTGATCTGCATGCTTCCCATTTTCCCCCTTTTTCCCCCTTAAGAGACTCTGATTTCATGACATATATCTCCAAATATGTCTTTTAATTAATATAATTTGATTTTCAGTAATGTTTGGTTCTTTGCTGGTTATAGCTATCATTATTTTGTAAAATTAACAGGTTGAATTTTGGAGTATCTTGACTTCGTGTATAAGGCTATGATGTCCTAATAATGAATATGTACAGATGATTTCAGTGTACTAATGTTTTCTGTTTTCACTGTTTTTCTTCCCCTAGAGTGTTAGACCTCGTCTTGATATGAAGCGACAAACCACTGATAGAAAATATTGCTATGAGCACCACTGCTTCACATGGATTTATTGAATACGACTATGAGCACGAGATAGTTCTCTTTGGGAAAATATTCTTGAGTAGTCCATTTTCACTGATTTTCTATATTGACTAGACATAGACCATAGCCTTTTTTCACCAATTTAAACACGAATGAAATGAGATTAGAACACATAAGATGATGATACCGAGGGTACTACACCCAAGTGACCTTAATCTTTATAGATATAAATTTATCTTTTCTCAAATCTCAGATTACATTCCTTTATTTTCTTCCACTTCCTCCATCGTTTTCAACCTGTCCTTTCATTTTTTATAGTATGGGTACTATACCCTTAATGCGCAATGTGTTACGTGATACATTTAACTTGAAATGTAATGTTTCACTTACTTATTTCCTTAAAAAAACAAACAATTGGGAGAATGCATTACTATAGATTCTCATCAGAGTTTCTGTTGTTGCTGTAAATAATGCATGGCTTTTAAAGAGGTCTCCGTGTGATGTCTGTAAACACGGAGATCTTTCTTCCCTTTCTATGATTTTTTTACCAGTATTTAAGGATGAGTAAAAAAATGGTGGTCATGTGACCAAGAGCCCGTGAGCTCGAAACGCGTCGTTTGTTTATGCCCAAATAAACAACTTTCCAAGTACCTGATGGTGTGGCTTGTCATCCTTTTCTTGATCGAGAGGATTCTGTGGATATATATATATATATATATATATATATATATATATATATATATATATATATATATATATATATATATATATATATATATATATATATATAAATATATATATATATATATATATATACACACATATATATATATATATATATATATATATATATATATATATATATATATATATATATATATATATATACATATGGATTAGCATATGGATTAGCATTTACAAAACTTTAATTTACTTGCACAAAACCATAGAAATTCGCATATATAGTTAGTTGCAATAACTATATATCGCGCACCCGCAATCCACTGCTGATGATATCACATATTACATCATTCATGACATGGTCAGTGACATCACTGATGACATCACTGATGACATCTCAAATAACATCACTGATGACATCTCAAATGACATCACTGATGACATCACTGATGACAACATCCAGTGACTGTATGTTTCTGTAAAGTTAAAATATGTCTTACATATTGAAGAATGAGTGGATGTATAAGTGTTTGGATGAAGGATTTAGTAGGTGCATGACTGACTGTATGAGAAAATGATTAAATGTGTCTCACTGAGTGCATGGGTTAGTGACCAAACTGTCTTAATTTGTGCATCATTATTTCTGTAGTTCTGTAAACTGCTGCATGTGTTGATCAGTAGCTATATGAGTAACTATATGGGTTATTGATTGGTTGCCCAAATATTTGTATGGGAGAGTGAGTGTGTGTGTGGGGGTGGCTGGGAGGTATGTGACTCTGTGCATAGATGTGTGAGCATTTGATTCAGTAGATGTATGGGTTCAAAAGTGCATGTGGAAACAGCTGTATGGGCGGTTGACTATCTGCATGAGTGTATTGGTGAGTGATTGGATTTCTCAGTGCTACATGTCAAAGTAAGTACATATGTAAAACACAGTACATGTAAGAGTTGACATGTATAAATAACTGTGCATAAGAGCCAGTGAATGTGTGAGTGGCTGTATGGATCATTGTGAACTTGTATCAGTGATTGTATAAGAGAGTAAATATGTGTTAGTATATGTTTGATTAAGTAAGGTGTGTATAACTGTATAGTTGAGGAAATGGAGGTGTGATTGATTCTTTGCATGACTGACTAGGTGTGTGAGTAACTCCATGGATGAGTGACAGTCTGTGAGTGTCTGTTTACACTAATTGTATCTAAGGTTATATTAGAGTCTGAAGAGGTTCATCGCATTATCACATGAATGATATCATCAGTGATGTGATCAGTAATGTCAAATGAGATGTTATCAGTGATTTCATCAGTGATGTCATTTGAGATGTCATCAGTGATGTCATCAGTGATGCCATTTGAGATGTCATCAGTGATGTCATTTGAGATGTCATCAGTGATGTCATCAGTGATGTCACTGACCACGTCATGAATGATATAATATGTGACATCATCAGCAGTGGATTGCGGGTGCGCGATATATAGTTATTGCAACTAACTATATATGCGAATTTCTATGGTTTTGTGCAAGTAAATTAAGGTTTTGTAAATGCTAATCCCTATCTATAAATGGTCTATAACCAATGGTTTTTCAGTGAATTTTCATGGTTTTGTAAATGCAAATTCCTAACTATATATGGTCTATAACCTATGGTTTTTTCAGTGAATTTCATTGGTTTTTTAACACCTTGGCTGCTAGGCGTTTTCCCCTCTCATGCTGGATCCTTTGCTTTCCCATTGTTTCATGACGAGCTCAGCTCATCATCAGCACAGCTCACCCGTGCATCATGACGAACTGAGCTCGTCATGAGCATCGAAAGGGTTAAAAGCTAATATCTATAGCTGTAAAATATATTCTTTATTACGTGACGTATCACGTGGCCACGTGAGACGCCTCATGACGCGTCGCATAAACGTGACGTATCGCCTCTGCAGCGCAAACAAAACCCGTAACGTAAGCGCGCCAGAGCACGCTTACAGATATATATATTTTTTTTAACCTTAATTAGACACGTGCACATATCTTGAGGCCTTGCAAAGGCACAACAAACAAACAGTCCCTACAATGTTGCCAAGTTTGGTGGAAATCTATTCCTTTAAATTTTATTTTACTGTTTCTCTTGGTTTTCCCCTTGTTACGCTTACCGGAACGCTACCCGGTACGCAAACCGGACGCTCCAAAAACACAAGATGTCGGACTCCCGTTACTCTGCCGGTTAGCTGCCCAGTTGGCGTACCGGGAAGCGCCTCTACCGCAAAAAATCGCAATTTTCTTTTTTTTTCTTTTGCCCCGCGGGGCACTTTAATATCCCCCTCATCAATCCTAGGGGGTCAGGAGGGGTCTACCTTGCCCCCTTTCCTTCATTTCCCCCTTCGTTTTTCACCACCTCTTGTCTCTCGATCCTACCGAGAGACAAGATGGCGGCCGCTCCGGACTGTTTACAATGTTGACAGCCAATCAGCTTCTCCTCAGACTCCCGTTACGCTGCCGGTTAGCTGCCCAGTTAGCTGCCCGGTTCGCGTACCGGGACGCGCCTCTACGGCGAAAAATCAAATTTTTTTTTTTTTGCCCCGTGGGCCACTTTAATATCCCCCTCATCAATCCTAGGGAGTCAGGAGGGGTCTACCTTGCCCCCTTTCCTTCATTTCCCCCTTCGTTTTTCACCACCTCTTGTCTCTCGATCCTACCGAGAGACAAGATGGCGGCCGCTCCAGACTGTTTACACTGTTGACAGCCAATCAGCTTCTCCTCAGACTCCTGTTACGCTGCCGGTTAGCTGCCCGGTTCACGTACCGATTTGCGCCGCTACGTCAAAAAATCGCAATTTTTTTTTTTTTTTTTTTTTGGGCCGCGGGGCACTTTAATATCCCCCTCATCAATCCTAGGGGGTTAGAAGAGGTCTACCTTGCCCCCTTTCCTTCATTTACCCCTTCGTTTTGGCCTCCTCTTGTCTCTCGATCCTACCGAGAGACAAGATGGCGGCCGCTCCGGACTGTTTTGAATGTTGACAGACACCGGAGAGCCAATCAGCTTCGCTTCGCAAAGCTCCGTTACGCGAAAAGTACGAGAACTGGTGCGCTATCGGGTACGCTGTCACAGATATATCTGTTTTTTTAAACGTTAATTTCTCAAAATCCACTGGAGCACATATATTGAGACCCAGCAAAGGCACATCGGGCTAACAGTCCCTACAATTTTGCCAAGTTTCGTGCAAATCCATTCAGCCGTTCGAGCTAAAAGTGAGGCCAAACGCCCTATGGAAAAATGAATGGGAAAAACGCGTTTTGGGACCCCCCTTTTTTCTCGGCCCCCCCTTGACGGAACCCCCCCAAATTTTTAGGGGCTGCTCAGAAACAAAATGTGCCATTTTCCTGAAAATTTCAGCCGATTCTGTCCACAAACGCCAAAGTTATTAGACATAGAATTTTCAAAAGTTCCATAGAGAAAAAATCCTAACTATATATACCTATTGGCTATCGCCAGTAGGTTATATATATATATATATATATATATATATATATATATATATATATATATATATATATATATATATATATATATATATATATATATTCCACCATATTCTTCTCAAAGAAAAGAACAGAGTCACCCCTCTTATTTTGACAAACACGGCACCATCTACATATATATATATACATATATATATATATCACCTGCGCCTTTCTGAAAGAAAGAATTGAGCCGCACACGTCGTGGTGATTTTTGAAGTTTTAATTGAAAGCTCCTATTGTCCTAATGCATTTCAGCCCGCCTTGGGCCTTCGTCAGAGGAGGAGCACGGCTGAGACATCGCACAGCTGTGATTGAACTAACAGCTCTTTTAAATTGTATGAACATAGATTATGGGTTTGCTTACAATAAACCGCACTTCTACAAAGTAATGCCAGTTATATTGAAATAGTTTGATAGTATCTGTGGCAACCAAGGCCAGGGTGCTTCAAGGTATATGACACCTACCCACCAAAGTGTCAGTTAGTCCTTAGATTCAGCCGAATCAAGGTCGCATATGAAAAAATATAATATCCAAGCTACACCAACGTCAGTATTTTCATGTGGAAGGGCGCGTGAATGTTCTTACACACTTGTTTCTTAGTTTTTTTCCCCCAAGCGCCCTGTATCCATTAGGTATACAAGAAATCTCAATGGAGCAAATAAGATAGTCCAATCACAAAGCTTCTGTCTTGAAGTCTGTTATTTTAATTTCCACAGGTTCATTATACTCCAAATTACAGCCGACGCGCGTTTCGCCCTCTGGGCTTTCTCAAGGCTTATTAGGGTCTGATAAGGCTTGAAAGATTTGGAAATAATTCCCTTTGTTAGGTGTCCCTTGATATTATACAATATTCCGTTCTGCGCAATGATGGGGACACATTTATAGATCAGTGGTAATCAATCTGGATGGAAGACGGAACGGGCACTGACCGGGTACATATTTTGGCCGAAAACTAACACGCTCAGTATTTGGGGATCTATCGAAATCCTATGAAACTCATGGCCAACGTGTCGATATATGACTATTAATGTCAATGGATATCTAAACTGGATACCACGATAAATCTCTTTCTGAACTTTATAAAATATCAATTGAAGCCTGAGTAATTACCACTGATCTATAAATGTTTCCCCATCATTGTGCGGAACGGAATATTGTATAATACCATGGACACCTAACAAAGGGAATTCTTTCCAAATCTTTCAAGCCTTATCAGACCCTAATAGGCCTTGAGAAAGCCCAGAGGGCGAAACGAGTGTCGGCTGTAATTTGGAGTATCATGAACCTGTGGAAATTAAAATAAAAGACTTCAAGACAGAAGCTTTGTGATTGGACTATCTTATTAGCTCTTTTAAATTGTTCACAATTACCCTCCAGTGGGTGTAACATTCAATTTTGTTACCGAGCCTTCTGGTATATATATATATATATATATATATATAGAGAGAGAGAGAGAGAGAGAGAGAGAGAAGAGAAAACACATCTAAAATACACTGTGTGGTTGTTTTTTTTTTCACAAACATATTGGCACAGACACTACATATGGGAAAAGGGGAGGGGAGAGAGAGTTTACGAGACGTAAACCTGGTCATACACCAAACCAGAGCAAAAGGGGAAGGGTTTCCCAAGGAGTGGGGGTCAATGGCCTGCGTAGGAAGGGTAGAAGAAGCAGAATTCTACAATATCTAAGAGACTCTCCAGCGCAGCTCATTGTCATCCAGGAAACCCGTCTTCTTAAGACTGAAACAAAAGAAATGCTAAAAAATCAGAAATGGGTGGATGTTTCTATCTGCACCGATCTGACAGCAAATATCAGAGGGTTGTTGTTTTTATTTGAACAACAAGCCAAGGCCTAAATATTGGAATATAGGGAAGACCATAGTGGTAGATGGCTCATTCTGAGGATTTCTTTAGGGGGCATATTCTGTGCCTTAGTGAGTTATTATGGCCCCAACCAGGATTATGTATCATATCTCAATGCCATCTGTCTCCATCTTATAGATTTCCCAGATCCAGTAATCTGGGTAAGTGATTTTAACATACTGTTAAATCCTAAGTTGGACAAATCACCAAAATGGAGGTTAGCAGACCCTTCTAAATCTCGGCAGCTGCTCCTGACAACCATGAACCAGTTGGGTTTATCTGATATATTGAGGGAGCGGGTGGGTGTTTAACTGTGAGTCTGGTTTAGAAACTTGAAATATAAACATAAGTCCAGAATTGACTATGCCTTGATTAGTTATAATCTTAAAGATCGAGTCAAAGATATTGAATATCTTCTGTCGCATCTCTCTGATCATTCTGCAACTCTTTTAAACTTAGATTTAACCAACAACTGCAGACTAGATCCTGGTCTTTTGACCGAACCATACTGCCCGAGGAAGATGAAATCACTTTTTTCCTCTTGGAAACTAAACATTTCCTTGACAATAATTTGGATACAGCCAATATTTCTGTAGTCTGGGATACTTTGAAAGCTTTTTGGAGAGGCTGTATCACCAATAGAGCAAGTTTTAGAAAATGAAAATTTAGGGACGCCACCATGGGCTTAGAAGCAGAGAGGAAGGCAATTGAGTATAAACTGAATAGCCAAACAGGAATCGGTTCAAATGAGGATCTGGACAAACTAGACTTGCTTAAAAAACAGTTGAAGTGCATTCTCCAAGAGAGAATAACTCGTAGATGGGAAGCAAACAAAATTTCCCATTTTGATTTTGGGGAAGGGGCAGTGAAACTACTTGCCTGGAAAGCTAAAACAGATCAGGTGCCTAATCACATAAAAGAGATAAAAGTAGAAGACGAGCAATCCTCCCGTTCCTCAAACCAAGATATCGGCATGGCCTTCCGTGACTTTTTCCAAGACATATATAATGAGTCCATTATTAAAGACAGCAATAAAAGAAAAACGTGGCTGGAGAAGGTCATCCTACCAACTATCATGGATGATCAAAAAACAGATTTAGAACAGGAAATAACAGAAGAGGAAGTAAGCAGGGTCATAGATCAGTCCAAAGAGGGAAGGTGGCTGGCCCGGATGGGCTTCCAGGGGAGCTATATTGATCCTTAAAAGAGACTATCATCCCAGTACTAGTCAAAGTATACAACAACATACTTTTGAAGAGAGAAAACCCCCTCAGTTCGTGGAGTGAGGCAACAGCTGTATTGATCTTGAAACCTGGTAAAGACCCAACTAACTGTGGGTCTTATCGACCAATCTCACTCCTGAACAATTACTATACATTTTTTTGCAGCCATCCTGTCAAATAGGTTGGGGGTGGTGGCTGATAGTACTCTCCACCCAGATCAAAAGGGCTTTGTTAAAGGGCACCAATTATCGGATTTTACCTACGACCTGGTGGGCGCAATTGATATTGCCTCCACTTTTACACTCCCCCTGGCAGTTCTAACCTTAGACGCAACCAAGGCCTTTGACAGGGTAAACTGGGGATACCTGTCTGAGGTATTGAGAAAATTTAACCTGGGAGACAAATTTTGTCGTACCATAGAACTGATATACCAGGCCCGACAGCTAGATCATTAGTTAATGGAACCTTGACAGATGGTTTTAAGATCACCAGGGGTACGAGACAGGGCTGCCCTCTCTTCCCGTTGCTCTTCAACTTGTACATAGAACCATTTGCACAAGGTACTTAGGGAAGATCATAACATCACTTCCTTTAAATTTGGAGAGTGGGAGAGAAGGGTGGCCCTGTACTAAGACTATATCCTGATTCTAACAGCTGACTTGGACACAGATTTTCCTAGAGTTATTAAATGCGCGGAGGAATATGGCCAAGTTTCAGGATATGACATTAATGCCAGCAAAACTGAAATAATGGCATGGAATATAAGAGACACATAACTCCAAGTAAGGTCAAGTCTATATCTGGGGATTAGAATTATACAAGAGGTTGGGAAGATTGCAGAATACAACCTCAATCGAGCCTTTAAAGAATGTCAAAAGCAGATGAAATCGTGGGCTCACCTCCCTTTATCCATCTTGGGGAGGATTAATTTAGTAAAAATGTCAATTCTGCCTAAGCTCACATTTCTTTTTAATACCATCCCGCTGTTTTTGGACAAACATCAGATAGAAAAATGTCAACGAGAGGTAAATTCCTTTTTCTTGAAATACAGAGCTATCAAGTTGGCATGGAAGAAGCTCAAGCGGAAGAGGGACAAGGGAGGATTGGCGCTGCCCGACTTGCAATACTATGCCTGGGCATTTCAGCTCTCACATTCAAGAATTTTGTTGAAAATGCCCACTAGTACAGGGGGAGTAGAGATGTTTCGGGCTATGTTAAGGGGGGCAGGGCTAACGGAGGAAGGTTTTATGTTTAAGCTCGGAGATCAAAAAATATTTTTTTTTTATTTCAAAAGAATTTTATTATTATAAAGAAGCAAATGAATATACAAAATACATGAAAAAGTGATACAATTGATAATAGATAAAAAGCAATCAGAAGCTGGAATTCAAAAATGAGTCGTAGCAAGGACATCAATAAACAAAAGTAGCCTGCCGAAAACTGAGAAATGAATGAAGTGAAATAAAGTAAGTGGCTTAGGCAGAGTCTACAATGATCAAAAACAAATTTTTTAAGTTAAACTGAAGGTTCTCCACTTGATGGTAAAAATTGGGCCGTAATAAGAAACAAAGTGGGGTTCAACTACTTCTCAAATTTAGCGCCACTGTGGGACTCCCCAGGTACACCCGTATGCTTCCAGGATAGTTTGATTAAACCAGTGAGAGATTCTGGGATCAAACTACATACCCTAAACTCGCCGCGACACAAGACGACGTTTGAAGTGCCTATTATAGCTCCCATAGCAGCAAGTACAGTCAGACACTCGGGGCACGTTGCAGTCCGCGTGTCCTCATCATAAAACTAGGATTTTGTGAAAACCAAGAAAGCACCTTACTTTCACATTTGCGTATAGGATTGACTGAATCTGACTCAGTCAGAAATATTGGTTTGCTTGTTTCATTAATTTCTCAGGGCTTATCTTTGCCTGACTAGTTAAGCATTGGATATGAACAAACCAACCTCTTAATAGCGAGGGATACTTTTGAAAAGATTCACACTTTTATGACTTTTGGAAGTATAGCGGAGTTACCAATAGGATTGGGAGACAACCCATTCATTAAACTAAGGTGTAGCAATTAAGCATGGGCGAATTTTGCGAATCTCGCGTTCGCGAATTTTGCGGATTTGCGAACTCGCAATCCGCAAAATCCGCGAACTCTAGCGAATTTGCGTTTTTTTTTGTGTTCGCAAGGATTTCTGCCAGTTTGCGAGGGTTTCGTACCAGTTCGCAATTGCGAACTTACATTTCGGCACGCAACGGTCGCGATTATGTTGTTTCTACGTCTGGTTCATCATCACAGGTTCCCAGCACCCTCTGTTTCACAACTGCAACCCTCTGTTACATCAATGCCACCCTCTGGTTCATCATCACTGTAGATTATGGGGGGGAAAAGCAAGCACACCAGCCCTGCTTCAACTGACATGAATTAATTTGGGGTTAGTTTATTAATGTGTCACTGTTTTAAAATTCCAGTCTGGCACCTGCTTCCTTATCTGTAATTTTGCTTTCTGTTGCAGTGCATTTTTTTTCCCCAGGACCTTTGTGGCCTACTTGTAGCTATTCTATGAGCCTGCAGTGAGGGTCAGAGCAGGGTCATACAATTGTTGCAACTAGCAACTGAATTCTGGAGGGGCCCCAGTCAGGAAGCACTACAGGGAATTGTTACTAATGATGAGTTTGAACTCATGCCCCTGCCGAGTGCTTTCAGTTTTGAAAAACTCGTTTTTCTGCAATTTAGCGGGATTCGCGGGGCGCGAACACGCGCGAGATCGGATTCGGAAGCCGCAAATTCGTGCGAATATGCAATTTGTTTTTTTGCGGCGTGTTAGTTGGCAAGGTTTTGTGCATTTTTGCGAGCCGCTCGTAGCGCAAGGCGCAAAGTTACCCTCGCGGTCGTTCAAGGGCGCGGCCATCTTGTTTTCCGTTTCCGGGCGCGAAGTGTAATCTCGCAAAGTCTGCGGCTTGCCAGTACAGTTTTGCGCGTGTTCGCAAGGAAAATCTCGCGCGAACTTACCCGCGCGGTCGTGAACGGGCGCGGCCATCTTGTTTCTCATTGTCAGTAGTACTTTCGACAACTGTGGAAGAAAGAATGCTACAGTACAGGGTGTGTGTGGAAATATTGATAACTATATTCAACATAAGGTCTCTGTTGCCAGATACCTGAGAGCCTTGCTGGTCACTATAAATCCATTCACAACACTCAATGGGGTTGGTCTGGAAGGTGTAGTAGTTAGAAAAGGAGAAATTGCTCTTTTTCTAGGTGTCCCCTCACTCACCAGGGTTGCCCCTTGGTGACATGCTTCATCATTGGGCCATCCCAGTCCTCTATGGGCTGGGGCGTGCTGCGACTTGCGAATTACGTAGGAGCACTTACAAATGACTATGTGTGGTGTAGATGTGATAGTGGAGTGGACTAATTGATGTGTTAAAGGATCAATTTAGAAGCAGAGAGAGATCCAAGAAATGCAGTCACAGTCCTAGAAAAACACAATGGATACTGTATCTGTATGTTGTTGTACTTGTCGTGTTGAATTTGGTAAGTAAGTTGCATGCAGAAAAAAAATCCTCTTATTAGCGGCACTCCTCCATTGCAGCTGACGCTTCGTCCATCGATGTTGGTCACCACCAGAAGACACCCTGTAAAAAAAGCACAGCATGGACAAACAATTGAACATAAACAAATCGTTGGGTACAAACCTATCCATCAATCTTTGAAAGTACATGCACTACTGCATGCATGTCAGTGAAAAGTCAGTAGAACTTTCGACAACTGTGGAAGAAAGAATGCGACAGTACAGGGCGTGTGTGAAATTATTGATAACTATATTCAACATAAGGTCTCTGTTGCCAGATACCTGAGAGCCTTGCTGGTCACTATAAATCCATTCACAACACTCAATGGGGTTGGTCTGGAAGGTGTAGTAGATAGAAAAGGAGAAATTGCTCTTTTTTTGGTGTCCCTTCACTCACCAGGGTTGCCCCTTGGTGACATACTTCATCATTGGAGCCATCCCAGTCCTCTACGGGCTGGGGCGTGCTGCGACTTACGAATTACGTAGGAGCACTTACAAATGACTATGTGTGGTGCAGATGTGATAGTGGAGTGGACTAAGTGATGTGTTAAGGGATCAATTTAGAAGCAGAGAGAGATCCAAGAAATGCAGTCACAGTCATAGGAAAACACAATGGATACTGTATCTGTATGTTGTTGTAGTTGTCCTGTTGAATTTGGTAAGTAAGTTGCATGCAGAAAAAAAATCCTCTTATTAGCGGCACTCCTCCATTCCATCTCACGCTTCGTCCATCAATGTTGGTGACCAGAAGACGCCCTGTCCACTGCCTGCCAGGCAGATGCTGAATTGCGGCTCGCTAATGTGAAGCTTGACTCCATCCCTTTTTCCCCATTGCACAGACTGAAACCCGGCCTGTAATTATTCAACGAAAAACAGGAAGTGATATAATATTACAACACCACTGATAAATAAATATAAGGTATGTAGGCTGTGGAGTGCAAAAAGTCACACTTTGCTTTTCCTAATAGACAGTACAATATTTTTGACAGTGCGTACTCTGTCTGAGTCACCTTTTGAAGGATAAACAAGTATGGGCAAATTAATGTAGCGGATCTTTCCCCTCAAGCTAGGTGTACTGTAAACTGTGTTTTAGAACAAAATTAGATCTTCCCAGCAGTGCTCCCACCAAGACCCTTACTAAAGCCAGTCGCAAAAATGTAGAAGACCCCCAATCAAATTGGAAAAAACGAGGCCTAGCAGAAAACTGGTGACAAAACGTACTTTGAAAGTAAAAGTAGGCCCAAATACCCCCTTACCCACCGTGGATTGCATTCAAACCACTTGCAAGCAACCAAGTAAAAGTATCCATAGCCAGCATCGCTCCAAGACTCGAAAACCCCCCCACCCCAACGCATGCAATAAGTTAAGAGTAGTGGCAAAGGCTTTCTTTAACTATGCCAAATCCCCCCTTTCCCACCCAGGATTTTCTTCAAATGACTTGCAACCAAAATTACACATTCTCACGAGTGCTCTAAGACCCCAGAACTCAGTTGCAAAAATGTAGAACACCCCGAAACACATGCAATCCTGCTGCTAGGGCTAACAAACCCTAAGTTACAAAAAGTGCCAAAAGGCTTTTCGGCGTGGATTTTGTCCCAACCACTTCCACCCGGTATTAGACCTTCCCAGGAATGGCCCAAGACCCGCCAACCCACCCGCCAAAAAGCATAACACCGCCAAACAGGCCAAAAGCAACATCTCCTACTTACAATATTTCTCGGCCTTCGGTTCAAATGTGCTGCGTAGCTAGGCCATAAGTCGGGGTTGCCACCACGGATTTCCTGAAAAGCAAATGCAATCAAGATTAGAGTGTCCCGGCAGTGATGACAGACCCCGAAACTTACCCACAAAGAGACGAAACCCCCCCTAAGAGCACCTCAAAGGCAAGCAAGTCAGCAAAAACACTAAAAAATGTGCACCTCGGATTTGGTCCAAACCACTTTTATCCGGTATTAGAGCTTCCCAACAATGGCCCCAGAGCCGTCAACCCAAGAGAAAATGAGTAGAAGACCCCCAAACAGCCAAAGAGCAAAAGTACAAAAATGGGGACTTAGTCATTTTTTCCCAAATTTCCCAAATCACCCGCGCGCGCTCTGCAGCTAGGCCCTAACTCCTCTCTGCCACCATGGATTTGCTTCAAACCTTTTGCAATGTAAAGTATCCATAGCCAGCAGTGCTCCCAGACCCCGAAACCCACCCACAAACACCAGGAAGCCCCCCAAACCGGCCCCCGAAAACGCTACATTGAGCAAAATGTCAAAAATAGCAACTAAAAAAATCGGCCTGGATATTGTCCCAACCACTTCCACCCGGTATTAGACCTTCCCAGGAAGGGCCCAAGACCCGCCAACCCACCCGCCAAAAAGCGTAACACCGCCAAACAGGCCAAAAGCAACATCTCCTACTTACAATATTTCTCGGCCTTCGGTCCAAACGCGCTGCGTAGCTAGGCCATAAGTCGGGGTTGCCACCACGGATTTCCTGAAAAGCAAATGCAATCAAGATTAGCGTGTCCCAGCAGTGCTGACAGACCCCAAAACTCACCCACAAAGAGACGGAACCCCCCTAGAAGCACCTCAAAGGCAAGCAAGTCAGCAAAAACACAAAAAATTTGCGCCTCGGATTTGGTCCAAACCACTTTTATCCGGTATTAGAGCTTCCCAAAAATGGCCCCAGAGCCATCAACACAAGAGAAAACGAGTAGAAGACCCCCAAACAGCCAAAGAGCAAAAGTACAAAAATGGGGACTTAGTCATTTTTTCCCAAATTTCCCAAATCACTCCGCGCGCGCTCTACATCTAGGACCCAACTCCCCTCTGCCACCATGGATTTGCTTCAAACCTCTTGCAATGTAAAGTATCCATAGCCAGCAGTGCTCCCAGACCCCGAAACCCACCCACAAACTCCAGGAAGCCCCCCAAACCGGCCCCCGAAAATGCTACATTGAGCAAAATGTCAGAAATAGCAAAAAAAAATCGGCCTGGATTTTGTCCCAACCACTTCCACCCGGTATTAGACCTTCCCAGGAATGGCCCAAGACCCTCCAACCCACCCGCCAAGAAGCATAACACCCCCAAACAGGCCAAAAGCAACATCTCCTACTTACAATATTTCTCGGCCTTCGGTCCAAACGCGCTGCGTAGCTAGACCATAAGTCGGGGTTGCCACCACGGATTTCCTGAAAAGCAAATGCAATCAAGATTAGCGTGTCCCAGCAGTGATGACAGACCCCGAAACTTACCCACAAAGAGACGGAACCCCCCCTAAGAGCACCTCAAAGGCAAGCAAGTCAGCAAAAACACTAAAAAATGTGCACCTCGGATTTGGTCCAAACCACTTTTATCCGGTATTAGAGCTTCCCAACAATGGCCCCAGAGCCGTCAACCCAAGAGAAAATGAGTAGAAGACCCCCAAACAGCCAAAGAGCAAAAGTACAAAAATGGGGACTTAGTCATTTTTTCCCAAATTTCCCAAATCACCCGCGCGCGCTCTGCAGCTAGGCCCTAACTCCTCTCTGCCACCATGGATTTGCTTCAAACCTTTTGCAATGTAAAGTATCCATAGCCAGCAGTGCTCCCAGACCCCGAAACCCACCCACAAACACCAGGAAGCCCCCCAAACCGGCCCCCAAAAACGCTACATTGAGCAAAATGTCAGAAATAGCAACTAAAAAAATCGGCCTGGATATTGTCCCAACCACTTCCACCCGGTATTAGACCTTCCCAGGAATGGCCCAAGACCCGCCAACCCACCCGCCAAAAAGCGTAACACCGCCAAACAGGCCAAAAGCAACATCTCCTACTTACAATATTTCTCGGCCTTCGGTCCAAACGCGCTGCGTAGCTAGGCCATAAGTCGGGGTTGCCACCACGGATTTCCTGAAAAGCAAATGCAATCAAGATTAGCGTGTCCCAGCAGTGCTGACAGACCCCAAAACTCACCCACAAAGAGACGGAACCCCCCTAGAAGCACCTCAAAGGCAAGCAAGTCAGCAAAAACACAAAAAATTTGCGCCTCGGATTTGGTCCAAACCACTTTTATCCGGTATTAGAGCTTCCCAAAAATGGCCCCAGAGCCATCAACACAAGAGAAAACGAGTAGAAGACCCCCAAACAGCCAAAGAGCAAAAGTACAAAAATGGGGACTTAGTCATTTTTTCCCAAATTTCCCAAATCACTCCGCGCGCGCTCTGCATCTAGGCCCCAACTCCCCTCTGCCACCATGGATTTGCTTCAAACCTCTTGCAATGTAAAGTATCCATAGCCAGCAGTGCTCCCAGACCCCGAAACCCACCCACAAACTCCAGGAAGCCCCCCAAACCGGCCCCCGAAAACGCTACATTGAGCAAAATGTCAGAAATAGCAAAAAAAAATCGGCCTGGATTTTGTCCCAACCACTTCCACCCGGTATTAGACCTTCCCAGGAATGGCCCAAGACCCTCCAACCCAACCGCCAAGAAGCATAACACCCCCAAACAGGCCAAAAGCAACATCTCCTACTTACAATATTTCTCGGCCTTCGGTCCAAACGCGCTGCGTAGCTAGGCCATAAGTCGGGGTTGCCACCACGGATTTCCTGAAAAGCAAATGCAATCAAGATTAGCGTGTCCCAGCAGTGCTGACAGACCCCGAAACTCACCCACAAAGAGACAGAACCCTCCCTAAGAGCACCTCAAAGGCAAGCAAGTCAGCAAAAACACTAAAAAATTTGCGCCTCGGATTTGGTCCAAACCACTTTTATCCGGTATTAGAGCTTCCCAACAATGGCCCCAGAGCCGTCAACCCAAGAGAAAACGAGTAGAAGACCCCCAAACAGCCAAAGAGCAAAAGTACAAAAATGGGGACTTAGTCATTTTTTCCCAAATTTCCCAAATCACTCCGCGCGCGCTCTGCAGCTAGGCCCTAACTCCCCTCTGCCACCATGGATTTGCTTCAAACCTCTTGCAATGTAAAGTATCCATAGCCAGCAGTGCTCTCAGACCCGGAAACCCACCCACAAACACCAGGAAGCCCCCCAAACGGGCCCCCGAAAACACTACATTGAGCAAAATGTCAGAAATAGCACAAAAAAATCGGCCTGGATTTTGTCCCAACCACTTCCACCCGGTATTAGACCTTCCCAGGAATGGCCCAAGACCCTCCAACCCACCCGCCAAGAAGCATAACACCCCCAACCAGGCCAAAAGCAACATCTCCTACTTACAATATTTCTCGGCCTTCGGTCCAAACGCGCTGCGTAGCTAGGCCATAAGTCGGGGTTGCCACCACGGATTTCCTGAAAAGCAAATGCAATCAAGATTAGAGTGTCCCAGCAGTGCTGACAGACCCCGAAACTCACCCACAAAGAGACAGAACCCCCCCTAAGAGCACCTCAAAGGCAAGCAAGTCAGCAAAAACACAAAAAAATTTGCGCCTCGGATTTGGTCCAAACCACTTTTATCCGGTATTAGAGCTTCCCAACAATGGCCCCAGAGCCGTCAACCCAAGAGAAAACGAGTAGAAGACCCCCAAACAGCCAAAGAGCCAAAGTACAAAAATGGGGACTTAGTCATTTTTTCCCAAATTTCCCAAATCACCCGCGCGCGCTCTGCAGCTAGGCCCTAACTCCCCTCTGCCACCATGGATTTGCTTCAAACCTCTTGCAATGTAAAGTATCCATAGCCAGCAGTGCTCTCAGACCCCGAAACCCACCCACAAACACCAGGAAGCCCCCCAAACCGGCCCTCGAAAACGCTACATTGAGCAAAATGTCAAAAATAGCAAAAAAAATCGGCCTGGATTTTGTCCCAACCACTTCCACCCGGTATTAGACCTTCCCAGGAATGGCCCAAGACCCGCCAACCACCCGCCAAAAAGCGTAACACCGCCAAAAAGGCCAAAAGCAACATCTCCTACTTACAATATTTCTCGGCCTTCGGTCCAAACGCGCTGCGTAGCTAGGCCATAAGTCGGGGTTGCCACCACGGATTTCCTGAAAAGCAAATGCAATCAAGATTAGCATGTCCCAGCAGTGCTGAAAGACCCTGAAACTCACCCACAAAGAGACGGAACCCCCCCTAAGAGCACCTCAAAGGCAAGCAAGTCAGCCAAAACACCAAAAAATTTGCGCCTCGGATTTGGTCCAAACCACTTTTATCCGGTATTAGAGCTTCCCAACAATGGCCCCAGAGCCGTCAACCCAAGAGAAAACGAGTAGAAGACCCCCAAACAGCCAAAGAGCAAAAGTACAAAAATGGGGACTTAGTCATTTTTTCCCAAATTTCCCAAATCACTCCGCGCGCGCTCTGCAGCTAGGCCCTAACTCCCTTCTGCCACCATGGGTTTGCTTCAAACCTCTTGCAATGTAAAGTATTCATAGCCAACAGTGCTCCCAGACCCCGAAACCCACCCACAAACACCAGGAAGCCCCACAAACCGGCCCCCGAAAACGCTACATTGAGCAAAATGTCAGAAATATAAAAAAAAATCGGCCTGGATTTTGTCCCAACCACTTCCACCCAGTATTAGACCTTCCCAGGAATGGCCCAAGACCCTCCAACCCACCCGCCAAGAAGCATAACACCCCCAAACAGGACAAAAGCAACATCTCCTACTTACAATATTTCTCTGCCTTCGGTCCAAACGCGCTGCGTAGCTAGGCCATAAGTCGGGGTTGCCACCACGGATTTCCTGAAAAGCAAATGCAATCAAGATTAGAGTGTCCCAGCAGTGCTGACAGACCCCGAAACTCACCCACAAAGAGACGGAACCCCCCCTAAGAGCACCTCAAAGGCAAGCAAGTCAGCAAAAACACTAAAAAATGTGCGCCTCGGATTTGGTCCAAATCACTTTTATCCGGTGATAGAGCTTCCCAACAATGGCCCCAGAGCCGTCAACCCAAGAGAAAATGAGTAGAAGACGCCCAAACAGCCACAGAGCCAAAGTACAAAAATGGGGACTTAGTCATTTTTTCCCAAATTTCCCAAATCACCCGCGCGCGCTCTGCAGCTAGGCCCTAACTCCCCTCTGCCACCATGGATTTGCTTCAAACGTCTTGAGATGTAAAGTATCCATAGCCAGCAGTGCTACCAGACCCCGAAACCCACCCACAAACACCAGGATGCCCCCCAAACCGGCCCCCGAAAACGCTACATTGAGCAAAATGTCAAAAATAGCAAAAAAAAAATCGGCCTGGATTTTGTCCCAACCACTTCCACCCGGTATTAGACCTTCCGAGGAATGGCCCAAGACCCGCCAACCCACCCGCCAAAAAGCGTAACACCGCCAAACAGGCGAAAAGCAACATCTCCTACTTACAATATTTCTCGGCCTTCGGTCCAAACGCGCTGCGTAGCTAGGCCATAAGTCGGGGTTGCCACCACGGGTTTCCTGAAAAGCAAATGCAATCAAGATTAGAGTGTCCCAGCAGTGCTGACAGACCCCGAAACTCACCCACAAAGAGACGGAACCCCCCCCTAAGAGCACCTCAAAGGCAAGCAAGTCAGCCAAAACACCAAAAAATTTGCGCCTCGGATTTGGTCCAAACCACTTTTATCCGGTATTAGAGCTTACCAACAATGGCTCCAGAGCCGTCAACCCAAGAGAAAACGAGTAGAAGACCCCCAAACAGCCAAAGAGCAAAAGTACAAAAATGGGGACTTAGTCATTTTTTCCCAAATTTCCCAAATCACTCCGCGCGCGCTCTGCAGCTAGGCCCTAACTCCCTTCTGCCACCATGGGTTTGCTTCAAACCTCTTGCAATGTAAAGTATTCATAGCCAACAGTGCTCCCAGACCCCGAAACCCACCCACAAACACCAGGAAGCCCCACAAACCGGCCCCCGAAAACGCTACATTGAGCAAAATGTCAGAAATATTTTAAAAAATCAGCCTGGATTTTGTCCCAACCACTTCCACCCAGTGTTAGACCTTCCCAGGAATGGCCCAAGACCCTCCAACCCACCCACCAAGAAGCATAACACCCCCAAACAGGCCAAAAGCAACATCTCCTACTTACAATATTTCTCAGCCTTCGGTCCAAACGCGCTGCGTAGCTAGGCCATAAGTCGGGGTTGCCACCACGGATTTCCTGAAAAGCAAATGCAATCAAGATTAGAGTGTCCCAGCAGTGCTGACAGACCCCGAAACTCACCCACAAAGAGACGGAACCCCCCCTAAGAGCACCTCAAAGGCAAGCAAGTCAGCAAAAACACTAAAAAATGTGCACCTCGGATTTGGTCCAAATCACTTTTATCCGGTAATAGAGCTTCCCAACAATGGCCCCAGAGCCGTCAACCCAAGAGAAAATGAGTAGAAGAACCCCAAACAGCCAAAGAGCCAAAGTACAAAAATGGGGACTTAGTCATTTTTTCCCAAATTTCCCAAATCACCCACGCGCGCTCTGCAGCTAGGCCCTAACTCCCCTCTGCCACCATGGATTTGCTTCAAACGTCTTGAGATGTAAAGTATCCATAGCCAGCAGTGCTACCAGACCCCGAAACCCACCCACAAACACCAGGATGCCCCCCAAACCGGCCCCCGAAAACGCTACATTGAGCAAAATGTCAAAAATAGCAAAAAAGAATCGGCCTGGATTTTGTCCCAACCACTTCCACCCGGTATTAGACCTTCCGAGGAATGGCCCAAGACCCGCCAACCCACCCGCCAAAAAGCGTAACACCGCCAAACAGGCGAAAAGCAACATCTCCTACTTACAATATTTCTCGGCCTTCGGTCCAAACGCGCTGCGTAGCTAGGCCATAAGTCGGGGTTGCCACCACGGATTTCCTGAAAAGCAAATGCAATCAAGATTAGAGTGTCCCAGCAGTGCTGACAGACCCCGAAACTCACCCACAAAGAGACGGAACCCCCCCTAAGAGCACCTCAAAGGCAAGCAAGTCAGCAAAAACACTAAAAAATTTGCACCTCGGATTTGGTCCAAACCCCTTTTATCCGGTATTAGAGCTTCCCAACAATGGCCCCAGAGCTGTCAACCCAAGAGAAAACGAGTAGAAGACCCCCAAACAGCCAAGGAGCCAAAGTACAAAAATGGGGACTTAGAAATTTTTTCCCAAATTTCCCAAATCACCCGCGTGCGCTCTGCAGCTAGGCCTTAACTCCCCTCTGCCACCATGGATTTGCTTCAAACCTCTTGCAATGTAAAGTATCCCTAGCCAGCAGTGCTCTCAGACCCCGAAACCCACCCACAAACACCAGGAAGCCCCCCAAACTGGCCCCCGAAAACGCTACATTGAACAAAATGTCAAAAATAGCACAAAAAAATCGGCCTGGATTTTGTCCCAACCAATTCCACCCGGTATTAGACCTTCCCAGGAATGGCCCAAGACCCGCCAACCCACCCGCCAAAAAGCGTAACACCGTCAAACAGGCCAAAAGCAACATCTCCTACTTACAATATTTCTCGCCTTCGGTCCAAACGCGCTGCGTAGCTAGGCCATAAGTCGGGGTTGCCACCACGGATTTCCTGAAAAGCAAATACAATCAAGATTAGCATGTCCCAGCAGTGCTGACAGACCCCGAAACTCACCCACAAAGAGACGGAACCGCCCCTAAGAGCACCTCAAAGGCAAGCAAGTCAGCAAAAATACTAAAAAATTAGCGCCTCGGATTTGGTCCAACCACTTTTATCCGGTATTAGAGCTTCCCAACAATGGCCCCAGAGCCGTCAACCCAAGAGAAAACGAGTAGAAGACCCCCAAACAGCCAAAGAGCAAAAGTACAAAAATGGGGACTTAGTCATTTTTTCCCAAATTTCCCAAATCACTCCGCGCGCGCTCTGCAGCTAGGCCCTATCTCCCCTCTGCCACCATGGGTTTGCTTCAAACCTCTTGCAATGTAAAGTATTCATAGCCAACAGTGCTCCCAGACCCCGAAACCCACCCACAAACACCAGGAAGCTCCACAAACCGGCCCCCGAAAATGCTACATTGAGCAAAATGTCGGAAATATAAAAAAAAATCGGCCTGGATTTTGTCCCAACCACTTCCACCCAGTATTAGACCTTCCCAGGAATGGCCCAAGACCCTCCAAGCCACCCGCCAAGAAGCATAACACCCCCAAACAGGCCAAAAGCAACATCTCCTACTTACAATATTTCTCTGCCTTCGGTCCAAACGCGCTGCGTAGCTAGGCCATAAGTCGGGGTTGCCACCACGGATTTCCTGAAAAGCAAATGCAATCAAGATTAGAGTGTCCCAGCAGTGCTGACAGACCCCGAAACTCACCCACAAAGAGACGGAACCCCCCCTAAGAGCACCTCAAAGGCAAGCAAGTCAGCAAAAACACTAAAAAATGTGCGCCTCGGATTTGGTCCAAATCACTTGTATCCGGTAATAGAGCTTCCCAACAATGGCCCCAGAGCCGTCAACCCAAGAGAAAATGAGTAGAAGACCCCCAAACAGCCAAAGAGCAAAAGTACAAAAATGGGGAATTAGTCATTTTTTCCCAAATTTCCCAAATCACCCGCGCGCGCTCTGCAGCTAGGCCCTGACTCCCCTCTGCCACCATGGATTTGCTTCAAACGTCTTGAGATGTAAAGTATCCATAGCCAGCAGTGCTACCAGACCCCCAAACCCACCCACAAACACCAGGAAGCCCCCCAAACCGGCCCCCGAAAACGCTACATTGAGCAAAATGTCAAAAATAGCAAAAAAAAATCGGCCTGGATTTTGTCCCAACCACTTCCACCCGGTATTAGACCTTCCCAGGAATGGCCCAAGACCCTCCAACCCACCCGCCAAGAAGCATAACACCCCCAAACAGGCCAAAAGCAACATCTCCTACTTACAATATTTCTCGGCCTTCGGTCCAAACGCGCTGCGTAGCTAGGCCATAAGTCGGGGTTGCCACCACCGATTTCCTGAAAAGCAAATGCAATCAAGATTAGAGTGTCCCAGCAGTGCTGACAGACCCCGAAACTCACCCAGAAAGAGACGGAACCACCCCTAAGAGCACCTCAAAGGCAAGCAAGTCAGCAAAAACACTAAAAAATGTGCGCCTAGGATTTGGTCCAAACCACTTTTATCCGGTAATAGAGCTTCCCAACAATGGCCCCAGAGCCATCAACCCAAGAGAAACCGAGTAGAAGACCCCCAAACAGCCAAAGAGCAAAAGTACAAAAATGGGGACTTAGTCATTTTTTACCAAATTTCCCAAATCACTCCGCGCGCGCTCTGCAGCTAGGCCCTAACTCCCCTCTGCCACCATCGATTTGCTTCAAACCTCTTGCAATGTAAAGTATCCATAGCCAGCAGTGCTCCCAGACCCCGAAACCCACCCTCAAACACCAGGAAGCCCCACAAACCGGCCCCCGAAAATGCTACATTGAGCAAAATGTCAGAAATAGCAAAAAAAAATCGGCCTGGATTTTGTCCCAACCACTTCCACCCAGTATATGACCTTCCCAGGAATGGCCCAAGACCCTCCAACCCACCCGCCAAGAAGCATAACACCCCCAAACAGGCCAAAAGCAACATCTCCTACTTACAATATTTCTCGGCCTTCGGTTCAAATGTGCTGCGTAGCTAAGCCATAAGTCGGGGTTGCCACCACGGATTTCCTGAAAAGCAAATGCAATCAAGATTAGAGTGTCCCAGCAGTGCTGACAGACCCTGAAACTCACCCACAAAGAGATGGAACCCCCCCTAAGAGCACCTCAAAGGCAAGCAAGTCAGCAAAAACACTAAATAAATTGCGCCTCGGATTTGGTCCAAACCACTTTTATCCGGTATTAGAGCTTCCCAACAATGGCCCCAGAGCCATCAACCATAGAGAAAACGAGTAGAAGACCCCCAAACAGCCAAAGAGCAAAAGTACAAAAATGGGGACTTAGTCATTTTTTCCCAAATTTCCCAAATCACTCCGCGCGCGCTCTGCAGCTAGGCCCTAACTCCCCTCTGCCACCATGGATTTGCTTCAAACCTCTTGCAATGTAAAGTATCCATAGCCAGCATTGCTCCCAGACCCCGAAACCCACCCACAAACACCAGGAAGCCTCCCAAACCGAACCCCGAAAACGCTACATTGAGCAAAATGTCAGAAATAGCAAAAAAAATTGGCCTGGATTTTGTCCCAACCACTTCCACCTGGTATTAGACCTTCCCAGGAATGACCCAAGACCCTCCAACCCACCCGCCAAGAAGCATAACACCCCCAAACAGGCCAAAAGCAACATCTCCTACTTACAATATTTCTCGGCCTTCGGTCCAAACGCGCTGCGTAGCTAGGCCATAAGTCGGGGTTGCCACCACGGATTTCCTGAAAAGCAAATGCAATCAAGATTAGAGTGTCCCAGCAGTGCTGACAGACCCCGAAACTCACCCACAAAGAGACGGAACCCCCCCTAAGAGCACCTCAAAGGCAAGCAAGTCAGCAAAAACACTAAAAAATGTGCGCCTCGGATTTGATCCAAACCACTTTTATCTGGTATTAGAGCTTCCCAATAATGGCCCCAGGGCTGTCAACCCAAGAGAAAACGAGTAGAAGACCCCCAAACAGCCAAAGAGCCAAAGTACAAAAATGGGGACTTAGTCATTTTTTCCCAAATTTCCCAAATCACTCCGCGCGCGCTCTGCAGCTAGGCCCTAACTCCCCTCTGCCACCATGGATTTGTTTCAAACCTCTTGCAATGTAAAGTATCCATAGCCAGCAGTGCTCCCAGACCCCGAAACCCACCCACAAACACCAGGGAGCCCCGCAAACCGGCCCCCGAAAATGCTACATTGAGCAAAATGTCAGAAATAGCACAAAAAAAATCGGCCTGGATTTTGTCCCAACCACTTCCACTCGGTATTAGACCTTCCCAGGAATGGCCTAAGACCCGCCAACCCACCCGCCAAAAAGCGTAACACCCCCAAACAGGCCAAAAGCAACATCTCCTACTTACAATATTTCTCGGCCTTCGGTCCAAACGCGCTGCGTAGCTAGGCCATAAGTCGGGGTTGCCACCACGGATTTCCTGAAAAGCAAATGCAATCAGGATTAGAGTGTGCCAGCAGTGCTGACAGACCCCGAAACTCACCCACAAAGAGACGGAACCCCCCTAAGAGCACCTCAAAGGCAAGCAAGTTAGCAAAAACACAAAAAAATGTGCGCCTCGGATTTGGTCCAAACCACTTTTAAAGCTTCCCAGCAATGGCCCCAGAGCCGTCAATTCACCTGCAAAGAGGTAGAACAACACCCCCACAAGTGCTGAGTCTTTCTTCATTGGGCGTAAACCAGCCCTCTGCTTTGATGGAAATAGGAGTCTGGAGGAGGAGGATAGAGGAGCATGTTCTTCTGAACTTGTGAACCTGAGGAATTCAGACTGCGGCACCTTCAAATCAATTAGCAAACAAGTGAAGACAGTTCTGCTGATGGGCTTGTTTTTGTGATTATCTGATTAAAGTTTGAATTATATTAACTGTGCACAACAAAGAAAGACAGACACACAGGAATAAAAGTGAATAAGGACGAAAAAGAAAGTTATTGATTCGTTGTCTCATTTTCAGGGCTCGGTATCACAGTCCAGTAATAAGAATAAGGCTTTGTCATCATACTCTGCGAATTCAGGCAGGGTGAGCTCAGTGTCACCTGACAGAGTAGAAATTCCCTCATCTATGTTGCTGGCCACCTCGTCTTCATCCGGCGCACTTTCTCGTACTCTGAAATCGGGTGGTATGAGGTGCTGATTCATCTTGATCATTGTTAACCTCTCCACATTTTTGGGCGAGAGGCGGCTCCGTTTGGAAGTTACAATGTCACCAGCAGCACTGAAAACACGTTCAGAAGACACACTTGTGAGTGGGCAAGACAAGTAGTTTAAAGCCAGGTTGGTGAGCTGTGGCCACAATTCTTTTATCCCATGCCAATACGCCAATGGGTCAGCATTAACATAGACCTCTGTTGAGTCATTCAGATAGTCCTTGACCATCGAATCAAGGTTCTCCTCCAAGGTTCCTCCTCTTTGCTTAGCTGTTGCTGTGACCTTTTGAGAACCAAACCCAAGCCGAGCTAGCCAATCCTCTTCAGCCTCCAATGTTACTGTTGCATCTGGTGGTGCAGATGATCCGGTTGCCGGTCTCTTTAACGGCTGAGAGGTCACTTGTGCCGCAGCCACAGGTGCAGAAGAGGATTGTTGTGACTGGGGATGGCCTGATGATGTACTGCCTTCTCCTTCAATTTTCTGCCATTCTCTTTCAAACCTCTTGGCTGAGGAGGCTATCCACCGTTTGTAACTTGTAACATCTTCATCAGCAAAAGGAAAGAATGCTTGGCCTGCCAGCGCCTTTTTGTAGCGTGGATCCAGAATAGTAGCACAAATGTAATGCTGTTCTGAGTGGATCATTTTAAGACGTTCATCACCTTGTAGGAGCTCTAATAATTTCTCAGCCAGAACAAAAGAGTCTTGGTTTTTTACATCTTTTTCAAACACAGAACACACCTCCTTCAGTTGGTGCTCCAGCATGTACAACAATAGGATAGCTTTTCCCAAATTACAGTCCTCCTTGCTGACTGCACGCGTGAAGAACTCAAAAGGACGAAGCATGTGTGTCAGGCTTTTAACTATGTTCCATTGCGCCGCACCCATCCTCAGGTCCTCCTTCTGAGCTGTGCCCTCTGTTAAGAAATAGTGATCGAGTACCGTATACTGCTCATACAGACGCTCAAGCATGTAGAAGGTTGAGTTCCAACGTGTTACCACCTCCTGGATGAGTGCTTTCACTGGCATTTGACGTTGATGTAGCAGGCTCCTCAGCTGCTTCCGGGCCTTAAAAGAATGGCTGAAATGGTTGCACATTTTTCGGCAGGTGTCCAATACTCTGTACGCTGCACTGTCTTTATTACCCAAGAATTTTTGGACAACCAGGTTTATACAGTGCGCCAAACACGGCACTCTGAAATACTCACCCAGCTTCATGGCCTTAACTATATTGGCGCCATTGTCCGTGGAAACATAGCCAACCTGGCATTTTTTTGGGGACAGCCAGTTAAGGACCTTTGTGTTAAAGACATCCAAAATGTTTTCTGCTGTGTGACGTTTCTCCAAACCAAACATGGCTAGTGTTGCATGTTTCCGAGCAGCTTTAAAAACAATGTCCGGGTCAACACCTGCGTTTAGCTTTGCTTTAGCCCCTGAAAAAGAGACCCAGTGTGCAGTGATGCACATGTAATCAGCACCTGCGCCACTGGTCCACATGTCTGTTGTCAGATGTATAGTGTGAACAGCACTCTTCTGCAAAGCTGCCCCAATCACCTCCAGAACATCTTCATGTAGTGCTGGAACCGCAACTCGGGCAAAATAGAACCGGCTAGGAACCTTCCATTTAGGGCAGAGCGCTGCCACTAATTCTAGAAAACCAACACCTTCTACAAAAGAAAAAGGGAGAAGGTCCAGAGCTAGCATTTTAGCCAGCTTAGTGTTATACAGACGCGTCAGTGGGTGGTTGCGTTCATATTGCGCTTCTGTAAACAACATCTTTTTAATGTTGCCCTGGACCAAAGATTTACGGGATGATGATGATATCTTCGACCCAGTTACGCTCGCTGATGAACTTTTTCGATTTATGTCTCACTCTCTCCCACACTCTTAGTGTGTCTCACATGGGGTGTGCTGCTGACAGGGGTACTGGGTGTAAGTGAAGTGTTTGAATCGTCTTCTTCCTCCTCGTCATCATCAGATGAAAAATCAACGTTTTCATTACGTGCAATTCGGGCTTCCTTGACCGCCTCTAGTTGCGCAAACCATTGGACAGGGTGCGCTCTCCTAAGATGACCTCTCTGGCCTCCGGTACCATAGTTGGTACCAAACTTACCACAACTAACTCGAAGCTTACAAATGCTACAAATGGCTACATTTTCCTTTTTTGGGCAAACACTAAAGAAGTCCCAAACTGGAGACTTGAAATGTCTTTGGGGGCCGGAGGAGGCGGCGATACTGGTGGTGGTGGTCCTGCTGCTAATGCCAGATGAAGTGGAGGATGTGGATTGCCGAACTTCAGTACGTTTTGCACTTTCACCACCACTAATTGAGGTCGAGGTGGATGGAGGTCCCTTCTTGCGAGAAAAAAATATGGAAGCGGTAGGTGTTGGTGTAGTAGTTAACTCCAAATCTAATGATTGTTGTGTTTCCATTTCCATTGCCTCCTCGTCGACATCATCATCACGCTCAGCAGCTTCTCGGGATAGGGTCAAAATGTCTCTTTGCTGCATGCCCTCTGGGGCTGCAGTGACCTTTATGATGACTGGCTTGTCGTCATCGTGAAAGGCTTCATCAGCAGCAGTATCCCTCACTTCTTGTTGAGCCTCATCACACTCCATAGCTATGCGTTTTTCGACGACCTTCCTTTTACGCTTAGGTACCTTTGTCAGATCATGGTGCGCCTCACTCTCAGACGGCAGTGGTTCTGGTTCCCAATTGGGATCTATTTCATCAGAAGGAGGTGGGCTTGAAGAAGATGTATACACCAACCTTGATCTTTTCCTTGCTAGGGATGTGGAAGACAATGAATGATCATCAGGAGGAGTGGCTTCCAATGATACCTCGGCTTCATTGTCGATTTCCTGATGTGCCCCTACTTCGGGAGGAACAACTATTGTGGGCACTTGTGACCCTCCATGCACCTCTGCTTGCGCATCTCCTTGCGCTGCCTCTCCTTCCACATGTACTTGGGCTTGTACTTGCACATGGTGTTGTTGTTGCGGCTGTGGTTGTTCAACACTTGTCAGATGAGTTACAACAACCTGTGTTGATTCAGGGACATTGCTGCTACTTTCTTGCGATGAGCCAACATCACTGGTCGATGGTGATTGGAGAAGTACACTGACTGCCTCTGAAGCACTCAAGGGCTTTGACTTAAGTTGGCGTGGTGGTGGAGGCACTGAACCCAATGGAGCGGGGGTGCTGCTCCCAGCTTGGTCCCCAGCAGATCCTGCTGCTGCAGGCGTACTTTTTTTTTGCTCACAAAAAACGTGGCGGCCGGCACACCAGCCTCCTTGGTAACTTGCTTCTTCTGCTCCTTACTAGCAACTTTCTTGCTAGAGGAGCTACGGAGACCTTTTTTTGGGGCCATCTTCTTCAGAGCAGGTCAGACAGCAGGCCGCAGTTGCACGAATTGTAGAGTTGTCTGAGGCCAGACGTGACGTCGCGTGACGTTATGCTGCACACACACACTGATGCAGGACTTCTTCCTGGCACTGGTGGTTCTCTTGAGTCTTGTGCACCTAAAAACAATGGAAGACAGAGGAACATCAGTTCAGTTATACACCCCAAAAAAATCGGAAAAAAAACAGAAAAATCAGCACAATCCCATTCCATCCATGCCCTCCATGATGTTTAAGTTCAAGACACCCCACAGAAAGACTAGGCCCATGCTAGACTCAAATACCCCTGGTGAAAAGGCCACAAGTACAGCCCCCAAAAACGAAAATCACTGAAAAATCAGCACAATCCCATTCCATCCATGCCCTCCATGATGTTTAAATTCAAGACACCCCACAAAAAGACTAGGCCCATGCTAGACTCAATACCCCTGGTGAAAAGGCCACAAGTACAGCCCCCAAAAACGAAAATCGCTGAAAAATCAGCACAATCCCATTCCATCCATGCCCTCCATGATGTTTAAATTCAAGACAACCCACAGAAAGACTAGGCCCATGCAAGACTCACTACCCCTGGGCATAAAGGTTGAAAAGTAGGCAAAATGGTTGCAGGCCTAACAACAATGCCTACATTCAAAATGGCCACTTGCCTCCCTGCACATGGCCAGGGCCTGTAGCAGCACTCAAAATGGCCCCCAGCCACTTGGCCTGTCCCTCCCCATGAACACCCCCAAAAATCGAAAAACACTGAAAAATCAGCACAATCCCATTCCATCCATGCCCTCCATGATGTTTAAGTTCAAGACACCCCACAAAAAGACTAGGCTCATGCTAGACTCAATACCCCTGGTGAAAAGGCCACAAGTACAGCCCCCAAAAACAAAAATCACTGAAAAAGCAGCACAATCCCATTCCATCCATGCCCTCCATGATGTTTAAGTTCAAGACACCCCACAGAAAGACTAGGCCCATGCTAGACTCAAATACTCCTGGTGAAAAGGCCACAAGTACAGCCCCCAAAAACGAAAATCACTGAAAATTCAGCACAATCCCATTCCATCCATGCCCTCCATGATGTTTAAATTCAAGACACCCCACAGAAAGACTAGGCCCATGCAAGACTCACTACCCCTGTGCATAAAGGTTGAAAAGTAGGCAAAATGGTTGCAGGCCTAACAACAATGCCTGCATTCAAAATGGCCACTTGCCTCCCAGCACATGGCCAGGGCATGTAGCAGAACTCAAAATGGCCCCCAGCCACATGGTCTGTCCCTCCCCATGAACACCCCCAAAAATCGAAAAACACTGAAAAATCAGCACAATCCCATTCCATCCATGCCGTCCATGATGTTTAAGTTCAAGACACTCCACAAAAAGACTAGGCCCATGCTAGACTCAATACCCCTGGTGAAAAGGTCACAAGTACAGCCCCCAAAAACGAAAATCGCTGAAAAATCAGCACAATCCCATTCCATCCATGCCCTCCATGATGTTTAAATTCAAGACAACCCACAGAAAGACTAGGCCCATGCAAGACTCACTACCCCTGGGCATAAAGGTTGAAAAGTAGGCAAAATGGTTGCAGGCCTAACAACAATGCCTACATTCAAAATGGCCACTTGCCTCCCTGCACATGGCCAGGGCCTGTAGCAGCACTCAAAATGGCCCCCAGCCACATGCCTGTCCCTCCCCATGAACACCCCCAAAAATCGAAAATCACTGAAAAATCAGCACAATCTCATTCCATCCATGCCCTCCATGATGTTTAAGTTCAAGACACCCAACAAAAAGACTAGGCCCATGCTAGACTCAATACCCCTGGTGAAAAGGCCACAAGTACAGCCCCAAAAAATGAAAATAACTGAAAAATCAGCACAATCCCATTCCATCCATGCCTTCCATGATGTTTAAGTTCAAGACACCCCACAGAAAGACTAGGCCCATGCTAGACTCAAATACCCCTGGTGAAAAGGCCACAAGTACAGCCCCAAAAAACGGAAATCACTGAAAAATCAGCACAATCCCAATCCATCCATGCCCTCCATGATGTTTAAGTTCAAGACACTCCACAGAAAGACTCATTCCATCCACCACTGAGTACCCCTGGGCAAAAGGCCCCAAAACAGCCCAAAAATCGAAAATTCCAAAATTGTAGTTGCAGCAACTGTAATGCCCCAAACAAACTTACTTGTAAAATTTCTAATCCAAAAGTGATCCAAAGAAAGTCAAAAAGGCCTCAAATCCAAATATCAAGCAGCATCCACAAAAAGTAATCCTTCCAGCTCCAGATCCAAATGAAAAGTGACCAGGAGATGGACAAAGCACTGGGAGGAGCCTGCTGGACAGGAACAGAAAGTTGAAGACTGTGGGGCACTTCCTTCCTCCCACCCCCCTCCCCCCTCCCCAAAATGGACTCCTCGCAAAAAAAGTGCAGGCAAATGTCAACCTAAGGAGTTATTCAGATAAAAATCATCATTTCAAGAAGGTTTATGCTGCTTGCTGGTGGATTTCTTGTGCAGAATTGCAAATTTTATATTTTCGCGTGTGCAAGATTGTTGCTGCTCGCCGCATCTCAAAGCTCGCAATTGCGAAGTACCGCGAGACGTGATCTTGGCGTACTCGCGTTGACCCACGCTCACTGCAAAAGTTGGCAAGCCGCGATTACGTAATCGCGCTTGCCAAATTCCCGCGGGATCCCGCAGCAAGATCCAAAATGGCGCAGCACTCGCAAAAATATCGAGAAAAACAACTCAGCAAACGATGATAAACGCCGCGCGCCGCAAAATTGTATCACCAAGAAAAAAAAAATCCGCTGCGTGCGAATTTGCGGATTTTGCGGGAAATTCGCAAATCTCGCGGATTGCGAATTTACCGAAAATCCGCAAAATCCGCGAGCGTAAGGGATTTTCCGCCCATACTTAGTAGCAATCCTGTAACTCAGGAATACTTTGGACGGGTCTTTACACTTTTCCAACCATAGATCTTAGAAGCCTTGAGGAAGTTACTTCTTAGTAATGAAACACGTGTCGGCTGCTTGTTTCATCTTTTTCTTCTGGGATTTCAGCACAGAAGGACCTGTGGCAACAATATTCTGTGTATCATCACAAGAGATTGTATAAACATATTTGTTGAATATGTTATTAAAACATCAAAGCTACTCTATTTTCGGATGTTCTCTTTATGGTGAAATATCGATCCTGTGCGAATGAGCAATTTGGCGGTCCTGATTCTTTATATAGTCCAGGACAGGTAATTGACTCTCTTAGAAGCACTGGCTTCTATGAGATAAATTTTTGAGTGCCGGGGTAAGACAAACTTTGTTTAATATATGAATATTTCCCTGGGATGAGGCCTCAGTGGAGAGGCCAGTACTTGTTACACCTACTATGGAAAGGTAAGGTCTTATGTGTGAGGTGTGTACATTCTCCACCCTACTATGCATACTGCTGAGCATGGGGAAAGATGCGAGTGGAGAGGCGGTGTCTCTTACATCCTACTCTACACATTGGTTACCTTCATGCAAGGTGTTACTGGAGAGGCCAGTCTCTCCCAATAGTGTGTTATACACAGTTGTGAGGCAGTGGAGAGGTGTCAGTGAGATCCCAGTTTCTCCTTACACCCTACTGTGCACTGGTGTAATAGTGTGAGAAGGGTCTCATTTGAGAGTCTCCCTTCTCCCCACACCGACTAATGGGGACTATAAGGTATAAGTACTGTAATAAAGGAAAGTGTAAATTATTCCTTTAAAAAAAGGTATAAGCTCTCACAAGACTCTCACAGGAGCATAAAAAAGTAGTGGTTCAACTTTTTATAATAATATTACATGGACTTGAAGTGAATAAATGAGTATCAATGTGTGCTTTGTACAACTGTCCGTCTCATGCAGATAAAACAGGCGTAAGTGTTTCATAAATCTAAGTGATTTATTTTTCTTCACATTTATATAATGGATTGCATTTCATTAAACTAAACACACTGGGGCAGATTTATGTTAACTGGCGCATCCCCAGGGATGCGCAGTTAACATGCGCCACAGCTCCGCCAGCCATGGTGCGCCGCATTTATAATGCTTCAGAAAAGGGGGTGGTGATGGACAGAGTATCTGAATTAAGCAGAACACTCCTACCCAGTCAACAGATCAGGGCTTGATCCATCACCGTTTTTTAGCTCACTGCACCATCCCAGCTCAGAACCTGGCTACATGCAAATTAGTCTGTCCCTGGCCCAGTGCATCATGGGAACAGGGCAGACCAAACTACCAAGCCAATTCTTATACTGGAAAGGAAACAAGCTTCCGGGGACCGGTTTCTGGCATTACAGCCGTCTTCGGCCCGGCTTGCTTGAATCCTGATGGTGCAGTGAGCAAGGGACTCATGTCTGAGCATACCCTTCCACGCTTATGGTGGACAAAACGATTCAGAAAAGGGGGTGGTGATGGACAGAGTATCTGAATTAAGCAGAACACTCCTACCCAGTCAACAGATCAGGGCTTGATCCATCACCGTTTTTTAGCTCACTGCACCATCCCAGCTCAGAACCTGGCTACATGCAAATTAGTCTGTCCCTGGCCCAGTGCATCATGGGAACAGGGCAGACCAAACTACCAAGCCAATTCTTATACTGGAAAGGAAACAAGCTTCCGGGGACCGGTTTCTGGCATTACAGCCGTCTTCGGCCCGGCTTGCTTGAATCCTGATGGTGCAGTGAGCAAGGGACTCATGTCTGAGCATACCCTTCCACGCTTATGGTGGACAAAACGATTCAGAAAAGGGGGTGGTGATGGACAGAGTATCTGAATTAAGCAGAACACTCCTACCCAGTCAACAGATCAGGGCTTGATCCATCACCGTTTTTTAGCTCACTGCACCATCCCAGCTCAGAACCTGGCTACATGCAAATTAGTCTGTCCCTGGCCCAGTGCATCATGGGAACAGGGCAGACCAAACTACCAAGCCAATTCTTATACTGGAAAGGAAACAAGCTTCCGGGGACCGGTTTCTGGCATTACAGCCGTCTTCGGCCCGGCTTGCTTGAATCCTGATGGTGCAGTGAGCAAGGGACTCATGTCTGAGCATACCCTTCCACGCTTATGGTGGACAAAACGATTCAGAAAAGGGGGTGGTGATGGACAGAGTATCTGAATTAAGCAGAACACTCCTACCCAGTCAACAGATCAGGGCTTGATCCATCACCGTTTTTTAGCTCACTGCACCATCCCAGCTCAGAACCTGGCTACATGCAAATTAGTCTGTCCCTGGCCCAGTGCATCATGGGAACAGGGCAGACCAAACTACCAAGCCAATTCTTATACTGGAAAGGAAACAAGCTTCCGGGGACCGGTTTCTGGCATTACAGCCGTCTTCGGCCCGGCTTGCTTGAATCCTGATGGTGCAGTGAGCAAGGGACTCATGTCTGAGCATACCCTTCCACGCTTATGGTGGACAAAACGATTCAGAAAAGGGGGTGGTGATGGACAGAGTATCTGAATTAAGCAGAACACTCCTACCCAGTCAACAGATCAGGGCTTGATCCATCACCGTTTTTTAGCTCACTGCACCATCCCAGCTCAGAACCTGGCTACATGCAAATTAGTCTGTCCCTGGCCCAGTGCATCATGGGAACAGGGCAGACCAAACTACCAAGCCAATTCTTATACTGGAAAGGAAACAAGCTTCCGGGGACCGGTTTCTGGCATTACAGCCGTCTTCGGCCCGGCTTGCTTGAATCCTGATGGTGCAGTGAGCAAGGGACTCATGTCTGAGCATACCCTTCCACGCTTATGGTGGACAAAACGATTCAGAAAAGGGGGTGGTGATGGACAGAGTATCTGAATTAAGCAGAACACTCCTACCCAGTCAACAGATCAGGGCTTGATCCATCACCGTTTTTTAGCTCACTGCACCATCCCAGCTCAGAACCTGGCTACATGCAAATTTGTCTGTCCCTGGCCCAGTGCATCATGGGAACAGGGCAGACCAAACTACCAAGCCAATTCTTATACTGGAAAGGAAACAAGCTTCCGGGGACCGGTTTCTGGCATTACAGCCGTCTTCGGCCCGGCTTGCTTGAATCCTGATGGTGCAGTGAGCAAGGGACTCATGTCTGAGCATACCCTTCCACGCTTATGGTGGACAAAACGATTCAGAAAAGGGGGTGGTGATGGACAGAGTATCTGAATTAAGCAGAACACTCCTACCCAGTCAACAGATCAGGGCTTGATCCATCACCGTTTTTTAGCTCACTGCACCATCCCAGCTCAGAACCTGGCTACATGCAAATTAGTCTGTCCCTGGCCCAGTGCATCATGGGAACAGGGCAGACCAAACTACCAAGCCAATTCTTATACTGGAAAGGAAACAAGCTTCCGGGGACCGGTTTCTGGCATTACAGCCGTCTTCGGCCCGGCTTGCTTGAATCCTGATGGTGCAGTGAGCAAGGGACTCATGTCTGAGCATACCCTTCCACGCTTATGGTGGACAAAACGATTCAGAAAAGGGGGTGGTGATGGACAGAGTATCTGAATTAAGCAGAACACTCCTACCCAGTCAACAGATCAGGGCTTGATCCATCACCGTTTTTTAGCTCACTGCACCATCCCAGCTCAGAACCTGGCTACATGCAAATTAGTCTGTCCCTGGCCCAGTGCATCATGGGAACAGGGCAGACCAAACTACCAAGCCAATTCTTATACTGGAAAGGAAACAAGCTTCCGGGGACCGGTTTCTGGCATTACAGCCGTCTTCGGCCCGGCTTGCTTGAATCCTGATGGTGCAGTGAGCAAGGGACTCATGTCTGAGCATACCCTTCCACGCTTATGGTGGACAAAACGATTCAGAAAAGGGGGTGGTGATGGACAGAGTATCTGAATTAAGCAGAACACTCCTACCCAGTCAACAGATCAGGGCTTGATCCATCACCGTTTTTTAGCTCACTGCACCATCCCAGCTCAGAACCTGGCTACATGCAAATTAGTCTGTCCCTGGCCCAGTGCATCATGGGAACAGGGCAGACCAAACTACCAAGCCAATTCTTATACTGGAAAGGAAACAAGCTTCCGGGGACCGGTTTCTGGCATTACAGCCGTCTTCGGCCCGGCTTGCTTGAATCCTGATGGTGCAGTGAGCAAGGGACTCATGTCTGAGCATACCCTTCCACGCTTATGGTGGACAAAACTATTCAGAAAAGGGGGTGGTGATGGACAGAGTATCTGAATTAAGCAGAACACTCCTACCCAGTCAACAGATCAGGGCTTGATCCATCACCGTTTTTTAGCTCACTGCACCATCCCAACTCAGAACCTGGCTACATGCAAATTAGTCTGTCCCTGGCCCAGTGCATCATGGGAACAGGGCAGACCAAACTACCAAGCCAATTCTTATACTGGAAAGGAAACAAGCTTCCGGGGACCGGTTTCTGGCATTACAGCCGTCTTCGGCCCGGCTTGCTTGAATCCTGATGGTGCAGTGAGCAAGGGACTCATGTCTGAGCATACCCTTCCACGCTTATGGTGGACAAAACGATTCAGAAAAGGGGGTGGTGATGGACAGAGTATCTGAATTAAGCAGAACACTCCTACCCAGTCAACAGATCAGGGCTTGATCCATCACCGTTTTTTAGCTCACTGCACCATCCCAGCTCAGAACCTGGCTACATGCAAATTAGTCTGTCCCTGGCCCAGTGCATCATGGGAACAGGGCAGACCAAACTACCAAGCCAATTCTTATACTGGAAAGGAAACAAGCTTCCGGGGACCGGTTTCTGGCATTACAGCCGTCTTCGGCCCGGCTTGCTTGAATCCTGATGGTGCAGTGAGCAAGGGACTCATGTCTGAGCATACCCTTCCACGCTTATGGTGGACAAAACGATTCAGAAAAGGGGGTGGTGATGGACAGAGTATCTGAATTAAGCAGAACACTCCTACCCAGTCAACAGATCAGGGCTTGATCCATCACCGTTTTTTAGCTCACTGCACCATCCCAGCTCAGAACCTGGCTACATGCAAATTAGTCTGTCCCTGGCCCAGTGCATCATGGGAACAGGGCAGACCAAACTACCAAGCCAATTCTTATACTGGAAAGGAAACAAGCTTCCGGGGACCGGTTTCTGGCATTACAGCCGTCTTCGGCCCGGCTTGCTTGAATCCTGATGGTGCAGTGAGCAAGGGACTCATGTCTGAGCATACCCTTCCACGCTTATGGTGGACAAAACGATTCAGAAAAGGGGGTGGTGATGGACAGAGTATCTGAATTAAGCAGAACACTCCTACCCAGTCAACAGATCAGGGCTTGATCCATCACCGTTTTTTAGCTCACTGCACCATCCCAGCTCAGAACCTGGCTACATGCAAATTAGTCTGTCCCTGGCCCAGTGCATCATGGGAACAGGGCAGACCAAACTACCAAGCCAATTCTTATACTGGAAAGGAAACAAGCTTCCGGGGACCGGTTTCTGGCATTACAGCCGTCTTCGGCCCGGCTTGCTTGAATCCTGATGGTGCAGTGAGCAAGGGACTCATGTCTGAGCATACCCTTCCACGCTTATGGTGGACAAAACGATTCAGAAAAGGGGGTGGTGATGGACAGAGTATCTGAATTAAGCAGAACACTCCTACCCAGTCAACAGATCAGGGCTTGATCCATCACCGTTTTTTAGCTCACTGCACCATCCCAGCTCAGAACCTGGCTACATGCAAATTAGTCTGTCCCTGGCCCAGTGCATCATGGGAACAGGGCAGACCAAACTACCAAGCCAATTCTTATACTGGAAAGGAAACAAGCTTCCGGGGACCGGTTTCTGGCATTACAGCCGTCTTCGGCCCGGCTTGCTTGAATCCTGATGGTGCAGTGAGCAAGGGACTCATGTCTGAGCATACCCTTCCACGCTTATGGTGGACAAAACGATTCAGAAAAGGGGTTGGTGATGGACAGAGTATCTGAATTAAGCAGAACACTCCTACCCAGTCAACAGATCAGGGCTTGATCCATCACCGTTTTTTAGCTCACTGCACCATCCCAGCTCAGAACCTGGCTACATGCAAATTAGTCTGTCCCTGGCCCAGTGCATCATGGGAACAGGGCAGACCAAACTACCAAGCCAATTCTTATACTGGAAAGGAAACAAGCTTCCGGGGACCGGTTTCTGGCATTACAGCCGTCTTCGGCCCGGCTTGCTTGAATCCTGATGGTGCAGTGAGCAAGGGACTCATGTCTGAGCATACCCTTCCACGCTTATGGTGGACAAAACGATTCAGAAAAGGGGGTGGTGATGGACAGAGTATCTGAATTAAGCAGAACACTCCTACCCAGTCAACAGATCAGGGCTTGATCCATCACCGTTTTTTAGCTCACTGCACCATCCCAGCTCAGAACCTGGCTACATGCAAATTAGTCTGTCCCTGGCCCAGTGCATCATGGGAACAGGGCAGACCAAACTACCAAGCCAATTCTTATACTGGAAAGGAAACAAGCTTCCGGGGACCGGTTTCTGGCATTACAGCCGTCTTCGGCCCGGCTTGCTTGAATCCTGATGGTGCAGTGAGCAAGGGACTCATGTCTGAGCATACCCTTCCACGCTTATGGTGGACAAAACGATTCAGAAAAGGGGGTGGTGATGGACAGAGTATCTGAATTAAGCAGAACACTCCTACCCAGTCAACAGATCAGGGCTTGATCCATCACCGTTTTTTAGCTCACTGCACCATCCCAGCTCAGAACCTGGCTACATGCAAATTAGTCTGTCCCTGGCCCAGTGCATCATGGGAACAGGGCAGACCAAACTACCAAGCCAATTCTTATACTGGAAAGGAAACAAGCTTCCGGGGACCGGTTTCTGGCATTACAGCCGTCTTCGGCCCGGCTTGCTTGAATCCTGATGGTGCAGTGAGCAAGGGACTCATGTCTGAGCATACCCTTCCACGCTTATGGTGGACAAAACGATTCAGAAAAGGGGGTGGTGATGGACAGAGTATCTGAATTAAGCAGAACACTCCTACCCAGTCAACAGATCAGGGCTTGATCCATCACCGTTTTTTAGCTCACTGCACCATCCCAGCTCAGAACCTGGCTACATGCAAATTAGTCTGTCCCTGGCCCAGTGCATCATGGGAACAGGGCAGACCAAACTACCAAGCCAATTCTTATACTGGAAAGGAAACAAGCTTCCGGGGACCGGTTTCTGGCATTACAGCCGTCTTCGGCCCGGCTTGCTTGAATCCTGATGGTGCAGTGAGCAAGGGACTCATGTCTGAGCATACCCTTCCACGCTTATGGTGGACAAAACGATTCAGAAAAGGGGGTGGTGATGGACAGAGTATCTGAATTAAGCAGAACACTCCTACCCAGTCAACAGATCAGGGCTTGATCCATCACCGTTTTTTAGCTCACTGCACCATCCCAGCTCAGAACCTGGCTACATGCAAATTAGTCTGTCCCTGGCCCAGTGCATCATGGGAACAGGGCAGACCAAACTACCAAGCCAATTCTTATACTGGAAAGGAAACAAGCTTCCGGGGACCGGTTTCTGGCATTACAGCCGTCTTCGGCCCGGCTTGCTTGAATCCTGATGGTGCAGTGAGCAAGGGACTCATGTCTGAGCATACCCTTCCACGCTTATGGTGGACAAAACGATTCAGAAAAGGGGGTGGTGATGGACAGAGTATCTGAATTAAGCAGAACACTCCTACCCAGTCAACAGATCAGGGCTTGATCCATCACCGTTTTTTAGCTCACTGCACCATCCCAGCTCAGAACCTGGCTACATGCAAATTAGTCTGTCCCTGGCCCAGTGCATCATGGGAACAGGGCAGACCAAACTACCAAGCCAATTCTTATACTGGAAAGGAAACAAGCTTCCGGGGACCGGTTTCTGGCATTACAGCCGTCTTCGGCCCGGCTTGCTTGAATCCTGATGGTGCAGTGAGCAAGGGACTCATGTCTGAGCATACCCTTCCACGCTTATGGTGGACAAAACGATTCAGAAAAGGGGGTGGTGATGGACAGAGTATCTGAATTAAGCAGAACACTCCTACCCAGTCAACAGATCAGGGCTTGATCCATCACCGTTTTTTAGCTCACTGCACCATCCCAACTCAGAACCTGGCTACATGCAAATTAGTCTGTCCCTGGCCCAGTGCATCATGGGAACAGGGCAGACCAAACTACCAAGCCAATTCTTATACTGGAAAGGAAACAAGCTTCCGGGGACCGGTTTCTGGCATTACAGCCGTCTTCGGCCCGGCTTGCTTGAATCCTGATGGTGCAGTGAGCAAGGGACTCATGTCTGAGCATACCCTTCCACGCTTATGGTGGACAAAACGATTCAGAAAAGGGGGTGGTGATGGACAGAGTATCTGAATTAAGCAGAACACTCCTACCCAGTCAACAGATCAGGGCTTGATCCATCACCGTTTTTTAGCTCACTGCACCATCCCAGCTCAGAACCTGGCTACATGCAAATTAGTCTGTCCCTGGCCCAGTGCATCATGGGAACAGGGCAGACCAAACTACCAAGCCAATTCTTATACTGGAAAGGAAACAAGCTTCCGGGGACCGGTTTCTGGCATTACAGCCGTCTTCGGCCCGGCTTGCTTGAATCCTGATGGTGCAGTGAGCAAGGGACTCATGTCTGAGCATACCCTTCCACGCTTATGGTGGACAAAACGATTCAGAAAAGGGGGTGGTGATGGACAGAGTATCTGAATTAAGCAGAACACTCCTACCCAGTCAACAGATCAGGGCTTGATCCATCACCGTTTTTTAGCTCACTGCACCATCCCAGCTCAGAACCTGGCTACATGCAAATTAGTCTGTCCCTGGCCCAGTGCATCATGGGAACAGGGCAGACCAAACTACCAAGCCAATTCTTATACTGGAAAGGAAACAAGCTTCCGGGGACCGGTTTCTGGCATTACAGCCGTCTTCGGCCCGGCTTGCTTGAATCCTGATGGTGCAGTGAGCAAGGGACTCATGTCTGAGCATACCCTTCCACGCTTATGGTGGACAAAACGATTCAGAAAAGGGGGTGGTGATGGACAGAGTATCTGAATTAAGCAGAACACTCCTACCCAGTCAACAGATCAGGGCTTGATCCATCACCGTTTTTTAGCTCACTGCACCATCCCAGCTCAGAACCTGGCTACATGCAAATTAGTCTGTTCCTGGCCCAGTGCATCATGGGAACAGGGCAGACCAAACTACCAAGCCAATTCTTATACTGGAAAGGAAACAAGCTTCCGGGGACCGGTTTCTGGCATTACAGCCGTCTTCGGCCCGGCTTGCTTGAATCCTGATGGTGCAGTGAGCAAGGGACTCATGTCTGAGCATACCCTTCCACGCTTATGGTGGACAAAACGATTCAGAAAAGGGGGTGGTGATGGACAGAGTATCTGAATTAAGCAGAACACTCCTACCCAGTCAACAGATCAGGGCTTGATCCATCACCGTTTTTTAGCTCACTGCACCATCCCAGCTCAGAACCTGGCTACATGCAAATTAGTCTGTCCCTGGCCCAGTGCATCATGGGAACAGGGCAGACCAAACTACCAAGCCAATTCTTATACTGGAAAGGAAACAAGCTTCCGGGGACCGGTTTCTGGCATTACAGCCGTCTTCGGCCCGGCTTGCTTGAATCCTGATGGTGCAGTGAGCAAGGGACTCATGTCTGAGCATACCCTTCCACGCTTATGGTGGACAAAACGATTCAGAAAAGGGGGTGGTGATGGACAGAGTATCTGAATTAAGCAGAACACTCCTACCCAGTCAACAGATCAGGGCTTGATCCATCACCGTTTTTTAGCTCACTGCACCATCCCAGCTCAGAACCTGGCTACATGCAAATTAGTCTGTCCCTGGCCCAGTGCATCATGGGAACAGGGCAGACCAAACTACCAAGCCAATTCTTATACTGGAAAGGAAACAAGCTTCCGGGGACCGGTTTCTGGCATTACAGCCGTCTTCGGCCCGGCTTGCTTGAATCCTGATGGTGCAGTGAGCAAGGGACTCATGTCTGAGCATACCCTTCCACGCTTATGGTGGACAAAACGATTCAGAAAAGGGGGTGGTGATGGACAGAGTATCTGAATTAAGCAGAACACTCCTACCCAGTCAACAGATCAGGGCTTGATCCATCACCGTTTTTTAGCTCACTGCACCATCCCAGCTCAGAACCTGGCTACATGCAAATTAGTCTGCCCCTGGCCCAGTGCATCATGGGAACAGGGCAGACCAAACTACCAAGCCAATTCTTATACTGGAAAGGAAACAAGCTTCCGGGGACCGGTTTCTGGCATTACAGCCGTCTTCGGCCCGGCTTGCTTGAATCCTGATGGTGCAGTGAGCAAGGGACTCCTGTCTGAGCATACCCTTCCACGCTTATGGTGGACAAAACGATTCAGAAAAGGGGGTGGTGATGGACAGAGTATCTGAATTAAGCAGAACACTCCTACCCAGTCAACAGATCAGGGCTTGATCCATCACCGTTTTTTAGCTCACTGCACCATCCCAGCTCAGAACCTGGCTACATGCAAATTAGTCTGTCCCTGGCCCAGTGCATCATGGGAACAGGGCAGACCAAACTACCAAGCCAATTCTTATACTGGAAAGGAAACAAGCTTCCGGGGACCGGTTTCTGGCATTACAGCCGTCTTCGGCCCGGCTTGCTTGAATCCTGATGGTGCAGTGAGCAAGGGACTCCTGTCTGAGCATACCCTTCCACGCTTATGGTGGACAAAACGATTCAGAAAAGGGGGTGGTGATGGACAGAGTATCTGAATTAAGCAGAACACTCCTACCCAGTCAACAGATCAGGGCTTGATCCATCACCGTTTTTTAGCTCACTGCACCATCCCAGCTCAGAACCTGGCTACATGCAAATTAGTCTGTCCCTGGCCCAGTGCATCATGGGAACAGGGCAGACCAAACTACCAAGCCAATTCTTATACTGGAAAGGAAACAAGCTTCCGGGGACCGGTTTCTGGCATTACAGCCGTCTTCGGCCCGGTTTGCTTGAATCCTGATGGTGCAATGAGCAAGGGTCTCACATCTGAGAATACCCTTCCACGCTTAGGGTGGACAAAAATATTTACAACAAGGGGCTCACTGCACCATCAGGATTCAAGCAAGCCGGGCCGAAGACGGCTGTAATGCCAGAAACCGGTCCCCGGAAGCTTGTTTCCTTTCCAGTATAAGAATTGGCTTGGTAGTTTGGTCTGCCCTGTTCCCATGATGCACTGGGCCAGGGACAGACTAATTTGCATGTAGCCAGGTTCTGAGCTGGTTTCTGTAATGCCGGTTTCTGTAATGCCAGAAACCGGTCCCCGGGAGCTTGTTTCCTTCCCAGTGTAAGAATTGGCTTTTGTAGTTTGGTTTGCCCTGTTCCCATCATGCACTGGGACAGGAACAGACTAATTTGCATACAGCCAGGTTCTGAAACTGGGGTGGTGCAGTGAGCTAAAAAACGGTGTTGGATCTAGCCCTGATCTCTTGACTGGGTGAGAGCTTTCTGCTTAATTCAGAGACTCTGTCCCTCACCACCCCTTGTTGTAAATATTTTTGTCCACCCTAAGCGTGGAAGGGTATTCTCAGATGTGAGACCCTTGCTCATTGCACCATCAGGATTCAAGCAAACCGGGCCGAAGACGGCTGTAATGCCAGAAACCGGTCCCCGGGAGCTTGTTTCCTTCCCAGTGTAAGAATTGGCTTTTGTAGTTTGGTTTGCCCTGTTCCCATCATGCACTGGGACAGGAACAGACTAATTTGCATACAGCCAGGTTCTGAAACTGGGATGGTGCAGTGAGCTAAAAAACGGTGTTGGATCTAGCCCTGATCTCTTGACTGGGTGAGAGCTTTCTGCTTAATTCAGAGACTCTGTCCCTCACCACCCCTTGTTGTAAATATTTTTGTCCACCCTAAGCGTGGAAGGGTATTCTCAGATGTGAGACCCTTGCTCATTGCACCATCAGGATTCAAGCAAACCGGGCCGAAGACGGCTGTAATGCCAGAAACCGGTCCCCGGGAGCTTGTTTCCTTCCCAGTGTAAGAATTGGCTTTTGTAGTTTGGTTTGCCCTGTTCCCATCATGCACTGGGACAGGAACAGACTAATTTGCATACAGCCAGGTTCTGAAACTGGGATGGTGCAGTGAGCTAAAAAACGGTGTTGGATCTAGCCCTGATCTCTTGACTGGGTGAGAGCTTTCTGCTTAATTCAGAGACTCTGTCCCTCACCACCCCTTGTTGTAAGCATTTATAATGCGGCGCACCATGGTGCAAAAACGGCACAGATGCGTGACGCATTTGTGCCGGAAATGTGGCGCATTGCTGGAGTTGCGTCGCAAGCGCGACGCAGCTCCAGCAAGGCTCGGGGGTGCCCCATTTTAACAATGCTGCGTCAAGACCTACGCCTGCTTCAAGCAGGCGCAGGCTTTTGACGCAGCATTGGCTTAAAAGTGACTGAGTGAAATCTCATAGATTTCACTCAGCCACTTTTGCGAGGCGCACCTGCCCCGGAACGCCCACCCTGCGCTGCGTTGTAATTCGTTCGTAGGGATGCGCCACGTTTACGCCGCCTTGCGTGACGCAACAGCGGCGTAAACGTGGCGCAAGGGCCTCATAAATCTGCCCCACTGTTACTATTCTGATCTATATAAAATATGCATAATACATTCAGATAAATTCAGTGTAAATGCAAAGTCCATTATAAATATTACGATCTCACAAGAGGCTTACAAGAGCAGACCAGGAAGCACTGCCCCTTTAGTTGTTTGTTGTTTGAAATCTTTATTTCGACCAATAAGATCATAAAAGATATACACACATGACAATCACATGAAAATTATACAATACATCAAAACAATGATTTATAAAAATTGGTCTTTACTATATTAATCAGATTTGTCCTAAATAACTGCTAAAAGCAGTTACCAGCTAAAATTTATTAAAACAGAATTAGAAATCCACTTCCAGTATGAGAAAGCGTGAACGTGCGTGCCACATTGCTGTTAAATACTTCGCCATTGCAAGCACTATCTGTGGGGAAGGATCAGTCTTTAGGATTCTGTACGCGGGTAAAAAAAATGTAAAACCCATGTTTTTAAGTAGGGGAATAAGCCAGTATTTCCTGATTTTTTGGTAGGGTTCGCAGAAAAATACCACATGTGAGTCATTTTCTTGGGGATGCGCGCAAGCCGGGCAGCGCTCAGTTGTGGGGGGCCAGGACCAAGAACTTGTAAATGGCCTTAGAGGTAGAGTACCATACCGCCACTGCAGAAAGAGCTTCCTGGTTAGCGCGGGAGTCATACCATCCAAAACAGATTCGAAAGAATAGTAGTCTTTGTTTTGGATGAATAAGTTTGTCAAAGAGCCCACCCGCGTCTCATTCACGGCAGCAGTAAGCTTTAGGTCGTAATAAGCTTTTGATAGTTCTTTCTGTGAGATCCTGGAACTTGCATTTACCGGGTCAGTCCAAAGTTCTGATAAGCCAAGGGTCTCAAATGACCTTTTTATATAGGTTAGCCATGGGATGAGACTTGCATTTGGTACATTTAAAAACTCCTGAAGCTTAGTCCTATATTTAATAAGATCATTGCTGCTCCAGAGTCGTCGCCAGAAGGTTTATTGCTTGAGTCCCAATTCATCTGCGATTGGCCTAATATCCAGATTGAGTCTCAAAGGAAGCAGCGGCGTACTTGAGGGGAGAGCTACCATCTGCCTGATAAATTTGTTTTCTGTACACATCAGTTTTTGAGCAGTGGTGTGACCCCACAGTTCGCCCCCGTATGTGACTGCCCCCCTGGCCTGTGATTTATAAATTTGAATGATTGGGCCCAGTGGGCTGTATATAGAGTTCTTCACCATCCTTGAGATGCCACCCACAAGCTGCACAAGTTTCATGTTGGCTTTAGTCTTGTGTGATTCCCAGGTCATTTTCTCGTTTAGAGTTACCCCCAAGTACTCAAACGTGGAGACCCTCTCTAAGCGGACTGAGCCAAGCGTGGGGTTGGGGCGTGTTGAGGGAGTGGGGTTTAAGATCATATATTTTGTTTTTAAGGCGTTGATCTCGAGTCCCCTTTCCATACAGAATTCCAGAAAACCATCCAGTACCCTTTGGATTCCCATGGGGAATTTCGACAGCAGCAGAGTGTCATCTGCAAACATAATGGCGGGCACCCTGCTGCCATCCAATTTAGGGGCGTCAATGTCACCAATCCTGGACAGGTGGGCAATTACCCCGTTCACAAAGAGGCAGAACAGGGTCGGTACAAGCACACAGCCCTGTCTGACCCCTCTGTCAACGGGGAATCTGTCTGAAGGTCCCCGTTCCTGCCACACCAGACGCGTGCAAAGTTGTTCTGACGCAATTTAATTAGGATGGATAGGATATCTGCTAGAACACCCATGTCTTTCAAGACACTCCATAATTTTGATCTTGGCACCAAGTCGAAGGCGGCTCGCACGTCCACAAACACAGTGTACAGGCTGCCGCCCTCGATTAGTGCTGTCATCCAATAAATGAGGTTCAGACGGAATATCTGGTCAGTTGTAGATATCCCCCTTCTAAAACCTGCCTGATATGGGCTCAGAATTTCACATACCTCCAGCCAGCTTTGGAGCCGATCTAATATAAGCCTCCCAAAGAGCTTCTGGGACACGTCTATGAGGCTGATGGGCCTGTAATTGTCTGGGAGCAAAGGCGAGCCCTTCTTGAATATAGGAACAACCTCTGCTCCCAGCCAAGTGCAAGGCACATCCATGCCCCCCAGAACTGCATTGAATAATACCAATAGGTAGGGGGCCCATACATCAGGCTCCTGTTTAAACAGGTCACCTGGAAGACCATCCAACCCCGGCGCTTTGCCCAGTGGTAGGCCCGCAATCGCTGATCTGACCTCCTTTTCTGTGAAGAGGCCCCCCTCTAACAGGTTTGTGACAGATGGGGATGGATAACATTTGGCCCCATTTTCCTCTGTGTAGAGGGACTGGAAGTGTTCCTAATATGCGAAGGAGGGGCCCCCTGGATATGATGTAGGGCATACCAGCAGGGGAAAACACAGTATCCAATATCAAGAAACGGAGGGCTGCCCTATATATTTGAATTAAAGGCTCTTATAGAGTCCATACATTTTGTTCAATGAACACAACTCTGAGCTCACTTTTCAGACAGGGGCTATTCCATGAGAGTTCAAACACAAAATACAAAAATACATCATTTTATTTTCATATATATTTTAGTCGAGGATATATTTATACAACATTTGCAATAGTTCAATCAAATAAAATTCAATGACGCGCCCCAAGTATCCCATTCATTCTTCAAACCTCATCACACCAATCTTCTACACTTTCATCACCCATTCATGCATTCATACCCTCTTCATACATCCAGTAAGCGTCGTACACTAAAACACTGGAATTGTCCTGCAACATCAACTCAGTGCATCGCTGGGAAGAATGTTGGTGGTAATAGCAGGACAGAATGTCACCATGCCAACGCCCCTGTCTGAAAAGTGAGCTCAGAGCTGTGTTCATTGAACAAAATTTATGGACTCCATACGAGCCTTTAATTCAAATATATAGGGCAGCCCTCCGTTTCTTGATATTGGATACTGGAAGTGTTCCTGCCATACGCTTGGTGCGATATTGGGTTCTATTGCTGGTGCTAGATCTTCGGACCCCATGTTAACGATACGCCAGAACTTCCGGGAGTCCCTAGTGGCTAAGGAACTAGAAAGTTCCTCCCATTTATTCTGGTCCCACTCCATCTTAGCACTAGTGACCATTTTCTTGTATTCCCGTCTTCTAGTCTGTATCTCTAATCTACTTTTGCCCTCTTTAATAGAAGAGAGAATATCCCCCTTTGCCTTGCAGCAAGTGGCATTGTACCATGTGGAGCGGTGGTGGCCAGCACCTCTGCTATGAACCTTGGAAAAAAGATCTATTGCCAAAGTCCTAACAAGTTCCTCATGTACCAGCCACAGTAGTTTGTGGGTTTCCCGAGAGCTTGGTTCCACACCAAGGAGACTGACTTTTTCTAGTATTGGAATTATTCTTGTGTAAAGGCTGGATAGTTTTTCCCTACTGGTAGCCAATTTTTCCCACCTTACTCTCTTTCTATTGTTCTTGAGAAGGAGGCCTGGATTTGGATTTACCGCCACCGTAGCAAGGTCCCTCCCCTCCTTGCCAGGGACGGCGTAGTCCAATTATAGGGCGTTATGGTCACTGTCTTTTCTGTCTAGCACCCTAAAATCAATGATGTGTTGCCACGAGGACAGTTGGACTAGGACGTAATCTATTCTTGACTCCCTGCCCACTCTATTAAAAGTAAATTTACTGGGGTTGTCAGATTTAGTGCGGCCATTGCATGCCCTGAGTCCGTGTTTGAGGGTTAGGGCGGTAATCTGTAGAGCAAGTGGGGTCCATGCTCTGGGGGGAGGAGCTACCGTTGGGGGGACTAACCACCTAGCATCCTCTTCTAGTGAGGACCCATCCAGGAGGCCAGCAAGGGGCTCAAAATGTGAGTTGAAATCCCCTCCCACCACGATTTTGATCCCCGTGGGTAGATCATTAAGGAAAGCTGAGAGTTCCTCAATGGTAGTCGATTCTCGTGCTCTGTTTACTGGTCTGGAGTAAAACATTTATCAAGACGAGTCTACGGGAATTTGTCCAATCGAGCTGCACAGCTAATATGTCTTGTGTAATCAGCGGGAGTCGTGTGGCCTGGCATCCCAAGTAAGTTGCCACCCATACTGCAAGGCCACCAGAGGGACATCCCCTACCCCCCCATTTCGCAGGAATGTAAAATGTTGCAAAACCAAGGGGAGAGCGCTCTTCCCTCACCCGGGTTTCTTGGAAAAGACATATGTCTTTAGAGTCAACGAAGGATATCCATTCCAGTTGATCCCATTTATTTCCCAGGCCTGCCACATTCCATGAAATAATTTTCAGGAAGGGCGGCCTAGGGTTTGCGGATAATGTTAGAGAGGGAGCATGATCGTTTAAATTACCCGTGAGCGATGTTACTGTGGTCAAAAGTCCTCGTACTTCTCCTGGTTCCCTGTTTCTATTGGGGTGCTTAATAGTGATTTTATTTGCCTCCCTGCTATGGTTAATTTCTTCATTCTGGCTGGTCTCTGTCATTGCTTCATTTATGGGACTACAGGGTATGGTGGTTCCCTCGAGACCCTCTCTATGGCAATGGTGGTACTCCTTGCCATGGGGCCTCTCCTGTCAATCCACCATTTCTAGTTCGCTATATCTATTGAATGTGGGAAAATATGTCGGGTGGTGAACTCTAGGACAATATTCTCCTCTATTTCTTCCACCCCAGCCGTCTCCCCTACCATGATAAGTTTCCCAACCCTCCTCCTCCAAGATCGGTGTAAAGATCGCTTGTTGTTGAATTCTGGGGTAGTTGAAATTTGCTCTCCCACTGTGGTCCCACCCCCCCCCCCTATCTGGGAAACTACCCCATCTCTCCACATCCCTTTTGTAGTTCGATGGGGGATAGAAGAAGGAGAGGGGTAATGACTTGATGTTACTCCCTTGGTCGTCCGGGTGCCATCCAGGCCACTCCTCTAACCCAGACCAAGCAGCCACCAACCTCACCCAATGGTTATCCAACAGCGCCGACATCCTAGCACCACTGAAAAAACGACAAATCAAACTAGGCAGCAAGAAGGCCTCCTGGTTCAACGATGATCTTAAGAATTCCAAGAAACTCTGTCGCTCCCTTGAGAAGGCCTGGAAAAAAGATCCAACCACCAGCACCAAGGACGCCTTCAAAAACGCCACCCGCATACACCACCAACTGATCCGGAATGCCAAGAAAGCCGCTTTCAAGGACCGACTAGATAACAACGCCCACAACAGCAAGGAATTATTCAACATCGTCAAGGAATTTACCAACCCCTCAGTCAACTCCAACGACATCACCCCCTCCCAAGCCCTATGCGACTCCCTAGCCTCATTCTTCCACAACAAAATTGCAGACATCCACAACAGCTTCGACAACCAACCCAAAGACCAACCCACCCAACCCCCTGCAGCACCCTCACCCTCCCTGAACATCCTCAATGACTGGAAGCCAATCTCCACTGAGGACACCATCCGTCTGATGAACTCTATCCACTCAGGATCCCCCACAGACCCATGCCCTCACTACATCTTTAACAAAGCAGACTCCATTATAGCACCGCACCTCCGAGACGTCATCAACTGCTCCCTCAACTCCGCAACCTTCCCGGAAAGCTGGAAACATGCCGAACTCAGCGCCCTCCTGAAGAAACCCACAGCTGACCCCACCGAACTCAAAAACTACCGCCCCATCTCACTCCTTCCATTCCCGGCCAAAGTCATCGAGAAAGCGGTCAACAACCAGCTCGCCGCCTTCCTTGAAACAAACAAATCCCTCGACTCCTCACAATCCGGCTTCCGAGCAAAACACAGCACTGAGACCGCCCTTATCGCAGCAACAGACGACATTCGAACTCTACTAGACAATGGAGACACAGTCGCCCTCATCCTCCTCGACCTCTCCGCAGCCTTCGACACGGTCTGTCATAACACCCTTTTACAACGCCTCAGAAACGTTGGAATCCAAGGAAAAGCACTGGAATGGATCACCTCGTTCCTCACCGGAAGAACCCAGAGAGTCCGCCTTCCACCATTCAAGTCAGAGGCCACTGAAGTCATCTGCGGCGTACCACAAGGATCTTCACTCAGCCCCACCCTCTTCAACGTATACATGAGTCCCCTCGCGGTCATCGCACGCCAACACAACCTCAACATCATCTCCTACGCTGACGACACTCAACTGATCCTATCACTCACCAGAGACCCTAACACTGCCAAAACCAACCTGCATGAAGGAATGAAAGAAGTAGCCGAATGGATGAAGCACAGCCGTCTGAAACTGAACTCAGACAAAACAGAAGTCCTCATCCTAGGCACCTCCCCCTCCGCCTGGGATGACTCTTGGTGGCCAGAGGCCCTTGGAAAAGCACCCATCCCGACGGACCACGCACGGAACCTGGGCGTCATTCTGGATTCCTCACTCTCGATGAACAGACAAGTCAACGCCGTTTCTTCATCTTGCTTAAACATTCTTCGCATGCTCAAAAAAACATTTCGCTGGATCCCCACCGAAACTAGAAAAACAGTCACCCGCGCTCTGGTCACGAGCCGACTGGACTACGGAAACACCCTCTACGCCGGTACCACCGCCAAACTCCAGAAAAAACTCCAACGCATCCAGAACGCGTCAGCCAGGCTCATTTTAGACATCCCGCGTAAAGAACACATCTCTGGTCACCTGAAAAACCTCCACTGGCTCCCCGTCAATAAGAGGATTACTTTCCGGCTCCTAACCCACGCACACAAAGCACTCTACGAAATCGGACCCGAATGCCTCAACACACGACTGTCCTTCTACAGCCCCTCCCGACAGCTACGATCCTCCAACCAAGCCCTTGCCACTGTACCTCGCATCAACAAAACCACCATGGGAGGTAGATCCTTCTCCTACCTGGCAGCTAAAACCTGGAACTCACTTCCCACTCACCTTTGCCTTACTCAGAACCACCTAGCATTCAGAAAGCAACTTAAAACGTTGAAATTCGACAAGTAATTCCCCACCCTTCTCCAAGCGCCTTGAGACCCTCTGGGTATGTAGCGCGCTATATAAATTTATGACTTGACTTGACTTGACTTGAGGCGGTCCTGGGATCTCTAAAGTTAATCAAGACACAATCTCCGTGGATGGTTTTCTTTGAGCTGCCTACCCATGGAACCCTTCTGACCATCAGGACCTCACTAGTTATACCTTGCGGTAAAGGTCTATACATGCATAGCCAACTAACCACCTTATTCTTCAGGGAAGCTGTTGATTCCTTGTAGGTGGTTTTTAGCTCCGGAACTCCTGCTAAAATCACTGTATAGGGGCGCGCCTCCGGAAGTAAGTATACAGCTCTAAACTTCTTGGTATTCCCAGGTGCCTCAACTGTCATTGGTGTTGATTTATGTGTTTTGTGTGACTCATTTGGAGCTTGGGTATTATGCTTAGTATAGTTGGGGTTAGTCTGGGGGGAGGGATGCTGTAGTTGTTGGTTTATGGGTGGATTGGGATTGTCTGCCTTGGCCTTGGGTTGATTGGTCATGCTTGGGGGGGGAATGATTTGGCCTTTTGCACCAGAGGGACTACCCTATTGTCTTTTATTGAGTTTGTTGGGAGATCCCTTTTATTCTTTGTCTCTGTGCCCCCTCTGCCACCCCCACTGTCTGCTTTTAGACAGTCAGCTAACTGGACAGTCGATTTTTCTATGGATACTAGCCTAGCTTCCATCTTGATTAACCGTGCTTCTAGAGGGCTTAGTAGGGATCTCATGAGAGCACCTATGTCTGCTAGTGTAATGTCCTCACTAGAGGTATCGAGGAGGTGCGTGTTGTTGCGTTCTATTGCCTCTACAAGCATTACCTGAGAAGATATTATCTCGGTTGCGCCAGTGGGTCTGTTATTTGTACTGATTGAGCCAGGTCTAATAACTTTGGGGATAGGATTTAGCTTGGTAGTTTTTGTCTTCCTTTTCCCTTTATTTTGGACTTCTGTTTTCCTTTTAGGAATAGCTCCTTCCCTTGCCCCCGGCAATGGGTTATTAGCTGTGCCTTTGTCAATGATTACATCTGGAACGAGGGGTACAGTGGTAGGTGGGATGGAATGTGGTTGAATAGGTGGCAAGTTCAAGATGCTCATGTCAACATATTCACTGTTGTCCTTTGCAATACTAAATGAGGTCGAGTTTAATGTGTCTGGGTTCACAGGAGAATTGACAACACCCGATGTGTCATTATTATGCTCAATGTTTTCAATGTTTGGTGTATGATCGGCTCTGTTGGCAGGGGACTTGGCATGTGCCAGAGGGCCCATGGAAGATCTCCTTGCCTAATCTAATTCTTGTGAAGTACGTCTCTCTACGACCGTGATTTCATCGATCAATTGTGAGCCAGCCTTAGCAAAATAGTTTTCCAGCGTACCTTTAGCAGCACCCGCTGCTGCCAAGCTGCTTTTACTCCGTGTTTCTCTTGTGGTCATCTTGATGCGGAGTTAGGTCCAGTCTTTGCAGAAAGGTGAGCCAGATACACAATAGAGCCAAAGCAAGGGGGGTGGCCCCGTCCCAGTCTCTCCCGTCCTCTAACGGCCTCAAACGGCCCGCCCTTTGCCCGGGCTTTGCCCCGGTCTTCGTCCCGCGCGCATCCCGCGTGTGCGGAGGTGGAAGGGTTTAAGTAGGAAGAGGCGGGCGGGGAAGAGGCTCCAGCTGCGGCGATTGCCTGGCCGCTCAGAATGCTGGGCCTCGCAGTCTCGGCCCCGTCCTCACTGCCCAACAGTACCCTCCGCCTCCGGTAAGGGCAGGTCACGATGCTCCCCAATGAGCTGGCAGGGCTCCCACGAATGCAGGTCACGATGCTCCTTCAATAAACTGGCAGGGCTCCCACGATACAGGTGAAGAGTGAGATTGCAAAGTCTGCCCCTTTAGACTTCAAGCGAGGGATTGCCTTCCTTGCTCTAGCAAGAGTCTCACAAGTGTTTGGAGAAGGGAAAAAAGGGAAACATAGGAAAAACAACATAGATCATGAAACTATAGAGCAGATCTAAAAAGAGGTGTTTTTGTTAACAGTTTCCAACAACTATCAAACTGTATTGTGTTTGTAAGCATTTTAAAAATGTATTTGGTACGTCAATTTTTTTTAATAAGGGTACGATAAAAATACACAACTTGAAATTTTAAATAAACAGGAGAAAAACACACAAATAACTCGTATTCTGGCTGGCGGCTGGTGGTGAGGTTTGGCGTGTGGGAGTGGGGTGGTGACATGGCGTGGCGCTCCCAAGGTGCCAAACACATAATCAGACCCATAGTCCGTCATTGATTAGTATTTATTCACTTGTGGATACCGCAGAAAGCTGCGGTCTCACGCTGTTCTTATACGCAGAATAAACCCAAATTGTTGTCTCACTGTCATTCAAGGAGAATCACAGTGCTGATGCTCAAATATCTGCCTCATGAAAGTGGCCACTTGTATGAACACAACTCCCTCAAACTGAATGGGGACTCAGATTCTCTTGGAGGGCAACCAACCTCCCCTCTGGGGCCCCATTTGTTGTTGGGGGTTCTCTGCTCATCTCCTACCCCAGTCCCCATAGTTAAGAACCTTGGTATTTGGCTGAATAATAAGCTCTCAATTAACCATCAGATTGCTAAGGTAGCGTCAACGTGGTTCAGAGTTCCCAGATGGTTAAAGGACATCCTTGGTTGTCCTCCCATCCCTGCTCAGAAAACAGTGATTCAAGCACTGGTTATTTCCACGCTGGATTACAGCAAGATTCTTTATTTAAGGGTCCCCAAGGCCTCTCCAAAGTGGCTTCAGGTCGTTCATAATGATGTTGCAAGACCACTACTCCGCCTCCCTTAACTATACTACTACCTCCAGATTTTATCAAGATCTCCATTGGCTTCCAATCTAGAAGGGAATCGACTTTAAAGCCCTGTGCATTATGTATAAACATACGTCAAATTCAGGACCCCAATATCTCAGATCTTTGGTGTCGCCTTACAAGATGAACCACTCCCTGTGCTCCTGCAAGACCAATCTTTCCACAGTCCCTGGAGAGAGGAGAACCCAGAGAGGGGGAGGGTCCTTTTCCTACCTGAGTCCCGGTTGTGGAACTTGATCTATACTCTGCTTTCTGAAAGCTTTTAAAGACCTGGCTTGTCTGAGTCTGTGCCCAGCGTTAATCTGGGTCATTCACAATGAAGAACTTAGCACAGGGAAACCCTGTTAGGGTAGCTATGTGCTCTACAAATCTCTAATAATAATAATATTAATAGTTAAATATAGATGTATATAATGAAACAATAATATTCAAATTTTGATAAACGGATTACTTTCTTTCTGAATTATAATTACAACTTTAATGTAAAATTTCATACAAAGGCTATGAAAAGTATGCCATTACCATATTAATGGGCTTGCTCAGAAAATGTTTCAATATGAGAGTCAGAAAAACTGAGGAGATAGGTTATCTCAGCATAAATATTGTTGTATTTCTCTGTTTCATACTCAAACATCATTTTTGAACATTTTGCAAAGTGTACACCCTTTCCTGTGAAGTTACAATACAAAAACAATTCCCTTGCAGAACAATGTCTGCACACAAGATATATTATTCAGATATTCTACGTACATAAACTTACACAATAATAAAAAAAAAATGTAATCTAAAAATTCACATTTAAAAAAAACAAAGGTAAAAGTACCATTATAGATAGGTGAATTTCTCAGTGACAATATTACTGTTTTGAACTGAAGAAATAACCCTAGAAAGTCAGCAGTTATAGTTAGCAGAGCTGACAATCACTTGCGCCTCCACCATTCATTGCTTATAACCTCATGTCACATCGTTCATGCCATGTTCTATGACAACATTATGACATCACTGATGACATCTCAAATTACATCAGTGATGTATATTTATATACTCTAAATAACTATTGCCCACGTCACACCACACAACAGTAGGGAAAATATTGAACCTCTGAGGAATGATAGTTACTATTCCCACTAGAACTTGACCATCAGTAGAAATAGTTTAGGGTTTTGGAAAAATCATATTTATCACTCCCAATCATACGAAATAGAAAAATATATAATATTGTATAGACGCCAATTAACTACACGCAAAAAATATAAAATGATGAAAAAACTATTACCATTTCGATTACAGCAAACACAATATATAAACTAAATAAATAAATATATATATATATAGAAATATATATATTTATATATATATATATATTAATTATAAATAATACACACATTTAATTTAAATAAACAGAACCAAAAGAAAATGTAAACAAAATATTAAAATACTGTCAAAAATTATAAATGTCCATCCAAAGTATACCAATATGCATTGAACTTAAAACTGCATGTAATAAAATAGAAATAAAATAAAAGTAGTAACCAAATAAAGAACAAATATATGAAAACACAATAAAAAATATTTAGAGACATAATCCACATACTTAATAAATAATTGCACCAATTGATATTTAAATAATATATTTTAAGATTAATAGACAAATATTAATAAACGGTATCAACCCTCCTTCCACACAAATACAACAGACCAATAACATAAAATAATATTTAAAAAACATGATTGAAGAAATTCAAATATAGTATAAGCAATAACAACATAATACAAAATAGAAATTGACACAAATAATAAAACATATGTATTGTACATTTTTTAACATGACCAAATATGGAGAAGATTTTCAAAAACATTTGTAATAATTTTTATTTAAAAAAATACATTTTCTAATTAAAAATAACATATTCATTGAAAAAAATACTTTCAACCCAACTCTCATACAAACCCCAAGCCACCAGAAAAAAACAAATGTTTAGAAAGATGTATTAATTTATTGGAATTGTAAATTGTATTCATATAGCGCTTACTACCACTGATGAGGTGTTGAAATGCTTTGCAGTGATTAGCATGCTACTCCGGATCCCAAGGTTAGAGGTAAAGAGGAAATAGACAGGTTGTTTCTTTTTCCTAGTAGGATTAGATGTGGTAAGGTTGTTAAGCTTGTGCTTTTGAAATCTCATGCATTAACTTTAGTGTTGGTATACAGATAGATTAATTAAAGTTGATTATTAAATGGACAAAGTAAGAAATTATTGGGAGTGGTGGAGGGAAGAGTCTGTAAACCATGTTTGGAAGTCCATGGTTGACAGAAAAGTTTGTGACAGATCAGATAGTGAAGGAGAAGGAAGAGGTGAAGGTTGTTTTATTTATTAGAACATTGGAATGTGGAGCCCTCTATTGCAGACAATGGAGTGCTCCGTGCTTCTAGGGGCCGGTAAAGGCCCGCAGAGCAACCTTCCAATGTTGTTTAAACAAAGTCCCCTCGGGCTCGGAGAGGCTTTTTTTTCATTTGTTAGAACATTCTGCCCTCTAGTGGCAGAATGCTCATATAGCCCATCATAGGCGGGCTAACCGGCTATTAAAGTCCCGCTCCCTTGTTAAAGGGCCTCGCCATGCTGGAGCGGGCCTTTAATAACCGGTACAACCTGCTACGGTGGGCTATAAGGCTATAATAAAAAAGCAATATATGTATATCTACCTAGACATACACACACATAGCAACATATAAAAACATACATATATATATACATATATACAGAAAAACATACACTTTATAGTTAGTCATATATTTATACAAGGCATAAACCTATAAAAAACAACATGTCAAGGTATGTGGATGATTAAGATGCATATTGTTTTCAGTAGCTTAGCACTGTGCAAATGATGCAGAAAGGAACCTATCAGTGAACATAGAAAGCCACGTCACTAACCGATGGAGACAATTAGCCAATCGTGGGCGTGTCAATTGTTACTATTCCAAGGGAAACTGGAGAGACCCCTCCTTGGTACTTAGTTTTACCCACTGGTTGTCCTGTCATTATGATTTATACATGTAAACAAATATTACACTAAAATACTAACTAATTAAAAATCATAAAATGAATACATTAAAAGCACACACAAAATAGGCATTTAAAATGAATTAATGTACATAATATTAATCTAATTAACCAGTAATACTGTAAAGAGCCATTAAGCAATTGTTAATTATTATAACATATATATGGTAATACGCATTTCTACAAAGCCAGCAATCCACCAATATATCAAAAAACGTAATATGAAATAAAATATATTTCATTAAAGTATGACCAAGCAAAACAATTATTATGCTAAAAGTAATTGCAAATATCTTACAATAAAATATTAATAACTTATGACACTCAAATTATTAGAACATTAATAAACAATGACATTTTATACAATATTAAATCTTCTTTATTAATATATATTTTTTTAAACAATAGTCTTATCTGACCAAAAAAATAAACAAAATGTCATTGCAAATAACTAACAATAAAATAATCAGAATTTGTAACTCTCAAACTAATGTATACAACAGTAACAAACAATATGATATTTTATGGCCATGATCAATCAATCAAGGAATTTGTAGAGCACGCTACTCACCCGTTAGGGTCTCAAGGCGCTAAGGGGGGTCGCTACTGCTCGAACAGCCAGGTCTTGAGTTGCTTCCTGAAGGCGAGGTGGTCCTGTGTCAGCCGGAGGTGGGTGGGGAGGGAGTTCCATGTCTTGGCTGCGAGGTAGGAGAAGGATCTTCCTCCGGTGTTGGCTTTGCGAATACGTTGGACGGTGGCGAGGGCGAGGCTGGCGGAGCGGAGCAGGCGGGTAGGTGTGTAGAATGCGAGGCGGTTGTTGAGGTACCTGGGGCCGGCATCGTGGAGATCCTTGTGTGCGTGGGTGAGGAGTCGGAATGTGAATCTCTTGCTGATGGGGAGCCAGTGCAGGTTCTCCAGATGGGCAGAGATGTGGCTGTGGCGGGGGATGTCCAAGATGAGTCTTGCAGAGGCGTTCTGGATGCGCTGTAGTCTTTTCTGGAGCTTGGCTGGGGTTCTGGCGTAGAGGGTATTGCTGTAGTCCAGGCAGCTGGTGACGAGGGCCTTGGTGACCATTTCCTGGTTGCAGTGGGGATCCATCGGAAGATTTTTTGGATCATGCGTAGGGTGTTGAAATAGGACGATGAGACAGCGTTGACTTGCTTGGTCATCGTGAGGGAGGAGTCCAGGATGAAGCCCAGGTTGCGTGCATGGTCCGTTGGCTTGGGTGGGGTGCCCAGGGCCGGTGGCCACCACGAGTCGTCCCAGGTGGAGGGCGAGGGTCCGTTTTGTCAGAGTTCAGCTTCAGCCGGCTGAGCTTCATCCATTCCGCGACGTCCTTCATTCCTTCCTGGAGGCTGGCTCTGGTGGTGGCGGGGTCGCTGGTGAGGGAGAGTATCAACTGTGTGTCGTCGGCGTAGGAGATGATATTGAGGTTGTGTTTGCGTGCAATGGCTCATGTAGATGTTGAAGAGGGTGGGGCTGAGCGAAGATCCTTGTGGGACGCCGCAGATGACTTCGGTAGCTGCTGACCGGAATGGGGGGAGGCGGACTCTCTGGGTTCTACCGGCGAGGAATGAGATGATCCATTCTAAGGCCGTGCCATGGATTCCGGTGTCGCTGAGGCGTTGTATCAGGGTGCGTTGACATACCGTGTCGAAGGCTGCTGTGAGGTCCAGGAAGATGAGTGCGGTGTTTTCCCCGTTGTCGAGCAAATACCTGATGTCGTCGGTGGCTGCGATGAGGGCGGTCTCGGTGCTGTGGTTGGCTCAAAAACTGGACTGTGACGGGTCGAAGGATCCGTTCGTCTCGAGGAAGGTGGAGAGTTGTTTGTTGACCGTCTTCTCGATGACTTTGGCAGGAAACGGGAGGAGCGAGATGGGTCGGAAGTTCTTGAGGTCCTTGGGGTCCGCGGTGGGTTTTTTCAGGAGGGCGCTGAGTTTGGCATGCTTCCAGCTCTCTGGGAAGGTGGCTAATGTGAAGGAGCTGTTGATGACGTCGCGGAGTTAGGGTGCGATGATGGAGTCGGCTTTGTTGAAGATGTGGTGTGGGCATGGGTCGGTGGGGGAGCCGGAGTGGATGGTGCTCATAGTGCGGGCGGTGTCTTTGGTGCTGACCGGGTTCTAGGTGCAGAGGGTGACGGTTGGGTGCGCTGGTACGGTGGTTGGGTCGTTGGTCTGTGCGCCGAAGCTGTCATGTACGTTGGGGATCTTGCGGTGGAAGAACGAGGCGAGTGAGTCGCAGAGGTCTTGCGAGGGTGTAATGTCGTTGTTGCTGGTGCTGGGGTTGGAGAGCTCTTTTACGATGCAGAAGAGTTCCTTGCTGTTGTGGGTGTTGTTGTCCAGGTGCTGTTTGTAGGTGGTTCTCTTGGCGGTCCGGATCAGTTGGTGGTGCTTGCGGGTGGCGTTCTTGAGGGCTGTCATGTTCTCTGTTGTCTGGTTCTGGCGCCAGGTTTTCTCCAGGGAGCGGCATGTTTTCTTGGAGTTTATGAGGTCGTCCGTGAACCATGAGGCTTTCTTGCTGTGGGGTCCGCTGGGTGGTTTCTTCAGTGGTGCGAGTTCGTCGGCGCATTGTGCGAGGTTGTGGGCTGCTTCGGTGGGGTCCGTTGTGATGGTGGGAGGGTTCTGGCTGAGGGAGGTGGTGAGCTTGTCTGCGGTGATCTTGCTCCAACTTCTGTGGGGGGCCTGTTGCAGGTGGTGGTGGGTGGTAGTTTTCATGAAGGGGAAGTGGACACAGCTGTGGTCTGTCCAGTGGAGTCCAGTGAAGTGGCTGAAGGAGATGTGCTTGCTGGAGGAGAAGATGGGATCAAGCGTGTGGCCGGCGTAGTGGGTGGGGGTGTTCACCAGTTGCTTGAGTCCGAGGTTTGTGAGGTTGTCCAGCAGGGTGGTGGTGTTGCTGTCATTGTTGTTCTCCAGGTGGAAGCTGAGGTCTCCTAGGAGGATGTAGTCTGGGGAGGCGAGGGCGTGCGGGCTTGTGAAGTCTGCGATGGCTTCGCTGAATTGAGTGCGTGGACCTGGTGGTCTGTAGATTAGGGTGCCTCTGAGGGTAGTCCTGGGGTCGGTGTGAATCTGGAAGTGCAGGTGTTCGGCGGTGGAGAAAGTGTCGTCTGAGTTGGCTGTGATGTGGATGTTGTTTCTGTGGACGATGGCGATGCCTCCTCCGGTTTGGTTGATGCGGTCCCTCCGGGTGATCTTGTAGCCCTCCGGGATGGCTAAGGCGATGTTGGGGACTGAGGAGGCGTTCATCCAGGTTTCCGTGAGGAAGGCGACATCCGGAGCTGTTGTGTCTAGGAGGTTCCAGAGTTCAACTGCGTGCTTGTGGACGGAGCGGGTGTTGAGCAGGATGCACTTGAGGTGATTCTTGCTGGTGGTAGGTTTGGCGGCTGCTGGTCCTGGGCGGATGCAGGTGAATTTGCACTCCTGGAAGGTGAAGGGTCCGTGGGTGCGTTTCGGGGTGGCCAGGTAGCAGGTGGGGTATCGGCCGGTGTTGAGTGCGCGGAGGGTGGCGGCGTCGTAGGTTTGTCGTGTACGTTGGCATCGATGGTATCCAGGGTTCCTGGAGCTGGGCGCAGTCCAGGCGCGGACAGGCGCAGACGGGCTTTCCTTTGGCGCGCCTTCGGCGCACCCGCTGCGCGGTCGCTCTGAGGTCATCATAAGTAAGGAGCCGGGAGGGAGGGGCAGCTGGGTGGCGGGAGCGGGGCGGCAAATGGGCTGGCGGGGGGCGGCCCGCAGGGAGGCAGCGGCGGGAAGAGTCTGGGGCGGGCGGCTCAGCGGCGGCTGGGTCGTCCGAGCGGCAGAACAGGAAGCAGAATCAGCTGTGGCTAACCAGATTCCTGGCAGGCAGCAGGCAGTAAGCAGGCTGCAGTGCTTGGGGGCGACCTAGTGATTGAGGTGTATGTAGGAAGTGTTTATGTTGTAGTGTTTTATAGTCATATATTGTGAGTGTGGTGTATGTGGGAAGTGTTTTGTTGTAGTGTTTTATGGCCATGGATTGTGAGTGTGGTGTATGTGGGAAGTGTTTTGTTAGGTTGTTTTATGGCCATGGATTGTGAGTGAGGTGCTTGTGGGAAGTGTTTTTGTAGTGTTTTATGGCCATGGATTGTAAGTGCAGTGAATGTGCGCAGTGTTTTTTGTAGTGTTTTATGGCCATGGATTGTGAGTGTGGTGTATGTGGGCAGTGTTACTCTGTAGTGTTTTATGGCCATGGATTGTGAGCGAGGTGTATGTAGGAAATGTTTTTGTGGTAGCATTTTATAGCCATCAATTGTGGGTGTGGTGTATGTGGGAAGTGTTTTGTTGTAGTGTTTTATGGCCATGGATTGTGAGTGCGGTGTATGTGGGAAGTGTTTTGTTATGTGGTTTTATGGCCATGGATTGTGAGTGTGGTGTATGTGGGAAGTGTTTTGTTGTAGTGTTTTATGGCCATGGATTGTGAGTGCGGTGTATGTGGGAAGTGTTTTGTTATGTGGATTTATGGCCATGGATTGTGAGTGCGGTGTATGTGGGAAGTGTTTTGTTATGTGGATTTATGGCCATGTATTGTGAGTGTGGTGTATGTGGGAAGTGTTTTTTTGTAGGGTTTTATGGTCATGGATTGTGAGTGAGGTGTATGTGGGAAGTGATTTGTTATGTTGTTTAATGGCCATGGATTGTGAGGGAGGTGTATGTAGGAAGTGTTTTGTTATGTGGATTTATGGCCATGGATTGTGAGTGTGGTGTATGTGGGAAGTGTTTTTTTGTAGGGTTTTATGGCCATGGATTGTGAGTGCGGTGTATGTGGGAAGTGTTTTGTTATGTGGATTTATGGCCATGGATTGTGAGTGTGGTGTATGTGGGAAGTGTTTTTTTGTAGGGTTTTATGGTCATGGATTGTGAGTGAGGTGTATGTGGGAAGTGATTTGTTATGTTGTTTAATGGTCATGGATTGTGAGTGAGGTATATGTAGGAAGTGTTTTGTTGTAGTGTTTTATGGCCATGAATTGTGACTTTGGTGCTTGTGGGCAGTGTTTCGCTGTTGTTCAGTTTCAGTTTTATTTATTTATGATTACGGAACTCACTTGAGATCCACATAAAAGATAAAGCATTACATTCCATCAAATCTAAAACAAAAGATATTACATTTACAAAGGATAAAATATTAGAAATATACAAAGTGAAACTGAACATCGATATCACCACCTAATACAAATTCAAAAAACATTTTAAAAAAGTATACAATTTAAAACAAAACATTTCATTGGGGGGTTGTTCATAGCCAAAATGAAAGCAGAAGCAGACAGAACATTCAATTGGAGACAGATGGATCTTAGCCACTTTCGCCTATGCGACATTAAAGCTGGGCAAACAAAAATGACATGGAGCAAATCCTGATCTTTCATATAGCAGAGATCACATACAGCTGATGAACCATACTATCTGGATAAGAGAGATTTCAAAGGAAGTAAGTCCTGTCTTAATAAAAATAGTAGACGCCTGACACCATGAGGAATGTTCCAATGAACATACGGTTGCGCGTACTTTACCAGACATGAGTCAATAACAGGAGTGGTGCCTTTTTTCAAAATATGAAACTCTCTATCCAGTCTAAACCCTAATTCCCAAGAAGCAGACTTCAGGAGGGTTTTTAGCTGATATGGCGATAAAGAAAATAAAACAGCTTTATCTAATTGAGGTTGGCTCACAGCATTTCTAAATTTTTTTAGAATTAAAGAATGATCATTAAGATTTCCCAGCAACTCAGTTTTTATAAGATGTCTTAACGTGCCAGGCTCACCCATTGCCAGGTTAAAGATCCAGCGCACACTCCCCACTAGACCTTGAACCCAGCTACTACGTAAACCGAATTCCTGTCTGAGAGCAGCTGTTGAACTAGCTGTGTTGACAGATAAAAGGCTATGTAGGATTTTACCTTCAGAGGAGTTCAAGAAACTCCAGCATTTCATATCGATTAACTCCATTCCGTAAAGTAAAGAGGCAGGAATTTTTGCTCGATATACATCCAGTAATATCAAAAAATGCCTTCTGCCTGTAGCCTTATATAAAGACACCAAACTCTTTCCCTGGACAATAGCTTTCCGGATGTTATTAGCTATTTGAGCTTTTTCACTTAAATTGCTCATAACAATTTTGCCGAGAAAAATATAAGATTTCACTGTTTCCAATTTTTGGCCCCCAACAGTCCAAGGAAAGTTCTCATATTTAAAATTCTTCCTGCCCGACAAACACATCACTTTACTTTTTGCGATATTTATCAGCACATGATGCGTTCCTGCGTACTTGTGTAAGGCATGCAGGCAATTATTCAATCCTTTAGGCGTTAGGTCAAGAATCAAAATGTCGGCAGCATACATTAGACATACGATTGGGGAGCCCCCCAAATTCAGAGCGAAACATGTGCTTGCAGACAGAGCCTGGGGTAAATTGGCAATATATAGGGAAAACAGCAAAGGAGCCAATAGGCAACCCTGCTTTAACCCATTGGCTGTAAAAATAATTCTAGATAGTCCTCTTTCCCCACCCAACAACACTCTGCACCAGGTATCTGAATGCAAGGCACGGACTAATCTGATGAGAAAAGATGGCATCCCCAAATCAAATAACTTTCCCCACAGCAATGTTCTATCCACTTTATCGAAGGCTGTGGAGAAATCGATGAAGGCGCCATAAACTCGCCCTCCACGAACCTTAACATATTTCTCCGTTATAACCAGGAGAGCAGTCAGATTGTCTAGGGTACCGTGCCTTTGCCTAAAACCAGTTTGTTCATAAGGTAAAATTTCGGCCATAGACACCCAATCGTTGATTAATTCAAGAAGACATTTTGCAAAGACCTTGCCGATAGCATCTAATAAAGCAATTTGGTGATAATTTTGAGGTAGATCTCTAGCCCCTTTTTTAAAAAGAGGGACTAGTATGCTCCCTTTCCAAGATGTAGGAACGGTTCCACTAATAAAGCAAAATTTAAACACTGGGTAGAGGATTTTACTCCATAATTTGCTCTGTTGTTTTAGAACAGAAATAGGGATCTCGTCCGGACCCATCGCGCCAGAAGAGCGCATGCCCTTGATAGCTAATTCAATATCCTTTTCGGACGGTGAATCATATGGAAGATTGTCCTCATAAAGAGAATCCTTATCCCGTTGCAAGCCATTACTGCTATACAATTGCTCAATATATTGAGCCCAAATCTGCTCATCAATAGAAATAGGCTTGGGACAGGATCTAGAACTGCAACCCTCGCCAATTAATGACCAGAATGTCCTGGCTTGACCCTTATGAGAGGATTCCCGGAGTGTAATCCATAGAGAATCTTCTTTATCTCTTTTTAATCTAGCCTTCAACCTTGACCTTCTTCTTTTTAACAGGACTAATTTATGGTGCCTTTCCTGGTTAAATAATAAATATTGACCACTTATCAATTTATTTATTTCAATGTTTAATTGCCGAAGTGGTTTGGGGAAAACTGTATGTTTTTTAATAGGAAGGACTTTCTTTGCTGTTGAGGTTACTAATTCAAAAAAATCTGAAAAACCTAGGAGTTCCCTCCCGTCCCATTGGAACAAATTTGCTACGGTAGATACCAAGATACTCAGCAAACTCTTAAAAACCCCAGAATTCCAGTAACATCTCCCTGACTTGGCTCCAAAGTTCACCAAATCAGTATCCATGTGCCAGGAATCCGACAAAGGAGGCTTGAGAGTAACTGTGACGGTCAACACCTTGTGGTCGCTCATTTCAGAATTAACAACCAAAACATCCTTCAGAAAAGAAAAGAAGGAGCTATCTGATACTACATAATCAATAATTGATTCTCCATTTTTTGATTTACGTGTAAAAGCTGCAGGGATGTCAGAGGTGAGCCTACCATTTATTACTAAACAATCTACCTTAGAAAGACCTTCCAAAATTAATTTCCCTCTTTTGTTAGACTTAATATTCACCGGGAACTGAGCTTGAGGAATATGGAGAGATTCTTCCCTAAGCTTATTCCTGAATAAACCAAGGCCACAATTAGAGATTTTACAGTTGAAGTCCCCTAATAACAATATATGTGGAGGGGATGGAACGTCCATAAGTTTGGATATAAAGGAAAAAAGTGACTTTAGGGCAACATTGAAACAAGCGTCAGGTGGAATATAAGTGTTTATTAGAATAAGCGATTTATTTGAACCATCCTTAACCAAATTTTCTAAAGTTATTACCTGGAACATTTTATTTGGCTCTAGAAAATGAGAAAAAGTCCAATTAATCTTATTGGAAAGTAAACATGCTATCCCACCCTTCGCGTGTCCTCTCCTAGAGGGAGATGCACTACCATCTAAAACAAAATACTCTTTTTCGATCATTAGTTTTCCTTCCACCCAGGTCTCCTGAAGACAAATAACATCAGCTTCTAGGGATTGTAAAAATAACAGTTTTTCCGGACTATTCTTCAAACCCTCAATATTCCAAGAAATAATTTTCCAATCAGTGTTAAAAATTTAGATGCGGTTTAAGGGAAGAGGTGGATTTGCTTGAGAGAACGCCAGGCAACCAACCCCATTTGGCTGTATCATCCAACAAAACTGGTTTAGAAGGAGCAGGGTTTTTATAAAGTACTTGTCGTTTGTTTTTAGATACACAGATTTTTAAATCCTCAGTTTTAGCTGAGGACCAATCTGTAGAAACCGGATTTACTCCGTGGATCGTTGACAAGTTAGTGGATAATTTGTCACCCTGTTCCTCAATGAAGAAAGGGGTAACATTTATCCCTTTAATTTGTAATTCCTCTGCCCAGTGTAAAATGTGATTTAATACCTGTTTAGAATGAAATTTAACCCTGGCAGTTTTCTCCAAGGAGGAATTCGAAAGCGTTACCAGATCCAGGTCAGAAGTTTGAATTAGTTTTAAACTTTCGATCTCACAGAAACATTTAAGAAGTGCCGATCTATTTAGAATAAGATCGGTATCAAATAGGGGGATAAAATCTAAAAAGGCGGTGTCTACACTTTCTTTCTCCCGAATGGACAAAATGGGGGCAGGCTCACTTACAGGAAAATCCTGAAATGGATTAAGGGTTGGAGGTAAAACATTTACGGAAAAAGTCAGTTCAACAGGTCGAGAGTTGGTCGAAGGTCCTGCAGAATCAATAATAATGTTCACATGATCCCCTTTGGATACACCAGCTGTGTCATCAGATAAGTTAAGAGATGACTCTTTCGGGGAGGATTTTTCTAGCGAGGCCTCTAAATTATTTCCAAAATTAAGTTTCCTCTGTCTTTTTTTATAGAATCTTCGGACAGGTTTCCTTTTTTTTGCTCGATTCTTGTTTTGCTTTATAGGAGCTACCTTGTCGTCATTATTTGGGGGATCAATACATGCCCCTTTTTCTTTTTTTGTATGCGAGGTAAATATAGGAAATACAGGAAGCAGTTCCATGTTTTGCATGTCGACTGAGTCAAGGGTTCTATCACTTCATCAGGGATGGCAATACAATTGCCTCCAGCTGACACTACATTGTCGACAATGAGACCCGCCAGAGTGGCCACTAACTTATTTCCAATCCGACCTTCGGGAATAAGATTTGAGTCCAATTGAACTGGGTCTAAAATTTCCATCTCCTTTATTACCTCTTGTCTTTACTCGAGTTCACCAATAAGTTGTCGGACTCAAGATGCGACCCGGGAACGGACCCACCTTTATTATGTAATAGCACCCTAAGAATTTGGGTTACCGTATCCAGGACGCAATCAGAGCCTCCAACAAATTTTTCCAGTAAGTGTAGAATGGATGAAAGCAAGTCTTCTAAGGAAGACAAGGACTTTGAAATTAAATTATCATTGCCAATCGGAGAACTCGGAAGGATGTTATTCAAATTAGTTCCAGGGCTAGAAGTGAGATTTAGCTGAGCTAAGGAAAAATCTAATTTATTAGAAGGAGTGCTGCTAAAAAGATGGAGGCTAGGGGTTGGAGGAACTTCATTAGCATTTGTATTGACCATAGTTTTAGCATGAGCGAAATCCGAGTGCCTCTTTTGGGACACTAAGTCAATATCAGGTAATGTAAAATCACCCTCCTGAATTACGGAGGTGTGGGATAAGCCAGGCGAGACTTTTGATTCCTCCTTAGTCGAATGTATTGGATTAAGCACTGTTGAATCAGGTAATTTTAGGAAAATGTCATTAGAGGTTTTTAAATTAATTTCAGAGGAGGGTTTCTCAAGATGGAGCGGTAAGGGAACCTCAATCAGATTGATGTTATCCTTATCGGGGAGAGTAATTGCCTCTGACTCTTTGCCCGTTAATTCGTCTGGATTTGTGGTATCCGACACTACTCTATCTTTCCCCCTTTCCCATAAACTATACAGTTGACATTGACCTTTCAATTGCAGAGAAGAATTAATTTTATTCCGCAGGGGATTCGATTTCATTTTAGAGCCTGACCTCCCCACTAGTACTCGACCAGAACGGAGTTTTTTTGCAGTCATATTAGAAAACAAAAGAGCACAACAAAAAAGTACAAAGCAATACTATATTACTCTTAACTAGGAATAAGATAAGTTCGATAAACAAAACAAGTAAAACAAAAATCAAAGGGACGGGGCCCAGCCCAGCCTACTTCAGCCTCTGGCGGCCGCAGACGGTCCCGCCCTGGTCCCGGGCTTCTCCCGGGACGCTCCCTCGCAGCGGAGAAGGGGATTTCTGTTTATTGAATAGATTAGTTGATGGGGGCGTGGCAATTAGGGAGAGAGGCCCAGGTGTCTCGGGTCTAGTCAGCTGGGGCTCCTGGGAGATGGAGTCCCAGTACCAATCACTCGCAGCCCTGACACTCCAAACGCCCACAGCAGTCTTTCAAAGCTTCCCTGCACCAGCAGCCAAAGTAAGCAAGCGCCACGAAGCGGGACCTGCGAAGCGGGTCCGGCGAGTTGAAGCGCTTTCAGGGAGAACGATGCACAGGATAACAGCGGTGCTCCAACAGCAAAAAGGGTCCAGTCCAAGTAGAGAACAGAAATGTGGTCCCACGCTGGTAAGGAAATCTGGAGACTTTTTAGCAGTGTTGATGGGGGCGTGGCAATCAGGGAGAGCGGCCCAGGTGTCTCGGGTCTGGTCAGCTGGGGCTCCTGGGAGATGGAGTCCCAGTACCAATCACTCGCAGCCCTGACACTCCAAACGCCCAGAGCAGTCTTTCAAAGCTTCCCTACACCAGCAGCCAAAGTAAGCAAGTGCCACGAAGCGGGACCCGCGAAGCGGGTCCGGCGAGTTGATTCGCTTTCAGGGGAGAACGATGCACAGGATAACAGCGGTGCTCCAACAGCAACAAGGGTCCAGTCCAAGTAGAGAACAGAAATGAGGTCCCACGCTGGTAAGGACGCTCCCTCGCAGTGGAGAAGGGGATTTCTGTTTATTGAATAGATTAGTTGATGGGGGCGTGGCAATTAGGGAGAGAGGCCCAGGTGTCTCGGGTCTAGTCAGCTGGGGCTCCTGGGAGATGGAGTCCCAGTACCAATCACTCGCAGCCCTGACACTCCAAACACCCACAGCAGTCTTTCAAAGCTTCCCTACACCAGCAGCCAAAGTAAGCAAGCGCCACGAAGCGGGACCCGCGAAGCAGGACCCGTGAAGCGGGTCCGGCGAGTTGAAGCGCTTTCAGGGGAGAACGATGCACAGAATAACAGCGGTGCTCCAACAGCAACAAGGGTCCAGTCCAAGTAGAGAACAGAAATGTGGTCCCAGTTGTATTTTATGGCCATGGATTGTGAATGTGGTGTATGTGGGAAGTGTTCTTTTATTTTGTTTTATGGCCATGGATTGTGAGTGAGGTGTTTGTGGGTGTTTTTGTAGTGTTTTATTCCATGGATTGTGAGTGCAGTGAATGTGGGAAGTGGTTTGTTGTAGTGTTTTATGGTCATGGATTGTGAGTGAAGTGTATGTGGGAAGTGATTTTTGATGTTGTTTAATGGCCATCCATTGTGAGCAACATGTATGTAGGAAGTGTTTTCGTGGTAGTGTTTTAAGGCCATGGATTGTGAGTACGGTGTATATGGGAAGTGTTTTATTATGTGGTTTTATGGCCATGGATTGTGAGTGCGGTGTATATGGGAAGTGTTTTATT
>NC_141698.1:1133651128-1133748628 GCF_964263255.1 Lissotriton vulgaris | reverse complement strand
TACTTTTTTCCTACACGTCATATCAGGAGTATATTTCATGCTGGGAGCCTCAAGTGCAGAGTAAGTCCCCACCTCTTTTGAAAGGTAGGGCCCCCTTCTCAGGACAGGGCTACCCCACAGGGCAGGTGTTGTCCAGAAGGCGGGTGTGATCCACAGGCTGGGTGCCCTCTCTAGGGCAGGAGGGGACCCTCTGGCGCTGGGTGTCCTCTCTAGGGTGGGTGGGTGGTTGACCTTCTCAGGACGGGTGTACTCCACAGGGTCGGTGCCCCCTCCAGGGTTGGATTGCTCCACTGGGTCGTTCCCCTCCATGGTGGGTGCTCTCTCCAGGTGGGTGGTTGACCTCCCTCAGGGTGGGTGTACTTCACAGGGTCGGTGCCCCCTCCAGGGTGGGGGGGGGGGGCTTCTTTAGGGTGGGTGTCAATTCTCCACGGGATCGGTGCCCCCTCCATGATCCATACCCTCCGCAGGTTCTGTGCCCTCGGAGGGCACGGCCTCTCGGTGCCCAAGGCTTGCTTCCTCCGTCACAGCACTTCTCGGGAGATGGACGAGGTTTGGGGCGGGGGGCTCCCCCTTCCGAATCTCCTCAACCCCCAATCCCGACTCCCCTCCCCCATCAGGCACTGGAATGTAATGTATGAAGGCGCGCGCCATGCGCAGGGACGCACGAGACGGACGTCAGAGAAGAGTTTTATGTCGCATCACCCTGCAAATCATAGCGCCAACCCCTGCCCCCCCCCCCCCCCCCCCCCCCACACTTCCACTCTCACTGACCCTAAGCCCTAGATCGGGTCACAATACATTCTTGAACTTCAACAGCATATGTTGGCTCTTAAGTCTTTCATTACATTGTATATGTGTGTGTATTTCTGAGTATGTGATGCGCGAGGGCATTCCGTGTGTCGTGTGGGTGTTACTTTTTATTGTCAATGTGTGAAAGGCGTGTGTATATGATGTACGTGTGACGCTGTGTGCAGTTGTAATTCGTTCTGTCGATGTATTTGGGGTTTGAAACTTTGAATGTTGTGCATGTTTTGTTTATTGCGCGTGAGACTTGCAAACATGATGTTTGTCTCTGTTGGTTTGTGTATTCGTTTATTGTGGGGTTTTGTCTGTGGCTTCCTAGTGCTGTATGTGTGTTTCTTTTGTGTATGAGACTTGTCTGTATGATTTTTTTGTGGGTCTGTTGGTTTGCGTATTTGTTTTGTGTTGCTTCATATATTTGGTTTTAGGTAGCTATGTATGTACTTTTCTTGAGGTGTGTCTGCGTGTGAGGTTTTTTCTTGAGGTCCGTATTTACCGTGGGGATTAATTCTGTTGGTATTTCCCTGACACTGGGCATTTTATTCGCCCCGGGTGTGTTTTGGAAGGAGGAACATACCTCTCCATAAAGGTGCCACCCTCGCCCCCAAAAGCCGCGCGGGAGGGCCTGGTGGGCCTGGCACGCCCCGCCTCGATGTAGAAACACGGGTCCTGCTGGCATGGAATGTTATCTGCCTTTTTATACATTAATGCCCGCTGCTGGGGGCCGTGTGGATCCAAACGACAGATGCGTTAATACCCAAGCCCGAGGGCAGCTGTAGCGCATGGCGTGTCCAGCTGTGTTTATTAATGCCAGGTGTTGAGGGCAGTCAGTGGTGGGTCTTGCTGTAAACTCTGTTAATGACTGTTGAATGCAGGGTATGGGGGGGGGGGGGAGGTTGGCTGTTAGATCTGCTAATGCCCGGTGCTAAGTGCAGCGGCGAGGCCTGCAATGTCACGTTGTTGTAAGGTACATTAACGTCCAATGCCGAGGAAAGGGGGGCCGCCTGCGTGTCTAATTCTGAAGATTCTTAATGCCTGGCTCTAGGGGCAGTCGTAACACCAGTTGTGTTCCACTGGAACTAGATTCATGCCGGATTGTGAGGGCACTAGTGGCAGATGAAGTGTATTAGTGACTAGTGCCGAGTGCAGTATCAGGTAGTGTGTGACTTGTGAAGTGTATTAATGCCAGTGCGGAGTGCTGTATCAGTGAGTATGTGGATTGTTGTTGTGAGATGCATTAATGCCCAGCGCTCAGTTCAGTATCAGGTGGTGTGTGACTTGTGAAGTGCATTAATGCCCAGCGCTCAGTTCAGTATCAGGAAGTGTGTGGCTTGTTGTGAGGTTCATTAACGCCCAGTGCCGAGTGCAGTATCAGGAAGTGTGTGGCTTGTTGTGAGATGCATTAATGCCCAGCGCTCAGTTCAGTATCAGGTGGTGTGTTCCTTGTTGTGAGATGCATTAATGCCCAGCGCTCAGTTCAGTATCAGGTGGTGTGTTGCTTGTTGTGAGGTTCATTAACGCCCAGTGCCGAGTGCAGTATCAGGAAGTGTGTGGCTTGTTGTGAGGTGCATTAATGCCCAGCGCTCAGTTCAGTATCAGGTGGGGTGTTGCTTGTTGTGAGGTTCATTACCGCCCAGTGCCGAGTGCAGTATCAGGAAGTGTGTGGCTTGTTGTGAGGTGCATTAATGCCCAGCGCTCAGTTCAGTATCAGGAAGTGTGTGGCTTGTTGTGAGGTGCATTACCGCCCAGTGTGTTAATGCCCGGGGCCGCCTGCGGGCCGTTATCCTGTACACTCTGTCTTCTTGCCACCTGGCCAGCACACTCACAAGATGCCCTTCTCTTCCAGCTCCAGGGTAACATCTTCGCCGGCTTCGACGAGACTCTGCTGCGGGGGGCAGAGGCGCTGGCCGCCGTGGACATCGTGGCCCAGAAGAGCCACCCCTTCAAGCCGGACGCCACCTACCACAACTTGAGCAGCGTCTCGTGCCCCCCCACCTCGTCCTCCGCCGTGCACCTGCACCACCCCTCGGTGCTGAGCTCGCACCACCCGCACCACCCGCACCACCACCACCAGCCCTCGCAGGGCCTGGACGGGGACCTGCTTGACCACCTCAGCTCCGGCCTGTCCCTGGGCGGCATGCCCGACGGGGGCTGCACCCCCTCGCACCCGCACGCGCACATGTCGGCCATGAACCACATGGCGCACCACCAGCAGAGCATGGGCATGGCGCACCAGCACGGCCTGGCCCCCCACCAGGCCATGAGCTGCCCGGAGACGGAGACCGACCCCCGGGAGCTGGAGTCCTTCGCCGAGCGCTTCAAGCAGCGGCGCATCAAGCTGGGGGTGACCCAGGCCGACGTGGGCTCGGCGCTGGCCAACCTGAAGATCCCAGGGGTGGGCTGCCTGAGCCAGAGCACCATCTGCCGCTTCGAGTCGCTCACCCTCTCCCACAACAACATGGTGGCCCTCAAGCCCATCCTCGAGACCTGGCTGGAGGAGGCCGAGCGCGCGCAGCGCGACCGGATGGCCAAGCCCGAGGTCTTCTCGGGGGGCGACAAAAAGCGCAAGCGCACCTCCATCGCCGCCCCCGAGAAGCGCTCCCTCGAGGCCTACTTCGCCGTGCAGCCCCGGCCCTCCTCCGAGAAGATCGCGGCCATCGCCGAGAAGCTCGACCTGAAGAAGAACGTGGTCCGGGTCTGGTTCTGCAACCAGCGGCAGAAGCAGAAGCGCATGAAGTTCTCGGCCACCTACTGAGGGCCACCGGGGGCCCCGGGGGCCCAGCGAGAGACCCAAGGACACTAGGGAGACCTGGGGCCCCAGAGACTGGACAAGGGACTCCAGGGACCCGTGCGTAAAGAGAGCCAAGGGGCGCCAGGAAACCAGAGGCGGCCAAAGAGAGGCCAGGCACCAGGGGACCAACCCTGGTCCGCTGCTCCACACGCCCATCAACAACTGGAGCGTCGTCGTGCTTCCTCTTAGGACGTCAATGAGCTACAGAACGGGGTACAGCCCCCTTCACTCCCACTCTCTCGCCCCCTTCACTTCTGAGGGTCTGGACAGTTCGAAACCTCATCCAAGGACAGCCAGGTTTGGGGAGCACTCCTCTTGACCCCGAACCTCAGAGCTGGGGTCCCCCCTTCATGAAAGGACACAGAGGGTGACCCCCCTCTTTATGACACCTCTTCCGATGAACACAAGCACAGAAGAGGGGGTCGGTGGGCCTCTGTCGCTTCACCTCCCCCTCGACCCAGGAGGCGTCCGTGAATGACTCTTACTACAATGGCCCCGATACACTGCAGTCTTGGGGCGTCGGGGCTCCAGCGGGGCAGAGACCAGGGCCCCAGGCCCGAAAATGACCCCCCAACAGAGACTTAAACTTGAAAAGAGACTCGCCCGCTCTCCCTTGGAATATCCTTTTATATTTATAATTGTACATAAGTGACTCGTGAGGACATTTGCACCGATGTTTTTGAAAGTGTTTTAATTTATTTGACTGCTGATGTCCAGTCTTGTACAGCACAAGCAAGTCTGTCCCGTGCTATGTGGACCCCCTGCGCCCCCCCTCCCCCCGCATGGATCACTCAGCCCCTCCCCATCTGCAATAAACATTCCTTTTCTACCTCATCGGTCTTTCAAGCACGCGCCACGGAGCTCGTGCTAAGGGGACTTGTTTTTTTGCCCCGTCTGTAAAGTTTTTTGACTCAATGAAAGCCCCCCCCCCCCTCCCCCACTGTGAGATGCTCTGACAATCAACCACGAACCCCCCGATTTATGCTGGTTGCACCCCAGAAGATCACCCCTCAGCGGCGACCTGCACGCCCGCCCTTCTTTTCTTTTATGCCACACCCTCCTGTGCCCCCCCCCCACACACACACACTCACACTTTAGAAACGTCACACACCAGGAGTCTTTTCTTTATTTATTTTGTTTCAAAACGATGGGTCGAATAAATAATATTTAACGTAAAGACACAAACAATTGACAAATGTGTAACTATTTAACTGCACTTTCCAGGGCACTGGGCACGTGTGTGTGCCCCGGTGCCCGACGGGCACGGCGCCCCTGTTCTATGTTTTTTTTTCTAAATAATTATTTATGTTATCTTGTGTGCGCGCTGGATACGATTTGGTGTCTGTTTACGCTGCAGAATTTCAAATAAACCATGCACGCTTCACCTCAGCGCCTCTCTGATTACTGGGGGCTTCACGGGGCTTCGGCCGAGTGGGGGCTGGAAACGGGCTCCGCGGACGGGGCCGCGGACAGAACCACGGACAGAACCACGGACGGGGCCGCGGACCGGAGAGGAGCCCGCGCTGACCCTGGCCAAGAAACCTCTTCTCTTCTGACAACACACTAGGATGGAGAGTGCAAAAGTCTCAAAGAGAGCTGTGAAATAAAAATAATTCATGTCTCATTCGCCGAATTTTTATTCCCTACAGTATTAATTATAGGAATTACCGTCTTTTCCATGAAATGCATGAAACAGTAGTTGGTTGTTTAGTTCCGCTCTTTGCCAATCGTTTTTTTATTCACGTGCGGATTTGTGGTCATTCATTATTGCTCACCCGCTTTTATCCACGTAGTGCTATTCAGGCGCGCTACCCTAATATCTATTGTGTGCACACCCCGTAATTATACATCTTATTCTCTTTAACTTCTTTGAAACTTTAAAGCGGTTTCGAGTGTTTAATCCTTATTGTTCTTCGAGTGAGTGCTTCAGTTGGAGTCACTGCAAAAACTTCATTTTGGTTTTTCTTATTATTTTTTTAATTAATCCACTCGTCGTTTTATTCCCACTCAAATGGTCGTATTTCTTTGATTTGCTTCTTTTCCTCGATACCCCCGTGGCTGCTCGATGACGCTGTTGTCCTCCTCGCGGGCCTTGGACGCCCCAAGCTGCTCTCTGTCCTCGCCACCTTTGACCGCGCGGACGGACTTCCGAAAGCGCTGAAAGTCCCTCAAGCATCAACGAGGCGCTACATTAGCTGCTGAAAGGAGCAGGAAGGTGGTAGGGCAGGACAGTGGAGGTGCACGGCGCGGGAAGGGGGTGCTGCATCGCTGCATTTCAGCACCATCCGGGGTGGGGCATACCCTAGGGCCGGACTTTAGGTATAAGGAACGAGCGCCGAGAGCTCCGGCTGCACCTTCGTGGCGCCACGGGTGCAGAATTAAAATAAACAGCAAAAACAGCACAGCGCCAAGTCAATAAGATAGCAGTGATAAAGTGAAATTAAAAGAGCGCCCAGAGCCCTTAGAATAGCCCCCACTAGCCCTTAAAAACAGTGGTGAGAACAATCCACGTAACACTTTACCACCAGCGTCTTTATCTTGACACGTGGATAAATGAGGCAATACCGGGGCAGGGCCCTCACCCTCGAGGCAGGCTCTGACAGCCCCGGACCCAACTAGATATCATTACACAATGAATTCGGGTGCGTGTGCACCTGTGTGCGTGTGTACCTGTGTGCGTGTGCACCTGTGTCTGTGGGCGTGTGACACTGGGTGCGTGTATACCTGTGTGCGTGTGACACTGTGTGCGTGTGTACCTGTGTGCGTGTGCACCTGTGTCTGTGGGCGTGTGATACTGGGTGAGTGTGTACCTGTGTGCGTGTGCACCTGTGTCTGTGGGCGTGTGATACTGGGTGAGTGTGCACCTGTGTGCGTGTGACACTGGGTGCGTGTGACACTGGGTGCGTGTGTACCAGTGTGCGTGTGACACTGGGTGCGTGTGACACTGGGTGCGTGTGTATACCAGGGGGCGAGAGCTGAGAAGGAGGGGGCGGGGGGGGGGCAATGGATATTACTCCGTGCTCACGAATTCACGGCCCTTTAAATGACGTATGACGCAAGGAGCAGGGGCTCCGGGTCACGTCCCCACGCTCTCCTCCACGAGGACGTCACACACGGCAACGGATCTCACCCCCAGCGTTGGAGGCGACAACCATAGAGGTACATACAATCCTGTGATCTGCCCCCCTTCTCGAGCCGGGTCCATCTCCATCTGCTCAAGGCCTTCCTCCCATCAACCCTGCTCGGTAACATGAACTGCGCCTTGCCCCCCCCCCCCCTCCCCCAGCACTGGGGCGGGAGAGCACCTGGACCCTCCCTGAGCGATAACGGACCGGGCCTCTAATAAACTATAGGGCATATTTATAAGAAAGGCGACAGAGCGGCTTGAGCCTTCTTGGCTTAAAACCCGCTCCACCACTCCGGAAACACAGGGCTGCAGGTATTTACAACAATACCGTGCAGCCCCGCGTTTCCCCCGCGCTGCGGCTATCGCCCCCAGGGACCCTTGCACATGGGAGGGTGATTATATATGTGTTGTGTTTCTTCCTGCAGGTAAACAATCTTAATTGGCGATTTGTAACTTCTATGTCTGCTGTTTTGCGCAGCGCACATGGAAGTTGCAACTCGTCAATACTAAAATGATTGTTTTTGTGCACAAAGGGACCCCTCCCTGCACATAACAGTCATTCGTGGCGTTGTGCAGTTTCCACCGGTGCTACACACTACAACACACATCAAACAGCACCAACGAGGAGAAGGGAAGGATCCCCCTGGTTCTGCCATTTCAGACCCGGTTTTCCCTTGTAAATACGGGGCAGCGTCAAAATCAGTGAGTGTTGCTGGGTAACGCCCACCGCAGCACCCATTGCCCGCCCCTTTCGCGCTAAGTGTAGCGTGAAACGGGCCTTATTTACAAGGCGGCGTTGAGCCACAACGGGGCCTTATTTACAAGGCGGCGTTGAGCCACATTAAGTGGCTTTACGCCGCCTTCTTAAAAGGCGATGCTCCTATGGTCTACAGGCAGGTAGGTAAAAGGGACGTTCCTGTGTTTTTTTTATTTTAAAAGTTTTATGTAGCGCTGGCTAGACCCAGAGGTATCAGAGCGCTTTACATGTGTAAGATAATATAAAGCAAACGTGGCATACAAGTAGATAAAAGATAATGAAACAACATGTTACATATAGAAAATAGCGCTATACACTTCAGGTAAAGAGGTAGATGATGGACGGGAACTGGATGAATATGACTGGACTGGTATGACCTGGTGACTGGAGATCAGGTGCAGGTCACAGGTCAGGACCCCCAATAATACCTGGGCCAAGATGGCGTACAAGTAGATAAAAGATCATGAAAAAAACATGCTAAATATACAAATCTAATGGATAGAAGGGGCGAGAGCTATACAGGAGCTGAGGCAGTAGGGCCTTGCCCCTAGATCCGTTGGACCAGCCGGCTGGCACTCTGTCTCGCCTTGCTGCCCTGGGCAGACCTGGCTGCGGACTCGGGGTGCAGCAGATCAGGTGCTGGCCTCATGTCTCCGTCACTGACGGGATTTGAGGGTGCGTTCATCAGTCAGTGACTGAAACACCTTCGGACCCGTGTCCAGCGCGTACTGTAGCCGCCCGCGCGCTCAGAGGGTCCAATGAGCCTTAGCGGGTCCGGCGGAAGCTTCTGTGCAGCTCAAAGGGTTAATACCCGAACCTCATGACGCCTCGATATCAAAGACTCCGAACCCCTCGGTTCACCTGTGGGTCGGATCCGAACTCGTGGAGTCCACATCCGGCCTTTGCAGCTCGCTGCCGCCAATGGGCAGATCCGATCTCCAGGTGTCACTCAGGGGACCGATACCGGAAGTTACCTTTTTATGAATGAATGTTTCAACATTCACTCGTTTATCAACATAACCCACGAGTCTATATCCGAACTTATAGCCCCTTCATATAAAATCAATTGATCAATATCCGTATTTCCAGACTTTGCCAATACTTCACTTTCCTCATGGCCCCAAAAGCTTTAGCGCTCTCCTGTGGTAGCTGGGGCATTTATTATTGTTGATAACATGCTACAAATATACACAAGAAAGCGAGGCGTGGCGCCCTGGGCACGCGGCCATCGGTCATCACATGTTTGCAACAAAAAAATCTATATAAAAAAAGGCAGAACATGTCAGTCGAGCAGCGCGGATTCATCCAGCCGGACGGGGGAGCGTTAAATCCGCGCGGCTCTTGTTTTATGCTTAATAACATCACAATGATACATCTTTCTTATTAGCGCAAAACAAAGGGGGCCGCTGCCTCTCGGGAGTTTAAAATCACACGAATGTTGTCCAACAAAGAGCACAAGAGGAAGGAAGGGAAGGAAACGCGCTGACAGAGCCCAGTGCGGGCCCCTCGGCCTGGCAGTGCCAGGCGGGCACCGACATGCGCTTATTTTTAGGATGAGAACAGGACTGTGATTGACAGCTCCACTCACCAGTCGATCACGAGGCCGGACCCTCTCGGGGCCCGGTGAATATAGCCATTTGTTTTGCTTCTGCTTTTTATTGCCCAAGAGAAAGCTGTCGGTGGCCGGACCTCGAAATAAACGAATAGTTCAATATCCGAAATTACCGTGTCCGTCATTACAACCCCCCCCCCCCCCACGTCCCCCCACCCATGCGGCGCAGAGGCTGGCACAGCCGCCCCCGGGGACACGGAGAGTCACTTTTGTAAAATGTTTGAATGAAGTTTCCGATTACGAAAAAGAGTCATAAAACGAATGCAAACGAATACTTCATTTATTGCACGAATCCCGTTATTTTTCGTTCCCCCTCACCCCGAGGGTCGCCTGTGCGGCCGCCCGGCAGCATCGCATGGGGGGCGGGGGGGGGGGGGGCTTCCTTCGTTTCTGCATTTGATGAACGTATCGAAATGTACACTTTTCAACCGTATTTAAAAATTTACTAACATTAGGGTCCGACGTCCGTTCTGCTTTTCGCGGGGTGTCCTCTGGGTAAACGAGGGATCCTTGTGTGAGCCCCAGGTGCAGATCCCTCCCCTCGAGTGGGCGCGCTCCGGGTGTACCCCCTCCCGCCAGCCGACTGTGGGGTCTGCAGGTAAATGTCGGGGTGGCGGGGGGCCTCGCCTCTGCAGCCTCGGCGAATCTATGATGCACGCGGCGCCTCTTCACCTGTACACTGTTGTGTGTCTGTTTAGTGTACATGTGATGCTGTGCCCTCGGGGCTCTCCTGTGTGTACATCCGATGTGTGTATTTAGGATACACGCTGTGCCCTCGGGTGCCCCTCGCCTGTGCCCTCCTGTCTAAATATACTGCATATATATTTAGGGTGAATGTTGTGCCCTCTGGTGCCGTCTCACCTCTACCCTCCTGTGTATATATATCCTGTGTAAATATATTGGGTACACGCTGTGCCCTCAGATGCCCCCATGCATATGCCCTCCTGTGTATATATATCCTGTGTATATATATTGGGTACACGCTGTGCCCTCAGATGCCCCCATGCATATGCCCTCCTGTGTATATATACCCTGTTTATATATTTTGGGCGCACTCTGCCCTTGTGCGCCTCCTCCGTGTGCCCCCTGGGCTCTCGATTGCTGCAGGGAAGCCCTGGCAGAGGGGGCAGCAGTGGGCACGCCTGGGTGTATATAGGGTGCATGGGGTGTCCACGGGGTGCCGCCTCACCAGTACTTTTCTCTGTGTGTTTAATTTGGAACACAGGTGCCAACAAGCCTGGGCACGCCGATGGCGCCAGGGAAGCCCTGGCAGAGGCGGGCAGCCGCCAGCCGTGGGCACGTCTTGGTATATATAGGGTACAAGGGGTGTGTGCTGGGTGCCGCCTCACGTACCCTGTACGGTGTGTGTATCTAGGAGCCTGCTCTGTGGATGGCGCCAGGGAAGCCCCGGCAGAGGCGGGCAGCCCTGGGCACCTCTGGGCACCTCGAGGCCTCACCTCTGTATATTTATCCCGGGCCCGGAGCGGCTTCTCGGGACAGCAAAGAATAAAAGCTTCATATCGACCCGGGGCGGCGGCTCCGCCGTCTATTCATTGCTCCTCGGCCTCATGGAAACCCGAGCCCCCCCGCCGAGGGAACAGGGGGGGGGGGCGGGGGATGACGTACAGAGAACTCAAGGGAAGTGTGGGAGACAAGGAGGGGGGCGGGGTCAGGATCTGAGAACTCAGGGGACCCTGGGGGCCAAGGACTGGGGGCGGAGGAGAGAGGGTGACGTAGAGAGAGCTCAAGGGAAGTGTCGGAGACAAGAAGGGGGGGGGGGGGTACAGAGAACCAGGGGAACACGGACATGGGGCGAGGGAGGCAGAGTGACTCAGTTCAGCACCATGGACACACACAAAGGGAGAGACAGCACAGCAACATGGACACACACAGAGACAGACACAGCAACATGGACACACACAGAGACAGACACAGCAACATGGACACACACAGAGAAAGACACAGCACCATGGACACACACAGAGACAGCACAGAACCATGGACACACACAGAGACACAGCACCATGGACACACACAGAGACAGCACAGAACCATGGACACACACAGAGACAGACACAGCACAGCACCATGGACACACACAGAGACAGACACAGCAACATGGACACACACAGAGACAGCACAGAACCATGGACACACACAGAGACACAGCACCATGGACACACACAGAGACAGCACAGAACCATGGACACACACAGAGACAGACACAGCACAGCACCATGGACACACACAGAGACAGACACAGCAACATGGACACACACAGAGACAGCACAGAACCATGGACACACACAGAGACACAGCACCATGGACACACACAGAGACAGCACAGAACCATGGACACACACAGAGACAGACACAGCACAGCACCATGGACACACACAGAGACAGACACAGCACCATAGACACACACAGAGACAGACACAGCACATCACCATAGACACACACAGAGGAAGAGACAGCACAGAACCATGGACACACACAGAGACAGACACAGCAACATGGACACACACAGAGGGAGAGACAGCACAGCACCATGGACACACACAGAGACAGACACAGCAACATGCACACACAGAGACAGACACAGCACCATGGACACACACAGAGACAGCACAGAACCATGGACACACACAGAGACAGACACAGCACAGCACCATGGACACACACAGTGACAGACACAGCACCATAGACACACACAGAGACAGACACAGCACAGCACCATGGACACAGACAGAGATAGACACAGCACCATGGACACACACAGAGACAGACACAGCAACATGGACACACACATAGGTAGACACATCACCATGGACACACACTAAGGGAGAGACAGCACAGAACCATGACACACACAGAGACAGACACAGCAACATGGACACACACAGAGGGAGAGACAGCACAGCACCATGGACACACACAGAGACAGACACAGCAACATGGACACACACAGAGACAGACACAGCACCATGGACACACACAGAGACAGCACAGAACCATGGACACACACAGAGACAGACACAGCACAGCACCATGGACACACACAGAGACAGACACAGCACCATAGACACACACAGAGACAGACACAGCACAGCACCATGGACACACACAGAGATAGACACAGCACCATGGACACACACAGAGACAGACACAGCAACATGGACACGCACACATAGGTAGATACAGCACCATGGACACACACTAAGGGAGAGACAGCACAGAACCATGGACAAACACAGAGACAGACACAGCAACATGGACACACACAGAGGGAGAGACAGCACAGCACCATGGACACAAACAGAGACAGACACAGCAACATGGACACACACATAGGTAGACACAGCACCATGGACACACACAGAGATAGACACAGCACCATGGACACACACAGACACAGACACAGCACCATGGACACACACAGAGGGAGAGACAGCGCAGCACCATGGACACACACAGAGACAGACACAGCAACATGGACACACACATAGGTAGACACAGCACCATGGACACACACAGAGGGAGAGACAGCACAGAACCATGGACACACACTGAGACAGACACAGCAACATGGACACACACAGAGATAGACACAGCACCATGGACACACACAGAGACAGACACAGCACCATGGACACACACAGAGACAGACACAGCACCATGGACACACACAGAGACAGACATAGCACCATGGACACACACAGAGACAGACACAGCAACATGGACACACACAGAGACAGACACAGCACCATGGACACACACAGAGACAGACACAGCAACATGGACACACACATAGGTAGACACAGCAACATGGACAGACACAGACAGCAACATGGACAGACACAGAGACAGACACAGCACCATGGACACACACAGAGACAGACACAGCAACATGGACACACACATAGGTAGACGCAGCACCATGGACACACACAGAGACAGACACAGCAACATGGACACACACAGAGACAGACACAGCACCATGGACACACACAGAGACAGACAGCGCCATGGACACACACAGAGACAGACACAGCAACATGGACACACACAGAGACAGACACAGCACCATGGACACACACATAGGTAGACGCAGCACCATGGACACACGCAGAGACAGACACAGCACCATGGACACACACAGAGACAGACACAGCAACATGGACACACACATAGGTAGACACAGCAACATGGACAGACACAGAGACAGACACAGCACCATGGACACACCCAGAGACAGACACAGCACCATGGATTTACACAGAAGTAGACTCATTGCGGCACCATTGACACAAAACACATAAACATATTCATGTCAGCAACATGGATCCACACAGACATGTGCATCTCTTTTGAGGACCATGAACACACACAGAAAGAGACTCATTTCGGCACCACAGACACACAAATAAGTAAACTTGTTTCAGCACCAGGGAAATACACACGGAATTAGACCCATCTCAGTATAATGGACACACACAGATATATACGGACTCATTTCGGCACCATAGACACACACCCAACATAAACATACTCATTTCAGCATCTCGGACACAAACACATGTAAACCTATTCATGTCAAAATCACAGAGACAGAGACAGACCTATTTCAGCACCATGGACACAGACAGAAGTAGACTCATTTCAGCGCCATGGATACAGACAGAAGTAGACTCATTTCAGCACCACGGACACAGACAGAAGTAGACTCATTTCAGCACCATGGACACAGACAGAAGTAGACTCATTTCAGCACCATGGATACAGACAGAAGTAGACTCATTTCAGCACCATGGACACAGACAGAAGTAGACTCATTTCAGCACCACGGACACAGACAGAAGTAGACTCATTTCAGCACCATGGACACAGACAGAAGTAGACTCATTTCAGCACCACGGACACAGACAGAAGTAGACTCATTTCAGCACCACGGACACAGACAGAAGTAGACTCATTTCAGCACCATGGATACAGACAGAAGTAGACTCAGTTCAGCACCACGGACACAGATAGAAGTAGACTCATTTCAGCACCACGGACACAGACAGAAGTAGACTCATTTCAGCACCACGGACACAGACAGAAGTAGACTCATTTCAGCACCATGGATACAGACAGAAGTAGACTCAGTTCAGCACCACGGACACAGACAGAAGTAGACTCATTTCAGCACCACGGACACAGACAGAAGTAGACTCATTTCAGCACCACGGACACAGACAGAAGTAGACTCATTTCAGCACCATGGACACAGACAGAAGTAGACTCATTTCAGCACCACGGACACAGACAGAAGTAGACTCATTTCAGCACCATGGACACAGACAGAAGTAGACTCATTTCAGCACCACGGACACAGACAGAAGTAGACTCATTTCAGCACCATGGATACAGACAGAAGTAGACTCATTTCAGCACCATGGACACAGACAGAAGTAGACTCATTTCAGCACCATGGACACAGACAGAAGTAGACTCATTTCAGCACCATGGACACAGACAGAAGTAGACTCATTTCAGCACCATGGACACAGACAGAAGTAGACTCACTTCAGCACCATGGATACAGACAGAAGTAGACTCATTTCAGCACCATGGACACAGACAGAAGTAGACTCATTTCAGCACCATGGACACAGACAGAAGTAGACTCATTTCCAATGGCGGGCAGAGAACTCCGGTCGCCAGGGAGAGGGCAGAGTTTTGCCTCCTCCGCGCTCCGCTGAGAATGCAGAGTGTAGGCAAAACCCTGACTCTGCAGCGGAGTGGAGTTTGCCCCCCCCCCCCCTCCCTGACAAAAAAGGCTCCACGCCTCCACCCCCTCCTAATAACATTTTTTTTTAATTTTTTTTTAGAACAAAACATTTCCCTCTACTCTGCGACCTCCGGGCTGCCCTACTGCTCCTCGCCATGATCTCCCTCCTGCACCCCCCTACTTCAAACATACATGTTGGTAGGAATGCATGTGCGTGCGAGCATGTGCAGTTCTCGCAAGACATATATGTCTGACGTAGGGGTTTGCAGGAGAGAGACCCCGGTGAGGAGGAGGAGGGCAGTCTGGAGACACCACAGTAGAGGTCAGGTAAGCGCCTTTTTTCTTGTTTAAATTTGTAATTTATATTTTTTATTGGGGGGGTGAAGGAGGGGAGCGGAGCAGGGTTTCTTCCAAACTCCGTGCAACTCCATGTAGTGGCTACACCAGCCCTGGCCGGGGTTACTGATTTTGGCACAATAGACACACACACGTACACTCATTTCAGAACCATAGACACACATAGATGGTGACTCATTTCTGCACCATGGACACACACAGGCATATACAGACTTATTTCAGCACCACAGAGACACACAGAAGTAGACTAATTTCAGCACCATAACACCCACAACACAAACACTTGCTTCAGCACAATGGAAACACAGACGTAAATTTATTATAGCACCATGGAATGCACACAGATATATACAGACTTATTTTGGCATCATGGGGAAACAGGTACATTTATTTCAGCACCATGTAATGCACACAGACAAATAAAGACTCATTTCAGCACCATGGACACATACACTAGTAGATTCATTTCAACACATGGACAAAGACATGTACAGACACATTTGAGAACCATGGACACACACAGACATATACAAGCTAATTTAAGCTCCATGGACACAAGCACTTAAAATATTCATGTCAGCAACATAGACACACACAGATATATGCAGACTCATTTTGGCACCATAGGCATACAGAAACAAACGTCCGGGTTCGTTGGACAGTTTAGATGATGCCTTATTTTAGTGTAGGACTAATGGGTCTCCCCTTTGACACCCTAGGGTCATTAATTGTATCTAGAGGGGCATGTTTTCCAAGAAGAAGGCAAAAGCTATACACTTGTTCGTGAGATAATGAACATATAGGTATATATATCCTTGTGTTGGAAGATTGTATCAATGTTATCAAGGTAGGGTTTTCAGGGGGAACAACAAAACTACAAAAAAGTTGGTTCGGTTGTTTTATAAATGATCTTACGTATTTCCTTGCAACTAAAATGGACAGATTTATTAAACAAATTATTAAACAAATAAACGTATTTTTCTGATTAAGAACATATCACTACTAAAGTTCGGTAACAAAATACAAGTTTTATTACACAATACAATGTTATAAAAAAGAATACATTAAAACCATTACACAATGTACATGATCATCACAATGTTATTTAAAATACAATAAAAGGTCACAGAATCAAAAGGTCGACGCGGCGTTTCGGCTTTTTCTAGTATGCCTTCATCAGGACTGATTCTTTTTGGTCCAGTTGAATTTTATTATCCCCCTGGATGGAACTACTTGGTTCTATTCTGAAAAACGCCGTGCGGTGAACACAAGGACGGGCTGCCAGGAAGGAAGGAGCAGGGAGGCCGACTGCATTGAGAACGGTATCAGCCAAACTGAAGAAGATATCTCACGCGACAAGTACTGCAAGCGAGACTTACTATTACCCAATTGAAAAGGGGTACTTGGCATTATAATCTACACCCTGACTCCAACTGGAGGACAGAGCTAGAAGGTTCAATACATAGAACGGTGGCTCCTCCTGGCAGCTAAAGAAACGGCAAATATAGAGCCGTATGAAGGTAGAAAATGAGAGTATCAAACCTCGTACTGTAGAAATCTGGATAAACTGGTCTGGAAGTCAAGGAAATTTAACGAACCCATGACTTTGGAGACAGAGCAGCTTTACGGATATTGAATAAGCAAAGCACCAAGAGTCCAAATTGGAAAAAGGGACTCCTCATAGAACCAAGTAGTTCCATCCAGGGGGATAATAAAATTCAACTGGACCAAAAAGAATCAGTCCTGATGAAGGCATACTAGAAAAAGCCGAAACGCCGCGTCGACCTTTTGATTCTGTGACCTTTTATTGTATTTTAAATAACATTGTGATGATCATGTACATTGTGTAATGGTTTTAATGTATTCTTTTTTATAACATTGTATTGTGTAATAAAACTTGTATTTTGTTACCGAACTTTAGTAGTGATATGTTCTTAATCAGAAAAATACGTTTATTTGTTTAATAATTTGTTTAATAAATCTGTCCATTTTAGTTGCAAGGAAATACGTAAGATCATTTATAAAACAACCGAACCAACTTTTTTGTAGTTTTGTTGTTCCCCCTGAAAACCCTACCTTGATAACATTGATACAATCTTCCAACACAAGGATATATATACCTATATGTTCATTATCTCACGAACAAGTGTATAGCTTTTGCCTTCTTCTTGGAAAACATGCCCCTCTAGATACAATTAATGACCCTAGGGTGTCAAAGGGGAGACCCATTAGTCCTACACTAAAATAAGGCATCATCTAAACTGTCCAACGAACCCGGACGTTTGTTTCTCTTTCCTAAATTTTCCCCACCGTCCTCTACTAAGCTAGAGTGGGGTCCTCCTACTTGTTTACACACCATAGACATACACCCAGCATAAACATGTTCATTATAGCACCTCGGACACAAACACATGTAAAGTTACTCATGTCAGCATCACAGACACACAGACATGTACAGGCTCATTTTAGCATCATGGGCACACACAGAAGTATACAGATATTTTTTCAGCACCATGGGCGCGCACAGAAGTAGACTTATTTCAGCATCATAGACACACACGGAAGGAAACTCATTTCTGGACCATGGACACACACAGACATATACAAAATTATTTACCACCGAGACACACAGAAGTAGACTCATTTCAGCACCATTACACACACTGACACATACACACTTGTCTCAGCACCATGGAGACACACCGAAGTAAATTCATTTCACCACCATGGAATGCACACAGACATATAAAGACTTATTTCATCAACATGGACACACACGCACGTAGATTCATTTTAACACCATGAACACACAGAGACATTTTGGAGGAAAGTGCATCTTTGTCCATGGTTAGCTCCCACTTTTTTCCTAATCTTATTTCGAACTTCAAATGCACTGGGTTCCTGCTAACCAGATCCTAAGTGCCAGACGTTCTCTCCAAAACGGTACCAATATTGGCACAACTTCAGACCCCTATACATTCTTAGTAAATGGTACCTCTTGTACCTAGGGCAAGGGGTCTGGAAAGAGTCATCTGGGGACGCAGCATTGGCTGTGTCACCACAGGGCCCCTCACCAAGTCTATGCATGCTGCTACTGCAGTCTGGGTACCTTGGAGCAGAGAACCCCAAAGAGTCCCCCTCGCACACAGCACTGGGTACGATGCGTCCCATGCACTGCATAGGATATCGGTAATTTATAAACAAAAATGGACAAGTCCTTCTTCTGGATTTCAAGTCTATGTTTCTGACAAAAACCTTTAAAGAGAAGAGCGCAAAACAACTCCAAGCAGTTTTAGGAAACCCCTCACCCACCTACCTGGTAGGTGGCATGCTTCATCATCGGGGCCCAGCTGTGTCACCTAGCGCAATCCAGCTGTGCTTCGACGCCTGAGTTACAGCAGAGCAGGTTGTTTGTGTAAGGAAAGTGAAGTGCAAAGTGAAGTGCAGTTATGTGTTAAAAATGTCTTTAGGTATTACCCTCATAAAAGATTTAATGAAAGGGCCGTAGGATAGGGTAAAAACATTCACGGGATCCACTTGAGGTTTTTAAATGTACCTCAGTATCCCTGTAAAGATTTAGGTCTACTAGTTCAGCCTTTTGGTTGGATCATAAGGCTTTCTTCAGGACTTAAAAAGTGTGTGTGACCAAAAACGAGGTCACAATGGTGATAATATCAGCACACACCCTAAAGTGTGCTGTGAGTGTAGTGGATTGCTTAATTACAAATCCTTTGTATGGAGTACCTGTAAAGAAAGAATTGCACATTTTCCAATGGTACCCTTCCCTAGTGGATCCCTGATTGGGGATTGTTCCCGGAGGTCCATCCCCATGCATGGATCCATCTATTAGGCATCATGGAGGGAGTGTGGCCCCTTTAGGCAAGGGCCTTTGCTCCCCCAATAATATTTTTGGTGAATTCAGTATTTCCGCCCCCCCCAGGGGGACAGAAAGCCCACAAGAAACCAGGGGTTTGTTTTCAAAGTAAATTATGGGTGGGTGCTGCCCAAGATGGGCATGCCAAACCCCCCACAACATTCTAGTCTTTTTTACCCCCCCCGGGGGGGGCAGTAGCCCTCAATCAGGCCTGGGCGGGGCAGAAAGCACCCTAGACACCAGGGCTTTTTTTTTCTATCGGCCAGGGGTGGAGGCTTCCCGGAATGGACATGCAAGTGCCCCCATTCTATCCCCCAAAGGAAACAAAATACTTTCTCCCCCTTCAAGAGGCAGATGGGCGAGTAGACCCTTATCTGCCCCCGGGGGCGGGGCAGAAAGCCCACTAGCCACCAGGGGTTGTTTCTTCTCCAAAGTTCAAGGTGAGGGCTTCCCAGAATTGGCATGCCAATGCCCCCACCCCCCCAAAAAATGATGCCACAGCCTTTCAGCCCCCCAGGAGGCAGAAGGGGACAGTACCCCCTGATCTGCCCCAGGTGGGGCAGAAAGTCCTCTAGGCACCAGCGATTATGCTGGCTTTTTTATACACATCCAATGCAGAATTGGCGGAAAATGTATTTTAAAAAAATGTAGCGCTTAGAATTCTCTGTGCTAAACCCTTAATCCCTATGTTTTTGACTCTTCTCAGTCACAGGCCCTTTCCCCACCCACGCAAGTGAAGTATCATTTTACTCAGGAGATTGAGGGAAACACTGTGGGGTAGGACATTTGTGCTCGCACGGTGATTCCACACATAAATATGTAGAAAATGTGTTTTTTCAACTAAATTTGAGGATTGCAAGGGATTTTCGGTGAGAACATGTTGGGAGATCCATACAAGCCATACCTCGCTGGACTCCCCTAGGTGTCTAGTTTTCAGAAATGTGTGAGCTCGGTAGTTTACCGAGATGGCTGCCGAGCCATCTTGGTAAAAAACCCAGGTGACCCAACTTGCAAAAAGAGGTTGTTTTGTGATAGGTGATTTTGATGTCTCCTCAATACGTTTTTGGGACCTTGCTTGTCGCGGGTACTTGACCCACCCAGGGGAGTGAGGTACCATTTTTAATAGGAGACCTGGGGAATGCTGATTATAAGATGTTATAATCACACTGCCCATTCTGGCCTATGGGAACAGGTAGCCTTGCAATAGTGAAAAACGAAATAGGCTGTAATTCACTATCAGGACATGCCACACACATCAGGGCTTGTCCTACCTTTCACATACAATGCACCCTGTCCACAGGTGCACCTTGGGTCTACCTTAGGGGTGAATAGCATGTAGAAAAGGGAAGGTTTAGGGACTGGCAAGTGGGTGCACTTGCCAAGTCGACATGGCAGGCCCGGACTACACACAGACTCTACAATGGCAGGCCTGAGCCATATTTTACAAGCAGCTTCTGTGGGTGGCACAATCAGTGCGGCAAGCCCACCAGCAGCATTGGATTTACAGGCCCGGGGCACTCAGCGTGCACTGTACTAGGGTCTGACAAGTAAATCAAATAAACCAATCATGGAGTCACTAATCTATTACAATAATTTACAGGGAGATTGTTCGACCTGTCAACCTTAGGGTGGTCTTCCCTATTTTTTTTCGCTTTTGCCTCATTTTTCTCACCCACTTTTCGTTGGCCTTAGGTCTCTGGGCACCTTCTCATTGCTTACCAATGCTAAGGTGCAGGTGCTTTCTTCCCTTAAGATGGCTGCCACTGACCCCTGCTACTGCAGCGTGGTCTTTTTAGGCGCACTCTAGTAGCCAGGAGCTGGCTGGAACCCTTAAAACAATGTTGTAATGCCAGCCTGCCACCCTGCCCATAGCTAGAATGAGGGAAGCTCCTGGAACCTTCCGCAACAGGGGAGGTGACACCAACTGCCACTGCCAACTGCCAACTGTCGCTATATAAGGAAAGGGGCGAAACTTTCCTGAGAGAGTAGTTTGGGCATTACTGACCTAGGGGAACCTACGCAGGAGACTTAGGCGGTAGGGCCTAGTCAGGAACCTATGCCACTGGGGGTGACAGGGTTTAGGCGCTGCCCACCAAGCTGTGTGAGGAACACTGAACTAGCCCACTGATCTGGCCCAGCCGGAGGGGAACCCAGGGACCACCTGAAGTGATTTACTGAGGAAACTGGACAAGTCTTCAACTCACCACCCCCCTCTCTTCAAGTGACTTCTACCAAGGGCGCAGGATCCAGCTAGTGCCAAGAAGACCTTCTTACTGCCCACAGGACTGGTGGGGAATCAAACAGGTATTAGCGCTGCACTCCCCTTGAGAAGCGTTGGGAACTGCTAACTGCCAAGCGCTGTATTCCCCTTGAGAAGCGCTGGGAACTGCTAACTGCCAAGCGCTGTATTCGTCTTCAGAAGCGCTGTGAACTGCTAACTGCCAAGCGCTGTATTCCCCTTGAGAAGCTCTGGGAACTGCTGACTGGCAAGCGCTGCATTCCCCATGAGAGGCGCTGTGAACTGCTGACTGGCAAGCGCTGCATTCCCCTTGAGAGGCGCTGTGAACTGCTGACTGGCAAGCGCTGTGCCCCTTTTGAGAAGCGCTACTGCGTGGAGACCCTGTGTGAGCCCTGAGAGTGCTGCCTGAGGCGTGATGGTAAATTGCCTTAAAGCACCACGAGGACCGAGCGCTTTGACCACTTAATGCTTCTCAGATGGGCCCCCCCCCCGGTCGCACTTCTGTCGAGCGCTCTTGCACTTCTGCTTTAGCCTTTGAGCCTTACTGTCATCATTGCAGCCTGGCGCCTTCTCCGCGACACCAGCGCTGCCTTCTGATCCCCCTTGGCGGCCCCCAGAGCCCGGAGAAGGCCACCGTAAAATCTGGTCAGGCCGCAATAGGCCTCGTTGGGCCTGAAGCCGGGATCTAGCGTCACGTGACAGGGGCGCTGGTGTAATTCCGCCCCCGCCGTGCCCTGATTGGGTCCCTTGAATTGTGCTCCACGAGCCGCTCTGCAATTGGCGGTCGCTGCGCACCCTGGCCTCCTGTTGGTCCCCGGTCTCTGCAGGCTCTGAGGGAGGACCGTGACCAGAGCTGACACCTGTGCGGGGGGTTCGCAGAGACTACCGGAGCCCCTGTGCACCACCGACTTCACCGGAGGGCTTAAAAGGTGCCCGGGAGCCTACAACACCACCGGAGGGCGCGGTAGGAAGAGCGCGCCTCCGGGAGTCATCTTACCTTGGGCGGACCCTTCGCAGGGGCCCGAAAAGGGGTCGAAGAAGTGAGGTAAACCCCCTGGGAAGCTCCAAGTCTGCCCTCCCCGCGGGAGACTATAGTTGGGCCCCGTTGGCCCCAAGAGATACTGAGGACTGGGCAGGATCCCTAAGAAAAGTTAACCCATTAGCAGGGGAAAGGTTGTTCTACTGTGGTGGCCTGATCGTTAAGGGAATTGTCATACTTAGCTCCTGAGAGTCATGTCCTGCCTATTATGACCAAGAGAAATGCTCATATCTAAGTGTTGAATTGCTTTATTCCAGCCTGATGAAATGCCCTGTTTTTGCTGATAAATGGCTTATTTTGGCAGCTAGGAAGTGTTTACCCTCCATTAGTGACTGCTGCTGAGCAATGAGATGTTAATCAAAAGTCTGAGAAGGAAATTCTTTGCAGGTGCTGACTAGGAGTAAGGCTGTTACCAGGCCGACCGTTATTTAATATTTAATATTTATTTATTTACATATTTATTGCTGAGAAATGCAAAACCTGTGTTTTCAAGGAATGGCAATGAGTTAATACCTCTGTGATTTTTGACTGCTCTGATTCTAATTCCAGATAATTCAAGATAAAACTTATTTATTTGAATCAAGCATTCTGGTGTGGACTCAGTCCTTGTGTGCACTTATTGTCTCAGTGGATGAGTGTGTTGTGTAGTCACTTTACACCTAAGCTTTGGGTGCCTGCTACCCCCCGGGGACCTGGCGAACCCTGTTCCTACATTTGGTGGTGAGCGGTGGGATACAGGACCTGTGACTATACAGCACCCTCCAGTGGGACAGAGTGCGCTGCAATCAGACTAGACACCCATCGTGCATGCAAGCCTACGCAATTGACCCCCACTGTGTAACCTGAGTGTGCAGACACCTGTTTGACCCAATATTGTTACCTACGTCCTAGTATCTTTCCTTTATTGTATCTGGGTCCCCACCTGTCAAAATGGAGTTCTAGCTAGCCGATCTGGAAGAGTACACAGTGGTGCAGCTAAGGGAATTTTTTCAGGGGATGGGGGTGCCGGTTGGGCGGAGAGCCGCAAAGGAGGAACTCTGTACTGCTTTGAGGGCATGGGTAAGGGCCCACCCAGAGGGGAGAGGTGATGGGGGACAGGAGGGGCAGGGCGCACTAGGGGGGACGGGTGCTCAAGAAGAGCTAGACCTACCAAATGATGAGGTATCTGAAAATGTGTTGCCAGGAAGACGTTTCAGTGCAAGTAGTAGTGGATCTAGAGGGAGTATGTCGTCGCAGGAGTATGAAGACAGGAGGGAGGAGAGGCAATTGAGATGGGAGCTTGCCAAGTTAGAGCACGAGAGGGAGAGAGAGAGGGAAGATAAAGAGTTTGCATTGGAGGAAAGGAAGTTGGCGCACAAGCTTCAGCTTAAGGAATTGGAGCTGAGAGCCTTACAATTGAGTGCACCAACAAATCCGAATGGTGGCAGCGTACCAGGGGCTCAACAAGAGCATAGGTTTTGGTTACTCAAGGAGGTGATAGCGAGCTACACTCAGGGTGATGATATCGCCAAGTGGTTGGAGGCATATGAAGTGGCCTTGACAGCCCATGGGGTGCCCGAGAAACACTGGGGAGATGATCTGTATCGTTGCATAGCTCCCAATGTTAGGGACACCCTTCTGTACCTTGAAAAGGCAGATCAGTTCAGTTATCCCCCCGTGAAGGAGGCACTCCTTAAGAAGTTTAGCCTCAACCCCGAAAGGTATCGCCAAAAGTTCCATGGCAGCCATAAGCTGTCCACACAGAATTGGGTGGATTTCTTTGATTACGCCCGTAAGGCTTTGGATGGTTGGGTGCGTGGCAGCGAGGTGCATGATTATGAGGGTCTGTACAATCTATTTTTGAGAGAGCACCTCTTGAATAAATGTTTTCCGGAGCTGCGCCAACATCTGGTGGACCGCAAGCTGACTGATCCCCATGAGCTTGCGGAGGAGGCGGATACTTGGGTTAGTACCCGGGTGTCTCACAAGAGCCCCGGGGGAGATGGCCCGAAAGGCGGACAGGGCATCCCCTTGAAGAAAGAGGGGGGAGATAAAAAGAAGGAGTTCTCACGAGGCCCCAAACTAGACAGTTTGGGAAAGGAGTAGGTACCCCGCCTCATTCCAGTTCCCCAAAGCCCACTTACCCTGACAAGAGTCAGCAGCCAAAAATTGTCCGGTGCTACGAATGCGGGGAGGTTGGACACTACAAGGGGGATCTCCAGTGTCGCAAGAGACCTCCAGCCCCCACAGGTGGCAAGACTCCCGGGGTGGCTAGTGTAGCGCTTGGGGTGGAGCTGCTCTAGATACGGAAGGGGAATGGACAGGCCTGACCCTGGTTTCACTTGGGGACAGAGAGATGGTCCCAGTGACGTCCTTACCATCATCAAACACTGTTAAATATCAACAGAGGGTGAAGGTTAATGGGGAGGAGGAGGAGCCTCTGAGGGACACAGGTGCCAGCATGACCACCGTAGTGAGGTGGCTGGTGTCCCCTGAGCAAATAGTACCTGATGTGTTCCATCCGGTCGTGTTGGCTGACGACAAACTGAACTACTATCCCGTTGCTCAGGTTCCCTTTGAGTGGGGAGGAGTGAAAAGCCCGTTGAGAGTTGCGATAAACCCTGCCTTGCCTGTGGACTGTTTGCTAGGAAACGACCTGGAACATACCTACCACCTGGAAGGAAGAGGAGTTTAAAGCCCACACTGAGATGCTGGGGTTACCAGGATGGACTTGCGTGGTCACGAGGTCCATGGCTGCCCAGCGAGGAACTCAACCCGGATTGGAGCCTGAGACAATGGCCCAAACCAAAGCTGGTCCTGAGATTGTTGTGGAGGACACACCCCCGTGTGATGGATGGGGAGCCTGTGGAGGTACCCCCGGAGTCCGTGGAGGTGGGTGTTGTTCCGGTGGGGGACTTGCCGACCCTTGCCGAGTGGCATGTGGATGGAGGGCCAACCCGGGAGGAATTCTGTCGGGCGCAGAAGGAGTGCCCCACGCTTGAAGGCATGCGGCGACAGGCCAAAGCCCAAGCGATACACCAGGAGACCGGCAGTTTTCACGTGTACTGGGAGGATGGCCTCCTTTACAGTGAGCCTAAGGTTCCGGTGCATGGATCCTCGAGGGCCTTAGTGGTCCCCCAATGCTACCGGGCCTTCTTATTGGAATTGGCGCATGAAATTCCTTTGGCTGGACACCTGGGCCAGGACAAAACTTTTGCGCGGTTGGTCCCACATTTTTATTGGCCCAGGATGAGAGTTGCCTCTGACACCTATTGCAAGACCTGCAAGACTTGCCAAGCCAGTGGCAAGACTGGGACTAAAGTGAAGGTCCCTTTGGAACAGCTCCCGGTGGTCGGGACCCCTTTTGAGCGGGTCGGAATTGACATTGTTGGGCCGTTGGAACCTTCGACCTCTGCGGGACACCTGTTCATCTTGGTGTTAGTGGACCACGCCACTCGGTACCCGGAGGCTATTCCTCTGAGGACTGTCACTGCACCTGTGGTGGCGCGGGCCCTGATGGGGATATTCACCAGAGTGGGATTACCCAAGGTCGTGGTGTCCGACAGGGGCACAAACTTCATGTAGGCCTACATGCAGGCCATGTGGAAGGAGTGCGGAGTGACCTATCTGTTCTCCACTCCTTACCACCCACAAACTAACGGGCTCATAGAGCGCTTCAACAAGACCTTGAAGGGAATGATCCGGAGCCTGCTAGAGGACTTGAGGTGGAAATGGGACATCCTCCTCCCTTGCCTGCTGTTTTCGTACCGCGAGGTGCCACAGAAGGGAGTCCGGTTCAGCCCCTTCGAACTGCTCTATGGCCATCCTGTTAGGGGGCCCCTCAGCCTTGTCAAGGAGGGGTGGGAGAAGGCTTCAACAAAGCTTCCCCGTGATGTTGTCAGCTACATGCTGGCTTTCCGCAGCCAGATGGCCAAGCTGTGGAAAGAAGCCTCAGACAGCTTGGAGGCTAGCCAAGCCGTCATGAAGGAGTGGTATGATCGCAATGGTCGGACGGTGGAGTTGGACACTGGACAGAAGGTGTGGGTCATGGAGCCTGGGGAGCTTAGTGCCCTCCAGGACCGGTGGACTGGTCCATACGAAATTGTGGAGCGTCGAGGCCAGTCTACCTATGTTGTTGACTTAAAGAACCCCGTCAGCCCCATCGGGTGCTCCACGTCAACCGCCTGAAGCCTCACCATGAGCGATCTGAGCTTGCTCTCCTAATGTTGACGGATGGGAGCGAGGAGGAAGAGAGTGAGCCTCTTTCTGACCTTCTGGCGGCCCAGGAGAAGGATGGTCCAGTGGAGGGAGTTGTCCTCTCCCCATCCTTGGCCCCAGAACAACAGGGGGACTGCCGCCAGGTGTTGGAGCAGTACGCCTCGTTGTTCTCCCTCACGCCTGGAATTACACATCTGTGTACCCATGATGTGGACACAGGGGACAGACCGCCTGTAAAAACCAAGTCTTACCGGCTGTCCAATAAGGTTAAGAACAGCATCCAGGGTGAGGTAGCCAAAATGCTGGAGCTGGGGGTGATCGAACCTTCCAGCAACCCTTGGGCCAGTCCGGTTGTGTTGGTGCCGAAAGCGGCCCCACCGGGCACCATACCAGAACTTCGGTTCTGTGTGGACTATCGGGGCTTGAACTCTGTCACAAAGACAGGCGCTAACCAGATCCAAAGGGCAGATGAGCTGATTGACCGGCTGGGAGCAGCACCATTGATCTAACATCAGGGTACTGGCAGATTTCCATGGCCGATGGAGCAAAGGAGAAAACAGCGTTCTCCACCCCAAGGGACACTTTCAATTCAGAGTGATGCCCTTCGGACTCAAGAATGCTCCAGCCACTTTCCAGCGGTTGGTGAGCCTGGTGCTGTCTGGCCTGGAGTCCTTCTCAGCAGCGTACCTGGATGACATAGCTGTCTTCAGTAGCACCTGGGAGGACCATCTGCAGCATTTCCAGGAGGTGCTGCAGGCTTTGCAACGTGCTGGTCTGACCATCAAGGCAAGCAAGTGCCAGATTGGACAGGGATCTGTCATCTACCTGGGACACTTGGTGAGCGGAGGTAAGCTGCAACCCCTCCAGGTCAAAATTAGATCATCTTGGCCTGGGAGCCCCCCAAAACCCAGACTGAGGTCCGAGCTTTCCTTGGTCTCACTGGCTATTACCGCCGGTTCGTCAAGGGATATGGTACCATCGTAGCCCCTTTGACTGAGTTGACGTGCAAGATGCAGCCATGAAAAGTGATCTGGACGGCTGCTTGCCAAGAGGCATTCGAGACACTAAAGCACGCGATGTGCACCGCCCCGGTGCTTGCAACACCTGATTTCACAAAGGAATTCATCGTGCAGACAGACGCTTCTGAGCATGGCATAGGCGCGGTGCTGTCGCAACTCAAAAATGATGGCCAATACCAACCTGTGGCCTTTATCTCCAGAAGACTCCTTCCTCAGGAACGGCGATGGAGTACCATCGAGCGAGAAGCCTTCGCCGTGGTCTGGGCCTTGAAGAAGTTGAGGCCATACCTCTTTGGCTCTCACTTCCTGATTCAGACCGACCACCGACCCCTTCGCTGGCTCTTGCAGATGAGAGGCAAAAAACCCAAGTTGCTAAGGTGGTCCATCTCCCTACAGGGGATGGATTTTTGGGTGGAACATCGATCTGGAGTTAACCACGCCAATGCTGACGCTCTATCCCGGTTTTTCCGCCTTAGTGACGAGAACTCCCTAGAGGTTGGGTAGGTCTCCCCACTTTCAGCTGGGGGGGGACGCATGTTAGACCTGTCAGCCTTAGAGTGGTCTTCCTATTTTTTTTCGCTTTTGCCTCATTTTTCTCACCTACTTTTCGTTGGCCTTAGGTCTCTGGGCACCTTCCCATTGCTTACCAATGCTAAGGTGCAGGTGCTTTCTTCCCTTAAGATGGCTGCCACTGACCCCTGCTACTGCAGCGTGGTCTTTTTAGGCGTACTCTAGTAGCCAGGAGCTGGGTGGAACTCTTAAACAATGTTGCAATGCCAGCCTGCCTACCTGCCCATAGCTAGAATGAGGGAAGCTCCTGGAACCTTCCAGAACAGGGGAGGTGAAACCAACTGCCACTGCCAACTGCCAACTGTCGCTATATAAGGAAAGGGAGGGAAACTTTCCTGAGAGGGTAGTTGGGGGAACCTACGCTGGAGACTTAGGGGGTAGGGCCTAGTCAGGAACCTATGCCACTGGGGGTGACAGGGTTTAGGTGCTGCCCACTAGGTATGGGCGAATTTTGCGAATCTCGCGTTCGCGAATTTTGCGGATTTGCAAACTCGCAATCCATAAAATCCGCGAATTCCCGCAAATTTGCGGATTTTTTTTTTTATGTTCGCACGGGTTTCTGCAAGTTCGCGAGGGTTTTGTACAATTTCGCAAATTGCGAAATTGTACAAAACGCGTGCGAACTTGCAGAAACCCGTGCAAACACAATGTGCCCAGTAGGGTATGTGCCTCGTCTTGTGTGAATAAAAGGTCAGAGAAAGATCAGTTCAGCAGATGAAGAGAAAGAAGCTCCTGGTCACAGGAACAGCACGGGTATTGCGCTCGTGAAAGTCAAGGATGCAAAGCCTATCCAGCATCACAGCTGATTTTCCACGGTAGATTTGGGAAGAAGGCACACCTGTCCAGCCTCGACGACGCTCACGATTGTTTTTGGGCTAATGAATGAGTCACTGAATTTGAGCATCAACTAGTTCGAGCGTCCATGTGTGTGTTACTATGCAATCGTCCCGAAGGGCGCAGGGGTCCCTTGAGTCCTGTGTGAGCTGTAACTATTTTACAATGGCGCCAGCAAGCTGCCGTTGTAAAATAGTTACAAAGTTAGCTTGCACAGGAAGCACTTAGATAAAATAAAGCAGCACCTGCTTCGTTTTATCTAGTGGTTCCTGTGCAAGCTAACTTTGTAACTATTTTACAACGGCGCTGGCAGCTTGCTGGCACCATTGGAAAATAGCTGCATGAGTGGGGGTTCAACTTTTGAACCCGTTACGTTCGCGGATTTTTTTTTGCGGATTTTGCGGGAAATCCGCAAAATTCGCGGATTGCGGATTTCCCAAAAATCCGCAAAATCCACGAGCGTAACGGATTTCCCGCTCACACTTACTGCCCACCAAGCTGTGTGAGGAACACTGAACTAGCCCACTGATCTGGCCCAGCGGGAGGGCAACCCAGGGACCACCTAAAGTGCTTTACTGAGGAAGCCTTCAACTCACTACCCCCCCACCTCTCTTCGAGTGACTTCTACCAAGGGTGCAGGATCCAGCTAGCGCCAAGAAGACCTTCTTACTGCCCACAGGACTGGTGGGGAATCAACCAGGTATTAGCGCTGCATTCCCTTGAGAAGTGCAGGGAACTGCTAACTGCCAAGCGCTGTATTACCCTTGAGAAGCGCTGTGAACTGCTACTGCCAAGCACTGTATTCCCCTTGAGAAGCGCTGTGAACTGCTAACTGCCAAGCGCTGTATTCCCCTTGAAAGGTACAAAAGGGGGTGGTGAAGGATGGAGCATCTGAATCAATCAAACACTCACACCCAGTCAAAAGATCTGGGTTTGATCCATCACCGTTCTTTAGCCCACTCTGCCACCCCAGTTTAGATATGGCTATATGCAAATCAGTCTGACCCTGTGCCTCATGGGAACAGTCCAGCCTGAACTGCCAAGCCATGTCTTCCCTTGACCGGAAACAAGCTTCCGAGGACCGGTTTCTGGCATTCCAGCCGTCTTCAGCCCGGCTTGCTTGAATCCAGTGGCAAAGTGAGCAAGGGACTCACGTCTGAGCATTCCCTGCCACACTTATGGCGGCCAAAAGCGGTACAAAAGGGGGTGGTGATGGACGGAGCATATGAATCAATCAAACACTCACACCCAGTCAAAAGATCTGGGTTTCATCCATCACCGTTCTTTAGCCCACTCTGCCACCCCAGTTTAGACATTCCTATATGCAAATCAGTCTGACCCTGTGCCTCATGGGAACAGTCCAGCCCAAACTGCCAAGCCATGTCTTCCCTGGACCGGAAACAAGCTTCCGAGGACCGGTTGCTGGCAATCCAGCCGTCTTCAGCCCGGCTTGCTTGAATCCACTGGCAAAGTGAGCATGGAACTCACGTCTGAGCATACCCTGCCACACTTATGGCGGCCAAAAGCGGTACAAAAGGGGGTGGTGGTGGACGGAGCAGCCCAAACTGCCAAGCCATGTCTTCCCTGGACCGGAAACAAGCTTCCGAGGACCGGTTGCTGGCAATCCAGCCGTCTTCAGCTTCTTTAGCCCACTCTGCCACCCCAGTTCAGACATGGCTATATCCAAATCAGTTTGACCCTGTGCCTCATGGGAACAGTCCAGCCCGAAGTGCCAAGCCATGCCTTCCCTGGACCGGAAACAAGCTTCCGAGGACCGGCTTCTGGCATTCCAGCCGTCTTCAGCCCGGCTTGCTTGAATCCAGTGGCAAAGTGAGCAAGGGACTCACGTCTGAGCATACCCTGCCACACTTATGGCGGCCAAAAGCGGTACAAAAGGGGGTGGTGATGGATGGAGCATCTGAACCAATCAAACACTCAAACCCAGTCAAAAGATCTGGGTTTTATCCATCACGTTCTTTAGCCCACTCTGCCACCCCAGTTCAGGCATGGCTATATGCAAATCAGTCTGACCCTGTGCCTCATGGGAACAGTCCAGCCCGAAATGCCAAGCCATGCCTTCCCTGGACCGGAAAAGCTTCTGAGGACCAGTTTCTGGCATTCTAGCCGTCTTCAGCCCGGCTTGCTTGAATCCAGTGGCAAAGTGAGCAAGGGACTCACGTCTGAGCATACCCTGCCACACTTATGGCAGCCAAAAGCGGTACAAAAGGGGGTGGTGATGGACGGAGCATCTGAACCAATCAAACACTCACACCCAGTCAATGGGAATGCCAGAAACCGGTCTAAAGAACGGTGATGGATCAAACCCAGATCTTTTGACTGGGTGTGAGTGTTTGATTGATTCAGATGCTTCGTCCATCACCACCCCCTTTTGTACCGTATTCCCCTTGAGAAGAGCTGTGAACTGCTGACTGGCAAGCGCTGCATTCCCCTTGAGAGGTGCTGTGAACTGCTGACTGGCAAGCGCTGCATTCCCCTTGAGAGGTGCTGTGAACTGCTGACTGGCAAGCGCTGTGCCCCTTTTGAGAAGCGCTACTGCGTGGAGACTCTGTGTGGGCCCTAAGAGTGCTGCCTGAGGCGTGATGGTAAATTGCCCTAAAGCGCCACGAGGACCGACCGCTTTGACCACTTAATGCTTCTCAGCTGGGCCCCCCCCAGGGTCGAACTTCTGTCGAGCGCTCTTGCACTTCTCCTTTAGCCTTTGAGCCTTACTGTCATTGTTGCAGCCTGGCGCCTTCTCCGCTACGCCAGTGCTGCCTTCTGCTCCCCCTCGGCGGCCCCCAGAGCCAGGAGAAGGCCACCATAAAATCTGGTCAGGCCGCAGTAGGCCTCGTTAGGCCTGAAGCCGGGATCTAGCGTCACGTGACAGGGGCGCCGGTGTAATTCTGCCCCACTGTGCCATGATTGGGTCCCTGAAATTGTGCTCCGCGAGCCGCTCTGCAATTGGCGGTCGCTGCGCACCCTGGCCTTGTGTTGGTTCCCGGTCCCTGCAGACTCTGAGGGAGGACCGGGACCAGAGTTGACACCTGCGCGGTGGGCTCGCAGAGACTACCGGAGCCCCTGTGCACCCCCGACTTCACCGGAGGGCTTAAAAAGAGCCTGGGAGTCTACAACACCACCGGAGGGCGCGGTAGGAAGAGCGAACCTCCAGGAGTCATCTTACCTTGGATGGACCCTTTGCAAGGGCCCGTACAGGGGCCGAAGAAGTGAGGTAACCCCCTGGGAAGCTCCGAATCTGTCCTCCCCGCGGGAGACTATAGTTGGGCCCCGTTGGCCCCAAGAGATACTGAGGACTGGGCAGGGGATAGGTTGTTCTACTGTGGTGGCCTGATCGTTAAGGGAATTGTCATACTTAGCTCCTGAGAGTCATGTCCTGCCTATTATGACCAAAAGAAATGCTCATATCTAAGTGTTGAATTGCTTTATTCCAGCCTGATGAAAGCACTGTATTTGCTGATAAATGGCTTATTTTTGCAGCTAGGAAATGTTTACCCTCCATTACTGACTGCTGCTGAGCAATGAGATGTTATTTAAAAGTCTGAGAAGGAATTTCTTTGCAGATGCTGACTAGGAGTAAGGCAGTTACCAGGCCGACCATTATTTAATATTTAATATTTATTTATTTACATGTTTATTGCTGAGAAATGCAAAACCTGTGTTTTCAAGGAATGGCAATGAGTTAATACCTCTGTGATTTTTGACTGCTCTGATTCTAATTCCAGATAATTCAAGATAAAACTTATTTATTTGAATCAAGCATTCTGGTGTGGACTCAGTCCTTGTGTGCACCTATTGTCTCAGTGGATGAGTGTGTTGTGTAGTCACTTTACACCTAAGCTTCGGGTACCTGCCGGCTCGGTCCAAGCTACCCCCGGGGGACCTAGCGAACCCAGTTCCTACAGAGATCATATGCACTTTAGCACTAATCAGCAGTGGTAAATGGCCCAGAGTCATAAAACCAACAAAACAGGTCATAAAAAGTCTAGGAGGATGGCAAAATGTTCAGGGATGACCCTGCAAAAAGGGTCAAGTCCAACAAGGAGGACGCTCCCCATTTAGCCTAATCCACCCCTAGGGAGGGGCAGGCAATGTGAACCCCTCTCTTGAAATGTTACCATCTAGAGATGGCAAGAAAACCTCCTATCACGGCTAGGGTAGTGTCACTTTCCACAGGAAGTGGTCAATATAGGTAAGTAGTCCATTGGCTACAACCTGGCTTCCCTTGTCACGCCCCTAAATTCAGTATTTAGGAGGCATTCTGAGATTTGAACATCAGATTCGATGGACAAGAGAAGACCAGGACAAAGAGGACCGGCTGCTTGAGAACTGAAGCCCTGCTACAGAAGAAAAAGGTGCCAAACCCTGGCTGCTGCTCTCAGGACTCAACAATCACTTCTGCTGTGTTGTCCTGAAATATTAAAGGACTCCAAGAACTCCAGAGCACCTCCAGACGTCAGGAAATCACCATGCATCTCCTTTGGATTGAGGGTATGTTGAATATAAGACGGTAAATATGAACATTGCCGGCGCCATCTTGTGTAACATAGGCCTTTGCGTGCGCATAAGCAGCAACCATTTTGGACATCACGGCCATTTCATACACTGCTGGTCACCTGTGTTCACAATAAAAGTGAACAAGAAGCGAAAATATCGGGCCAGCGCCCTGTTAGAACGCCTTTAACTCTATAACCAGAGTTACCGGCAAAACAAACAAAAAAAAATGACCTCTAACTGGGTCCCCCGATTATCTACATGCCACCTCCTTATGCCACTAATCATTCCGTAGTACAGCAACAAGAACAGCAAGGTACCAGCGGAGACGCCACAATAGTTTCTGCTCCAAGGGAGCCACTTAAACCAAGTGCCTCATCAATGAATGCATTAGTGATAATAGGACCAATAGAAAAAGGGTTACCCCGGGTTCTGCGATTAAGTACACACGAGCGGACAAACATTGATAAGATAGTCAAATCCCTTGTGAATAGGAGAGAAACGGAAGAGTATGTGACTGACATATGCAATTCTTATGACGCAAGCCATAAGCGGTTCTTCATTGTGCGCTTCTGCTACTACGCACTTACTGCCTATGAAGAGAAATATCAGGATGTAGGACCAGGGAGGCTAATAGCTCTTTATAGAAAAGTCGACATAGGAGACGAGAACGACAGCGAGGTAGAAGAACTCTTCTTGTCCACGTTAGAAGTATTCCGCCACCTCGTAGAACAAGGGCGGATAGATGCAGACAGAGCATCGAAGCCAGTGACTCCCCCAATAGAGAAGCTAGATAACATGATGCCGATAAAAGAGGCTGCCCCATATTGGGTCCCCCCTAGAGGACAAGGGACTTATGATGACATAAATCACCAGGACGCTAAAGGGAGGGTAGTGTACAATTGGGTGTATCAGCCATGGGACAGGCAGGACATCCTGACATTCTGTAAATCTCTTCCAGATTTACGGAAGAATCGCACTGCCTTTTACACTGAACTAAGTACCGCTTTGGGGTCCCGATAATGACACTTGCCAACATTGACTTGTTCTTCGGGTTATGTTTGCCGGCCGATGTGTGGAAGCAGATCAGGAAGATAAACCACACAGAATTGTTCGGCATACCTGGGAACAACTCGACACATTAGACAAGCAGCGGAATCCTGGCCAAAGACCAGTAAAAGCTATATTGGACCTCCCCGATAAAATAGTGCAGAAAGTAAAAACATTGATACCAGAGAAAAAGATAGACTGGTCCATAGTGACAGCGTGCCACCAGAAACCACAGGAGGATGTCTCTGAGTATTTCTCGAGATTCGAAACAGTGTTCCCCGACTACAGTGGACAGGACATGTCCACTGCGACCGGACACCACTTATTCATGCAGAATTACGTCAAAGTATTACTACCGGAGGTATCCAAGAAAGTACAGACTAGCGAAAGTAGTTGAGCAGCCTCTAAGCCAGTGGCTATTCTCCAAATGGCCCAGTATTATGAGCATCAGAGAAATAAGAATGACAGAGCCACAGAAAAGAAAAGAAAGATTTGAAGGAAAGAGTAATGAGAGCCCAACTCCAAGGGGTGAATACAGGACGGGAACCGTATAAAGGAGGATACCAACAGAATGTCCCCAGAGTGCAGCCTCCTAGAAATGACTCAGTGACACCATATGTACGACGCCAGGACTTAGGACAAGACCAATGTGCATTCTGCAAGGAATACGGACACTGGAAATCTCAGTGCCCAGGATTATTAGGAGCTAGTAGAGGCAGAGGGATGAGAGAAATATCACATGAACAGGGAGGAAGAGGGCGTGGAAGAGGGTATGCAAACGAAGCTAATGAAGGAAGGCTAGGAAGAGTGAACGCATTTGATCGCCCTAGACAGAACCAGTGCGAACAGACAGATTATGACAATATGTATGACTTTGAATAGGATAGCCAGGGGGAAGGGAGGGATCCAGTCGAGCTCTACGTTGACCAGCAAGGCCCTTATGTCACCGCAAAGGTCCTGGGCACAGAGTCGCCATTTTTGGTAGACACAGGAGCAACACGTAGTGCACTATCCAAACGACTGATTCTACGGGCACCCTTGTCTGTCTCACATATAACCTCAATAGGATTTGACGGTACGCCCTCCACCAACCCTTTGGCCAGACTGATCCCCTTTAAACTTGAAAACAATGTTATCCACACGACGTTCCTTCTCTCCTCCAACACCCCAGACGCCATTATGGGTCTCGATCTACTGAAACACTTCCGTGCAACTATCAGATGTTCGCCGGACGGAGTGCGAGTCATATTATATGACAATCACCAACACCCAAGAGAAAATCCATCCCAACACATGTACCCCATTTCCGAGGCAGACACGTCTCTCCTAGACACTTTACCCTCACATCTGTGGGCTAGGGCTGATTCTGATGTAGGACGAATGATGATCGACCCAGTGCACGTGACTATACAGCCAGATGCAACGTTACCGAAAATACCCCAGTACAAGATATCGCCAGAGGGGGAGAAAGCATTGACCGAAATCATACAGTCACTCGTAGGGGCAGGAGAGGTGGAAGAGGTAGTGAGCAATGTTTGTAATAGTCCATTCTACCAATCATAAAGAGACAGGGAGAGGGAGATGCAAAGGCCTACCGCTTCATCTTCGACCTGCAGGAGGTAAACAAAATAATAGTACCGCAGTATCCAGTAGTTTCTGACATCACCACCATCGTAACCCTGATTCTGTCAACTGCTACCACTTTCACCGTTATCGATCTCAAGAATGACTTCTTCTCCATACCCATTCACCAAGACAGTCGCTATCTCTTCAGATTCACTCTAGGATCCCGCTCATATTGATTTTGTTGAGCACGCCAGGAGTACACAGAGAGCCTAAGCATCTATAGCCATGCGCTCAAGAGACAGTTAGATGCCGTTCATTTACCAGACGGAGTAGTGTTGATACAGTATGTGGACGATATCCTTTAGCAGCAGACACCACTCCACTAGTTGTCACAGCCACCATCCAACTCCTACACTTCCTTGCAGACAATGGCCACTAAGTTTCTCGAAAAAAATTGCAGTTCTGCCAGCCACAAGTAACCTATTTAGGTCACCTCTTATCGAAAGAAGAAAGAAGACTCACACCCGACAGAATCCAGACAATCCTAGACACTCCCATTCCCAAGAATCAGAAGCAAGTCCGCTCTCTGATAGGCCTCACCTCATTCTGCCGACAGTGGTTACCAAACTTTAGTCTCACTGTAAAACCCCTTCTCTCCCTCCTAGCCAAAGTCACCCCCTCACCTTTTCCCTGGACACCTTAGGAACTATGGGTAGACGGCTCATGCCTCAAACTTCCCGATGGCACCACCTCAGCAGCATATGCCGTAACCTCAGCCCGAACCATCCTAGAGACAGCCCGCATTGCCCAGCGATCCACCCAAGCAGCTGGACTCATTGCCCTTACACGAGCATGTATTTTAGCGGCTGGCACGACAGTCAACATATTCACTGATAGCCTTTGGAGTGGTTCGTCATTTTAGGCTCCTTTGGAAGGAAAGAGGGTTCCTGACATCACACGGCACACCCATCCTACATGGAGATCTAGTCTCAGCATTAACGGAAGCAGTCCTGCTCCTCAAGCAGCTAGCAGTAATTAAGTGCCAGGCTCATAAGAAAGTCACCGACCTCATTGGCCAGGGAAATGCACTATCTGACGTTACTGCCCGAACCACAGCCCAGGACAGAACCACGACACGGATGTATGTGACCAGGTCACAAGCAGAACAATGGACTTCAACACTAAACAACCAGCTCTTCTCCCATTGTTCTAGGCCATTGTGAACTCTTCCCTCTAAGGAGACTCACCAAACTTACCTGCAAGTCCCTCTTTGCTGTGTTTTTTCAAGTGCCCCCTCCGTCTTTGCGCAGACGCTTTCAAAACCTCAGCACCCCTGCTCTCAGACGACCCAGGACACTACCAAACTCCTCCTGCTGGAACTTAGGACCCGGTCCCAACATCAACCTAAAACGAGAAGGGGAACTATCTGAAAGCATTGCCTGAGTTTCTATACCTTCTTCCGCTTTTTCCCTATTGTTTCCTATGGTGCGAAATTGTGCATTTAAGTGATATATTTATCTAACTTTCAACAGCAGGATGCACCCTGTACATTATGCATAAGTAGACCCTGACCCTGAGGTAAGATCCCTATACACTAAGTATATATAGACACAGCTGCGAGAGCCCTGTGCACTATGTAGATAATTACACAGCTGGTAGAACCCTGTGCACTATATGCACATAGAAACAGTGTGGAGAACCCAATGCACTATGTACATATAGACAAAGCAGGGAGAACCTGTGCACTATGTACATATAGACACAGCAGGATTAGCACTACGCACTATCTACATATAGCCACAGCAGGGAGGGCCCTATGCACTATTTAGATACAGATACAACTGGGGAACAACTCCATGTAGTGGCAAAAAAACTCTACTGCGCTACACAAGCGGCGGAGTTCCATAAAAAAATGCTTTTGCTGTGATTGTAATCAACAAAAAACAAGTGCCTATACTGATAGTATTTTCAAGAAGTTTGACCACCAGAACAAAGAGGGTTCTTCAGAGCTGGGGTATGCTTATAAATTGCTTTTTATTTTTATCATCTAGGTCAAAAGAAGAAGAAAGGGTATATTTGTTTTAATCATATACAATTGAACTGAAGCCACATTTTTTTAAACACACTAAAGAAATGATGGACAAAAAACAGTGAAAACGTTAAAATCCAACATACATACTAAATTCATTCATATCACTGAGGAAATATACATTTTATGGTCAAGTAATGTTCCCTAACGTGTACCCCACCGTCTCCATGTACCAGCTTAAAGTGCATGTAACTTCCCTCCTGTGCCAGCTATGAAGACGCAAATACATTTGCGTCCAACGTTAACATGTCCTCTTTCAGACCCACCCTGAATGGGTTGAATATTCCGTTTCTAAGTATGCTATGCCAACGTCTTTTCGTGGTGTACTTTACACGTTTTTCAGCTCTGGTGAAGTAGGCCCTGAATTCTGCCATCGAGCCTTTTTTCTGCTTTCTGACTCCGAAAGCCTCAGCCAAGGCTGTCTCTGTACCCGTGACCTCTGCCTTACTCCCTGTGCGGCTCACGGCGCTTAGCTCAGCCTGCTGCCTGCCAAGACTGAATTCAACCTTCGAATTATCTGTTCCGCTCCTCGAAAATGCATTCCTGCCTACTAGTTTAAGTAAACATTCCCCCAGCTGCAGAGCAAAGGGCCCGGCCTCACTGTCTCCGTGCAAGTAATTCATAGCCTCTGTTACCATGGCAGGCCCATGCCCCTCGCATCTCATGCAGACACTTAGGCGCTTATACACGCACTCACAGTCAGTATAGAATAGCTTCTGCCCCAGAGACCTTTTCCTTCTAGATAATATGGTTCCCAAACATCAGATATCAGATATGATAGAGGTACGAGTTGAACTGACATGCCAGACTTCCGTCTCTTTCCGCCAGTGTAAATGTCAAGTCCCCTGCACCCTCCGGTTTCACGTCAATCACACGTCATGCAGCTGCGCGCGCATCCAGGCCTCAGATTTCTGCTGACATTACAAGATTCTGCTTTGTTGCCACCCACTCGTGACACCTACCTGTGACGTTTCTAGCACACACCTCTATGTTCACGCCTAGTTCACGCCTTCTAATTACGTATCACTACCACGTGTGTGTTTTATCTTGTTTCTCTCAGCTGTTACGCCTACTGTATTGGTTTCTATAATGTGACTTAAGTATATAAGCTATGTATTGTCAATAAAATATGGCTCTATCCCTTCCTACACCCCAGTGGTGGTAGGAACATGATATCCGGTTCAAGAACCATTCCTTTTAAGGAATAAAACCCCTAAGAACTCTAACACCACGGACTCTGCCTCTTTCTTTCCGATTGAGTTATTATTGATTAAGTACTTACCTGCATAGAAATTAGGACGGTAAATCAAATATTTACCACATTATTTTGGCGCCCGAACAGGAACCCCTCCCCCACCCCACGCGCCGGTTGGTGCGTTGCAAGCTCTGTCCCCTGCCATCAGTTAGACGGAACTACGCGTACTGGCAGGATTTCCTGTATCTCCCTCTGGCCCACGGAGGTGACGAAGACTGCGATCAGCACCCAGACGAGGCGGTGAGGAGTGCGGAGGATCCTGACCAGAGCCTAGCCGAAAGAAGCAAGGTCCGAGGTGTCAAGAGGCCCACCAGTTTCCGAAGTATCCACGTGTCGAGTCGAGTCCAGTCCGGTCCAGTCGAGTTTTCCGAGGCCTTCCGATTCCGTGCTTCCCGGTGAGTACCATTGCTGGGACGTATCTAGACGGGTGCATTATTATGTATCCGGTAAAGACGGGTTTGGGTACACAAATTCGGTCTGCACTGTTTTAGACAGTGTATCTGTACTGTTTAGCAGTATATCCGTTAGTCCAGTTCTTGCACTGTTCTTAGCAGTGTATCTGTGCTGTTTAGCAGTACATCCAGTATAGGGGGGTAGTCATTTATGTCTAAAATGTCTTTCATGTGAGTAATGTCGTGGTATGAGTGACTGTTTTTAATGTGCATTATTGTGTTCTTGTGTAACTAGCTGTGTTCAGAGTTAAGTAGCAAGGATTGAGCATTCAGTACTGAGTAAACAAGATGCCGTTTTTCAATAAGTTAAAGCAGATAGGAACTAGGAAAGGGATACTAGAGGAAGAAATTCCTATCCCCCCTAGGGACACTCCTGGAAATTTCATGTATCAGAAGCATGGCTTAGATGCCATATTGTATCTAGATTTATGGGCCGATTATACTAAGCATCTAGACGAGAGACACAGATGGCCTGTTACCGGAACATGGGATGCCGAGTGCATCATGAAGGTAGAAGAAGCACTATGGAAAAAGAAAGCCAGACAATCGCAGAAAGATGCCATAGAATTTTGGCGTAAAGAATCACATAAACGTGCTGAAAAAGCACTCCGTAGAGAAGACAGACATAGAGAAGAGTCAGATAAAGCCCGAGAAAACGAATTAGTCACTGAAGGGATCCGAGTAAAATCAGAACAAGTAGATCGCGCGCGAAACAATCTCGTAAATGGCATGTATCTTGTGGCCGAGGGTTCGCCTGAAGCCACTTCAGAAATACCGAAAAATCTGCCGCCACCATTGGTTCCAACTAAAGTAAATCACAGGACTACTAAGGACATATTTCTGAATTCCTATCTAAACGATGTAGCACCCGCTTACACCAATCCACGTGCCCACGTCCCGCCTACTGACGGTGACGGAGATGGCAACCCGCCTCCAGACCATATCCCGCCATTACCGCAACAAGGTTCCCCCATCCGACAGCCTGTCGTTCCTCCACCTCCACCACTTCCCACACCTAAAATTAATATACCAAATCCGTTTTTGCCTGATCCTACTAAGAGACAAGTTCAAGTACATATACAGACTCCACAGAGGGATAATGCCCAAGCTTCCGCCTCAGGAGGTGCAACCGGGGGTTACCAGACCCCGCCAGCAACACACAGATTACATCTTAGGGATATGCAGAAGCACCCTACACTACAGTCACCCCGTCTCGACATACTCAAAGAACAGCTTCCAGTTTGCAGATACGATCCAGTACCCGGCAAAGACGATAGAATGTTGATAGCATCACTACGTTTGCGACAAGCTACAGATTACCTAGTGTTATTCTCAGGAATGAAAGATCACCTAGATAAGATATATCATTTTTTCCAGACTGGGGAAAATCCTGAAAGTATTAAGGAGGCCCTGGCACATCAGAAAGTTGACACTCAAGCATATATACTACGTTTTTTCATAAATTGCTTAATAAGAGAACGAGACAGGCCTGAGACTGAACAGGATGAAATGGAGGCACTAAACAAGTGGGGTCAAAATATATCCGAAGGAAAACATGATAAAGTGAATTGTATAGCCAGTATGTACAAGAAAATAAGAAAAGCAGTAATAGATATACACGAAAAAGAGAAAGAAAATGCTTCCTCTGAGGAGGAGGAAGGACCTGAAGAACAAGAAACGACTACAGATACGATAGCGTATGTAGGTAAGGGAACTTACCTTAGGAAAGGCATTCGTCCAGAAAGCAAAAGAGTTTTTCTCTCTGGCATATCAAAACCGAATTCTCCTGAACATCAGTTCCAAGACACTGATAAAAATGCTTCGAGAACGAATGGGGTACCATGTACTCAATTCTATGGATGAACAAGAACTAGCCCGGTCAGCAGTACTATGGGCTGACAATCCCAACATATACAATGATGACACAGTAGCGCAGACATTCCTGAACCTATCCCCAGACGAGCAGAAATTAGCAGGTACCTATATGATTCAGCACCTCCTCAGGTTATACAGAAATCAACATTCTGATCCAGGTCCCTTACACGATACATTAGAAGCACTACTCATGGATAGATGGAGAGGCCTAAGTACCAAGTTAATACAAATAATTCTAGAACAACGGCACAGATATAACACTTTCTTAAGCTCACAATATGTTCCCGCTCCGCCCCCAGAAATAAAAATGTATCATATGGAGCGTCTTGAAAGACAGAACCCTTTACGAGAAGTACATCCAGTTATGGGTACCGATAATACCTTGAAACGTGTGTATGTACACACACCTCTGACCAAGTTAGAACTATTGGAAATGAAGAAACTAGTACCCTGTCACGATAAAGACCCTGCAGGTTTTCACAGAGAACTTAAAGACATGTTACTGATGGGAGATTACACATATACAGATATCATGAAAATGTTAAAGGTACTGCTGCCCACCGGCATCTACGAGAAACTCAAGGAAAGAGAATGGGAGGTGGGAGACAAAAAGATTATATGGACAGAAATAGAAGACGAGGAGAAACTTCGTACCCCAGGGCTAGGCCTTGGGGAGAAAACTAAAGCATTACCAGGTTTGATAGTACAGGTTCTGCCAAGATTACTGACAACTAGAAAGGAAGACTGGGACGCAATTTTGGCCTGTAAACAGAAACACGATGAAGACACCAGTGACTTCTATTCAAGATTCGAGAAATGTTTCATTATTAATAGTGGCCTTAAACCAAGTAGCGAGTCGTACCCGCATCTTTTTGTATCAAAGTTAGTCGAGAATTCCCTGATAGCAGTTAAAAACCGTGTATACAAGGTTGAGAGTACATGGCAAGCAAATACGCCATCCCAGATGTTACAGATGTTACAATACCATCAGAACAGAATTAGAGAAGAACAGGATCATGAACAGAAACGCATGAAAGACACGAAAATGAAAATGTTAGTGGCCCAGTCGGTTCCAGCCGACGGCCAGAGAAAGGGTACGACCCAGACAGGTAACGCCGCAGCTCCCGTTAAAGGGACATGCAACTATTGCAAGCAGCCAGGTCACTACGTACATGAATGCCCAGTCCTGAAACATAATATATCAACAGGTAAAACTAAAGAAAGACCGCGTCCGCCTAGACAAGACCAGGTCCAGCAACAGACTTCACAGAATATCCAGCCCATGCAGAATACACAGCCTATGCATGTTTCACCACATACAGCACAGACAGTAGCGGTACCACAGTCACAGCCACAGCCCATTGCCGCGACTCAGCAAGTTTCACAACAGATGTACCAGTATGCCCAATCTGATTACCCCGATTATCCACGATACACATGAAACAGCCTAGAGAGGGAAGGTGGCTTGCCTCTTATTGAGATTCCTGTAGATCAAGAGGGTCCTTATGTACACAGTCAAGTATTGGGAAAAGACAGAAAGTTTTTAATTGACACAGGGGCAAGCCGCACAACAATCAGCCATGATGAAGTCCCAGGGGCACCCCTCTCAGGCTCACGGAATGTTTCCCTTGGTTTTTCAGGACAACCTATTGTAAATGAGGTATCGAAACCCGTCCCCCTGGCTGTGGGTCCATTATCACGTGTTACAGACTTGTTACTTACGAAATCATGTCCAGAAAATCTGTTAGGTATCAAAACATTGAAGGCTCTAGGAGCAGTGATATGTTGTTCTCCGGAAGGAGTTAGACTTTTCTTGCGAGATTTTAAGGGTCACTATGTATTACGAGAGTTTGATGTCAGATTGAAAAATGTACCGGATCACTTGTGGGCACAAGGCCCAACCGATGTAGGCTGCATGCACATTACACCATACCGTGTTACACTCAAACCAGGTGTTGTTTTACCCCGAATCAGACAATACAAGTTACCACCCGATGCTGTAGTGGCTTTACTGGAAATCATTGAAGAGCTCATTGCCCAAGGAGTGGTCGTAGAGACCGACTCCAATATCTGTAATTCCCCCATCATTCCGATTCTTAAACGTACTGATCCCAATGCACCGCCAGTATATCGGCTGGTGATTGATTTACGAGAACTGAATAAATGCATTGTACCACAGTACCCTGTGGTTCCCGACATCTCATCCCTATTGACTGCTATTGATTCAGAAGCAACGTTCTTTACTGTAATTGACCTCAAGAACGCCTTCTTCAGTGTGCCCATTGATCCAGAGAGCCAATATCTATTCGGATTCAGTTTAAATGGACGAAGTTTCAAATTTTCACGCGCACCTCAAGGATTCACAGAAAGCCCCAGCATCTATAGTCAAGCACTGAAAAGACAACTTGATTGTATTCAAATGCCAGTTAACACCGCTTTACTGCAATACGTCGATGATCTGCTGATCACCGCACGAAGTGAGCCCGAATGTGAAAAAGCATCACTGACAGTTTTACATTTTCTGGCCGAAAAGGGACACAAGGTGTCTCCTTCGAAGCTACAATTCTGTGTTCAGCAAGTTGTGTACTTGGGTCACTTGCTGTCCAAAGTGGGGAGACAGCTCACTCCTGACCGTATCCAGTTAATTGTAAATATGCTACAACCCCAGACACAAAAGGAAGTGCGGGCCTTTATAGGCCTCACCTCGTACTGCAGACAATGGATTCCTCAGTATGCATTTCTAGCTAAACCACTCATTCAGTTGACAACACAGGAGGCAGCGACTTCGACTGTCCTTCCTTGGACTCAGGAACATACACAGGCCTTTGAGGAATTAAAGAAAGCTTTATGCCAAGCACCAGTTTTAGCGACACCATGTTACAGCAAACCTTTTACACTTTTTGTTACAGAACGTGATGGTACAGCGTTGTCTGTCCTCACTCAAGACCAAGCAGGTTCACATAAGCCTTGCGCTTATTTTTCAAGTACATTGGATTCAGTAGCCCAGGCACTCCCTGCGTGCTTGAAGTCAGTAGCAGCTACAGCACTAGCAATCAGACAGAGCGACTCAATTGTTTTAGGACATCCATTAACAGTTCAAGTTCCACATTCTGTAGAGGTTCTTTTAAACAGAACTCAGACTCAACACTTGACTATAGCACGACTGACAGGTTATGAATTGACGCTATTCCAGCCACACATAGAAATCAGACGCTGCAGCATTCTAAATCCCGCAACATTGTTACCTTCGAGTATGACAGATCCAGCCCCGCATGATTGTATAGAGATCATTAATGCAGTAACAAAGCCCCGACGAGACTTAACAGATGTTCCATTGACAAATCCAGACCTGACACTTTACGTGGATGGTTCATGTATGAGAACAAGTACAGGAGAATTAGTGGCCGCGTATGCAGTGACCACTGAAACTGAAGTTAAAGAAACATATCGTATTGATACACTGTCCGCTCAAGCGGCAGAGCTCATTGCTCTGACCCGAGCCTGTATACTAGCCAAGAACAGAAATGTTAACATATACACTGATTCCCGTTATGCTTTCGGAGTCGTACACGACTTCGGAGTGTTATGGCAAGAACGAGGTTTTTTGACCTCTCACGGTGCCAAGATCCAACACGGTCCCCTCATTCAAGCACTGTTAGAAGCAATACATCTGCCTTCAGGCATATCTATCATGAAGTGTAAAGCACATACTAAAGTTACAGATTCTGTTTCCCAGGGTAACGACCTGGCAGACCAAACAGCAAAACATACAGCATTGACTCACACCCAGACAACTGATGTGACAAAGACAATAGTACCGACACATTGTATGACAGTTAGGGATCCCACACTAGATGTAATCGATATTCAGACGCATGCTACTGCAGATGAAATAAAGAAATGGACTGAACTAGGAGGGATCCAGACAGATCAAGGTTGGATGACGAAGGGAAAATCTACATGGTTTCTCCCCGACTCTATGGTTCAAGTCATAATAAATACAGCACATAGTCCCGCACATCTAGGAGAGAAAGCAATGTTAGACAGTTTACAGAATCTCTGGTACAACAAACACTTACGAGCAGCAGCAAAACAGAAAGTGCGTACTTGCATGATCTGTTGTCAGTTCAATCCAGGAAAAAGCGTCCCTGTAGAGCAAGGTGGATTTCATCCTCCCGATCACCCTTTTGAAGTCCTCCAGATGGATTATATCCAGATGGACCGTTGTCGAGGATTCAAATATGTCCTCGTAATTGTTTGTGCACTTTCCCGTTGGACCGAAGCATATCCAGTCCCAGATTACACTGCTCCGACCACTGCCAGGCAGCTGGTTTGAGAATTCTTCCCACGGTACGGCTTGCCTCGTGTCGTGTACTCAGATAACGGACAGCCATTCTCATCTGAGCTCATGAAACAGGTTTCCCTGCTGCTAGGATATCAGTGGAGATTCCATTGTGTCCGACATCCCGAAGCCGCTGGCCTTGTAGAAAGGCATAACCAGACACTAAAGACCCGCCTTGCTAAAATCTGTAAAGAGAAAGGGGTCGACTGGATAGTCGCCCTGCCAGTTGCATTATTCTATATGAGAATGGTCGCCCATTCGAGATCAGGACTATCCCCGTATGAAGTGGTCTTTGGCAGACCACCGAATATGTGGGGGACGCCCATCCCTAAGAAAATTACCGATGTTGATTGTAATATGCTGACAGATTATCTTGCCTCCTTGATGTCTGCACTCCAATCATGTCGTTCACAGGTTGCCGCAGCCTTTCCTGACAACACTGATGTAAAGCCACATGATGTCCGTCCCGGAGATACAGTGTTAATTAGGAACTTCGACAGGAAAAGTCCGCTGGAGCCCCGCTGGAAAGAGCCGAAGACCGTCCTTCTTACAACGCGGACCGCTATCAAGGTGGAAGGCCGAAAGGGGTGGATCCACACGAGTCATATTAAAAAATTTAATGAACTGTTGCCAGAAACCGACTCGTCCACCCCCTCCAAAGACTGCCTCGATACTAAAGACTTTAAAGTTACCAAACAAGAGAAAACTCCCCAAGAGGAGTATCGAATGAAACTTCGATCTAGCAAGTCAGACAGTTTAATTTTTTAAGTCCTCCCCTAGGTGAATCGGTTAAATAGTTTCTGACATGTATCCCCTAGATCGAGATAGAGAGAGAGAGAGACAACTCAAGAAACGTACATATTGTAAATCACTCCGCAGTCACTGTATAGTGACGTTATTGATTATGTTTTTTCTAAGTCTTCTGATTATTGTAGCAAGTATATTGCTTCCCATATATTACCCTATCTTCAAGCGTGAACAATCTGCTTATAATGTCACTGCCGAACATTCTTTTAGTGAATTACCTCCCCACGAACTATCTTACAGACTCGCGCTGCGCAACAACACATTCATTAGTATGTTACATCACTCCCATCAGACTAACAATGCTACAAACTGTTGGATATGTGGCTGACTCCCTCCCTACCAGAAATACAAGGGAGTTCTGCCCCTCTTTCCGTACCCGTTCACTCACAATGGCTCCTGTGGTGCATGGTTTAGAATAATTAATTCCTTAGATCCTGATGTCGCTGTTTTTAAAGGGAGCTGGGTTTGGGGAAACTTGAACTTAGTTCTGCTTAATGCCTGTTACCCTGACAAGAAGGGACTTCCCATTAGAATAGGAACGGATCTAGAAAATGAAGTATATGGATTAGGTAATTATACAATTAACCTTATGATTCTTACTGTCGAATCCGAAGCTGCACCAGTTCTCCCTGCTATGTCGGTACTACCAGTTACTGGTGAATTATGTGTCAGTAAGAAGGGTTCAGTACACTTAGGTCATAGTAAATGTACTACTGTGGTCGAATTCAGTGATCAAGGCAAATCTTCCTTTAGAGCTACCCGTCATTCCTACTTTGTTTGTGGCCATACTGCATACATACGCTTACCTCCAGATTGGGATGATACCTGTTACATTGCATTCCTTCTGCCACCTGTTTTCCTAGCCCCTCCTGATTATCACAGAAATACAAATCTAGTAAAGAATAGACTCCGAAGAGATCTCCCGATTGTCGACTATACTGAAACGGCATGGGAGCAATACACAGATTTCAATAAAGGATTCTTTTTCTTCACAGGCCCCGTTCAAAATAGTAAACTAATACGCAGATTAACTAGAACACTTGAAGCAGTAGTGAATGAAACTGCCTCCGCTTTAGGCAACTTAACAGAGGAGCAGTCCGCCATGCGGGTTGTTGTTCTTCAGAATCGTCTTGTTATTGACGTCATCTTGGCAGATAGAGGCGGAGCTTGTAAGGTCATCGGGTCAAGTTGCTGTGTTTTCATTCCAGAAAACGCGCCAACGGTATACCAAGCTATTACACGTCTTCATAAAATTGCAAGTCTGATACATCAGAATCCAGGCACCTGGACTTGGTCCGGTTGGTTCTGGACAACGTTGACCGCTTGGGGATGGAAGAGCCTATCCTTCCTAGGCATTGCCCTTGTCATAGTATTCAGTTGCAGCCTGTGCCTACAGTGTGGGCCAGCGATTTGTGGACTGTGTGCCACATCATGCATTGAACATTCCAGTTTTCTCTCAAAACGTGAGAGGAAGAAAGAAGAGCAAATGATGTTACAAGAACAGACTGATCGATTCATGAGGATCGATATATCATGAAGGGTCCGTAGGGAACAAGGAGGGAATGAGGAAATATACATTTTATGGTCAAGTAATGTTCCCTAACGTGTACCCCACCGTCTCCATGTACCAGCTTAAAGTGCATGTAACTTCCCTCCTGTGCCAGCTATGAAGACGCAAATACATTTGCGTCCAACGTTAACGTGTCCTCTTTCAGACCCACCCTGAATGGGTTGAATATTCCGTTTCTAAGTATGCTATGCCAACGTCTTTTCGTGGTGTACTTTACACGTTTTTCAGCTCTGGCGAAGTAGGCCCTGAATTCTGCCATCGAGCCTTTTTTCTGTTTTCTGACTCCGAAAGCCTCAGCCCAGGCTGTCTCTGTACCCGTGACCTCTGCCTTACTCCCTGTGCGGCTCACGGCGCTTAGCTCAGCCTGCTGCCTGCCAAGACTGAATTCAACCTTCGAATTATCTGTTCCGCTCCTCGAAAATGCATTCCTGCCTACTAGTTTAAGTAAACATTCCCCCAGCTGCAGAGCAAAGGGCCCGGCCTCACTGTCTCCGTGCAAGTAATTCATAGCCTCTGTTACCATGGCAGGCCCATGCCCCTCGCATCTCATGCAGACACTTAGGCGCTTATACACGCACTCACAGTCAGTATAGAATAGCTTCTGCCCCAGAGACCTTTTCCTTCTAGATAATATGGTTCCCAAACATCAGATATCAGATATGATAGAGGTACGAGTTGAACTGACATGCCAGACTTCCGTCTCTTTCCGCCAGTGTAAATGTCAAGTCCCCTGCACCCTCCGGTTTCACGTCAATCACACGTCATGCAGCTGCGCGCGCATCCAGGCCTCTGACATTACAAGATTCTGCTTTGTTGCCACCCACTCGTGACACCTACCTGTGACGTTTCTAGCACACACCTCTATGTTCACGCCTAGTTCACGCCTTCTAATTACGTATCACTACCACATGTGTGTTTTATCTTGTTTCTCTCAGCTGTTACGCCTACTGTATTGGTTTCTATAATGTGACTTAAGTATATAAGCTATGTATTGTCAATAAAATATGGCTCTATCCCTTCCTACACCCCAGTGGTGGTAGGAACATGATATCCGGTTCAAGAACCATTCCTTTTAAGGAATAAAACCCCTAAGAACTCTAACACCACGGACTCTGCCTCTTTCTTTCCGATTGAGTTATTATTGATTAAGTACTTACCTGCATAGAAATTAGGACGGTAAATCAAATATTTACCACATCACAATCGTCCTTCATCATTCACACACCAAACAACTACAAATACTAAACACGACTAGATACGGATAAGTAGTCGTGCTGAGTATTAGGTCTGCTGCAATATGTACAATTATATATACAATTTTTACAATAATTTTACAAGTGTAGATCAAAATGAATTAACAGAGTCAAAATACATAATCACAAATAATGTATCCAACAATTTATAACCGGTAATGTGGCAATATGTTCACACTACGGGAAGAATCAAAAAGGGAGCAGACACTGGACATGAAGCGGCCTACGCGTTTCAAATCCCTATAGTTTGGAAGGTATTCTCATTAGGGCCAGGTAGCTCTAGGGAGAAAGAAAAGAAAATATTATAGTTTACATCTTAAAAGACTTAAAAAACCAAGAAGCTCGAGTACAGAGCCACCCAAGGTTCCTTCTGCTTACCACTATGGAGAAAATCCGAGAGAGGGGTAACACCTGTGTGACAACGAAATACAATAAAGACTACATAAGTAAAGGGAAGTGTTAGACGAGTGCTTTGTGTTGTTGTCATTCGACAAGACATTTACCTTATGTGTGTGCGGTGGCCACGTAGCTGTACAATTCTAGTCAAAGAGTTGGCGGCGAGATGACACTGGGTGGCCTGGAGAAAAAGAGACAATATCCATTTTTTGTGGACTTAAGCCAGGTGATGGAGTTTGTAGTCGGGCAATGGGCTGAGGTTCTTACCGGGGGATCTGGAGTGGTCACGTCCAAGTACAGGAGCATAAATTTGAAGAATCGGACCTCGTTGGTTTTCAGCCTCTAACGGGAAAGACAAATAATAAAGGCTTCTTAGGTCAGCGTTCAGTGTAAAGATGAACAAGGTTCTTCGATTGGGCCTGGTCGGACTAGAGCTTACCGGTATGGAGCCAAGGATGTAATCGAAAAAGTCACCGGCGTCTCCGACAGCACTAGTCTCTCGCACACGCGTGGAGTGTGGTACGGTTTACAAAGCTTCTCTATATGTAGTGCTTGATTGCGCATGCGTGAAGTCTTACGAAACGGTGACTTCTGTTTGTCAGATGGAAAACTGAAAGTCGTACAGGCAGAAAGGAGAGACCCTCTTACAATTTATATATCTCTGATATCTCGTTAAGCCCTCTGACTGCTGTGTCGAATTTGACAATTAGATAGGCTTCTCTTCTTGAGAGTTTTTGATCCATATCTCCTCCTCGTGGATCCTTTTCAATGCAGGAGATCACTGTCCATTTAATATCACTCATCAGATGTTTGCAACGTTTCCAGTGGTTAACCAATGGAGCAGTTTCAATTCCGTTCTTTATCCTGGATTTGTGTTGAGTGATTCGAATTTCTTGATTGGTCTTCCCGATATAAAGTAGTCCGCATGGACAGATGATGCCGTAGACTACGTACTTGGTTTTACAGTTGCTGAAACTGTCATGTTTCCACGAGATCCCCTGATATTGAAACAGTGATCCCTCGATGGTTAATTCGCAACAGAGACACGTTCCACATTTGTGATGGCCTGTAATGGGGGACAATCCCAACATCTGTCTTAAGGACGGCTGTTTGTTTGTTTTTATTCCAGCTCTTATTAAATGATTAGCCACGCTGTTCTCTTTTTTGAAGGCGAACAGTGGAGGATTTTGTAGGCTGGCGTCCAAGTTTTTTACGAGATGCCAATTTTGCGTGATGATTTTTTTAAGATTATTGGCATTTGGGCAGTAGGTGGTTACACAGACTTGCCTGTTGGAGATAGGTTTATTTTTTCTTTCTAACAGACTGTCCCTCGGGGTCCATCTGGCCCTTTTCATGGAATTACGGACTAGTTTTTTAGGGTAACCCCTGTCGCACAATTTGGAAACCAAATTTTCAGCGTGAAGTTTGTAGTCCTCATTTGAGGTGCAATTTCTACGAATTCGTAGAAATTGCCCATAAGGCAAATTTTCTTTTAAACTCCGCGGGTGGTTGCTAGAGAAAAGTTATGCCTTATTCCAGTCAGTGGGCTTAGTGAAAAGGGATGTGGCCAATGTCCCTTCCAGTGGAAAAACTTCAACATCCAGAAAAGAAATTTTTGTAGCTGAGTGCGATATGCTGAATTGTATGTCCAGTGTTCTAGCATTAAGCCAATTGTAAAACGACATGAGAGCTTCTTCTCCCCCAGTCCAAATCATGAAGACATCGTCTATAAAACGCCACCATGTGGCGATGTATTCTTTGAAAGGATTATTATTGTGGATGTATTTGTCCTCATAGAGTGACATAAATAATACTGCCAACTCCGGGGCGAAGGGGCACCCCATTGCAACCCCCTTCGTTTGGAGGTAGAATTCATTTCCGAAACTGAAATAGTTCTTTTTTAAGGCAAATGAAGCCAAATCGACTAGGAATTTTGTGGGTACCTGGACGGTTCTGGGTCGTAGATCTCAAAAATATTCCAGTACAGCCACAGCTTCATCCTGTGGTATTTGTGTGTAGAGCTGTGTGACGTCCAGTGTTACAAGCAGATCTTTTTCCTTTTCAAATTTTAATCCTTCCAACTTGGTGATAAAGTCCGTTGTATCCTTCAGGTAAGAAACAACGAGGTCCATGAACTGTTTCAAAAAACAGTCGACGTACTTTGCTATCGGTTCCAACAGGGAGTCACACCCCGCCACAATGGGTCTACCTGGTGGCTTCGTTTGATGTTTATGGACCTTGGGGAGGACGTAAAATAGAGGTATTTTAGGATGTTTATTACGTAGATATTCCAGCTCTTTGGGGCCTAAAAAACCTGCCTCAAAACCTTCTTGTAAGATGGGAAATAGAAGGTTTTGGAATTCCAACGTAGGGTCTTTTGTGATCTTACGATAACACGTCTGGTCGTTAAGCTGCCTCATTATTTCGGCTGTGTAGTCATTGGTGTCCCAAATGACAATCGAACCGCCCTTGTCGGCTTGTTTGATGGTAATTGAATTGTCATTTTTTAACGTAGAGAGGGCATTTGTTTCATCTTTAGAAATATTAAATTTGACGAACTTTTTTTGTTTCTCCATGTCCGAGATAGCGGAAAGGACAGTTCTTTCGAAGATTACTACTTCCTTAGGTACTTTATTCCCTGGGGGACAGAAAGTTGATTTTTTGCGTAGTCCTGTGACTTCTGTCGGTGTGGAAGAGGGATTGTCAGCGAAAAACATAGTGAGGCGTAATTTTCGACAAAATTCGATGAACTCAGTCCTCATCTTGACAAAATCCGTTTTTTTAGATGGTACGAACGATAATCCTTTAGATAAGATACTTTCCTCAGCTGTTGTTAGATTTCTGTTTGAGAGATTGAAAATTGGAGAGACTGCTAGTTTTTGTATTGTTTTTGGCGGGTGGTCATCTCCCAGGCTGGTTGTAACGTTGTCTCCCTCTGGAGCTCGTTTAGCCCCTTCCTAAAAAAGAATTCGACGACTGTCCCTGAGGCTGTTGCATCTGGTTCCATTTGCGATTTTTGTTTGGTCGACTGTTATTTATATCGCTGTCGTCTCCTGAGGATGAGGTGTCCGAAAATGTTATGAACTTGTTGCGGGATCTGCCCCTATTATCAGACAAGTATCTTCTTGAATCCGCCTTGGTAAAAAAATCGGACTGAAGGAACGGATATACGTTCTCAATTCTGAAATTCTTTTTGTCTTTCTCAAATTGATTATTTTTTTGAGTTATGGTGAAGTCCTTGAATTCCTGGATTTCTTTGTCCACTTTTTCAAGTAAACCCTTGGAATCCGTCAGGGTTTGGTTGTTACTAATTTCCTCCTCTAGTTTTGCGATTTCCTCGAGTTCAGCTTTTGAAATCCTAACCGCTGTTTCAATAGTAAGGACCATGAGGTCCCTACTACATTTGGTTTCTATACAACTAAACCCTTTCTTGAACACCGGATCTTCCGTGAATATAACAGGGATGTTTTTTATTTGCAGTCCTCCTGGGATAGTGCCTTCACGGAGGTGTTTTAACAGAAAATGTCCGTGCAAGTCCGTGCGTATTTGTTTCTTTTTTAATCTTAGGAGTCTATCAGATTCGTTCTGGGAGGTTGCTGTAGTGCTTAGGGAAACTGATGAAGAAATGGGTGGATCACTCAAAAGATTCTTGATGTGGTTCTCACTATATGCAAAGGTGTCCTCCTCTGCCATATCTTTTATAATGAGACGTGTTAAAAATTGATGCTTGTGACGTATAACATAAAAACAAGAAATGTGCAACACAAATCAGGTGTACAAAGAAAGGGAAAAGCCTCCACCAAAGAGAAAAGGAGGGGGAATTTTACCCCTTGTACCCCTTGTACCTACCGATAGTAGGATTTACCAAAACCTCGCGAGACTGCTCCCGCTATGATCAACCTGAAAACAACCGGGGTTGGCCCTAAATCAGCAAGGCTGGGCCACAATCTGTAATCAACAAAAAACAAGTGCCTATACTGATAGTATTTTCAAGAAGTGGTCAAACTTCTTGAAAATACTATCAGTATAGGCACTTGTTTTTTGTTGATTACAGATTGTGGCCCAGCCTTGCTGATTTAGGGCCAACCCCGGTTGTTTTTATGTTATACGTCACAAGCATCAATTTTTAACACGTCTCATTATAAAAGATATGGCAGAGGAGGACACCTTTGCATATAGTGAGAATATATAAATTGTAAGAGGGACTCTCCTTTCTGCCTGTACGACTTTCAGTTTTCCATCTGACAAACAGAAGTCACCGTTTCGTAAGACTTCACGCATGCGCAATCAAGCACTACATATAGAGAAGCTTCGTAAACCGTACCACACTCCACGCATGTGCGAGAGACTAGTGCTGTCGGAGACGCCGGTGACTTTTTCGATTACATCCTTGGCTCCGTACCGGTAAACTCTAGTCCGACCAGGCCCAATCGAAGAACCTTGTTCATCTTTACTCTGAACGCTGACCTAAGAAGCCTTTATTATTTGTCTTATTTGTTAGAGGCTGAAAACCAACGAGGTCCGATTCTTCAAATTTATGCTCCTGTACTTGGACGTGACCACTCCAGATCCCCCGGTAAGAACCTCAGCCCATTGCCCGACTACAAACTCCATCACCTGGCTTAAGTCCACAGAAAATGGATATTGTCTCTTTTTCTCCAGGCCACCCAGTGTCATCTCGCCGCCAACTCTTTGACTAGAATTGTACAGCTACGTGGCCACCGCACACACATAAGGTAAATGTCTTGTCGAATGACAACAACACAAAGCACTCGTCTAACACTTCCCTTTACTTATGTAGTCTTTATTGTCTTTCGTTGTCACACAGGTGTTACCCCTCTCTCGGATTTTCTCCATAGTGGTAAGCAGAAGGAACCTTGGGTGGCTCTGTATTCGAGCTTCTTAGTTTTTTAAGTCTTTTAAGATGTAAACTATAGAATTTTCTTTTCTTTCTCCCTAGAGCTACCTGGCCCTGATGAGAATCCCTTCCAAACTATAGGGATTTGAAACGCGTAGGCCGCTTCATGTCCAGTGTCTGCTCCCTTTTTGATTCTTCCCGTAGTGTGAACATATTGCCACATTACCGGTTATAAATTGTTGGATACATTATTTGTGATTATGTATTTTGACTCTGTTAATTCATTTTGATCTACACTTGTAAAATTATTGTAAAAATTGTATATATAATTGTACATATTGCAGCAGACCAAATACTCAGCACGACTGCTTATCCGTATCTAGTCGTGTTTAGTATTTGTAGTTGTTTGGTGTGTGAATGATGAAGGACGATTGTGATATGAATGAATTTAGTATGTATTTGGGATTTTAACGTTTTCACTGTTTTTTGTCCATCATTTCTTTAGTGTGTTTAAAAAAATGTGGCTTCAGTTCAATTGTATATGATTAAAACAAATATACCCTTTCTTCTTCTTTTGACCTAGATGATAAAAATAAAAAGCAATTTATAAGCATACCCCAGCTCTGAAGAACCCTCTTTGTTCTGGTAGTCAAACTTCTTGAAAATACTATCAGTATAGGCACTTGTTTTTTGTTGATTACAGATTGTGGCCCAGCCTTGCTGATTTAGGGCCAACCCCGGTTGTTTTCAGTTTGCTGTGATTGCACAGTGCGGATGCTTGTCCGCACTGTGCAATCATCGCGAACGGCACCTTGCACAGGAAAGCGGTCCCTTCTTTCCCTTTTCTGCAGCTCGAGTATATTTTTACTCGAGCGACAGCTTTCTCAACGCGAACAAGCTGTTTCTCATCGCCAGCGGTCTTGAGCATATGCAACCACTTGCAATGAGAAACCTGACCACCACGCGTTGAGCAATCTCGCCGGAATGTTCATTTTCCATGCTCGCGGTCACCAACTTGATGTTGACGATCGCAAACAAGGAAAAATCTTGCCAGGAGGTTGATTTTTCTTGCTCGCGGTCACCAACTTGACATTGACGATCGCAGGCGAGGAATCGGCGCAAATTTTTTCAGAACTCCGCGAGCTCCGCGTAACGCGGAGTGCGGGAAACTTCGCAAACTCCGCGAGCAGAGCGTAGTTCCCCGCCCAGAGTTAATAAAGACACAGCAGGGAGAGCCCTGTGAACTATGAACATATAGACACAGCGGGTGAGCCCTCACTCACACTGTCTACTCATAGGCACAGCATGAGGGAGTGATATGCACTATGTACATATAGACAAATTGGAGCCAGCCCTATGCACTATGTACATATAAGATACCATGGAGAGAACCCTGTGCACTATGAAGATATAGACACAGCGGGAAGAGGTTTGTGCACTATGTACATAAAGACACTGTGGGGAGATCCCTATGCACAATGTACATATAGACATAGTAGTCAAGCCCAAGCATGCACTGTGGACATATAGAGTCAGCGGGGAGAGCCTTATGAAGTATGTACATATAGGCACAGCAGGGAAAGTCAATGCACATGCTGTGTACAAATTGACACAGAGGCAGAGCCCTTTGCACTTTGTACATATAGATGCAGTGGATGTTATGTTATGTTATGTTATGTTAAATATTATTTATTCAGCGCACGTACGCCCGTGTGCTTCATGTCGCTATCGAAGTTTGTGGGAACACAGCATAACACTTAAAAGTACATTTGCGCAAGGGTACGTCTCACACCTATTTAGGAATAAGCCTGTCTAAAAAGCCAACTTTTAAAGGTTTGTCTAAAAGTGAGAAGAGTGTTACACTGTCTTAAAGATAATGGGAGGGTATTCCATAAGGAAGCGGCAAGATAATGAAAACCGCTGTCACCCTGACGTTTTTTCTTAAATGGGGGGACCCTTAAAAGATCTTGATGGGCTGAACGAAGATTACGTGAGGGGGTATATTTACATATCAGATTCTTTATGAATTTAGGGCTCTTGCCCTGCAAAGCTTTAAAAATAATGCAGCCGGCTTTAAATGCAACTCTCTGGGCTACCGGCAGCCAGTGCAGATTTTCCAATTCTGGTCTAATGGATTGCCATTTAGGTTGTTTACTTATGAGCCTGGCTGCCTGGTTCTGGACATACTGTAATCTCTTAAACTGACCTACTGGGAGGCCTAAATAAAGGCTATTAGAAAAATCAAGCCGAGAGAGCACCAAAGCGATGATTACCTGAATCAGCGCTGAGTGAGTTAGAAAACGGGCAATTTTCTTTATTTTTCTCAGTTGGAAAAAGCTGGATGAGACTACCATCCCTATATGGTTTTTAAGCGATAGATCCTCACTAACAGTCACCCCCAAGCTCTTCACAGTGTGGGATTTAGTGGGAGGAGTTCCCATGTCAGATGGCCAGAATTGGGGTCCCCAGCTAGTTTCACTTTTCCCGGGCAAGATAAGTTCTGTCTTGCCCGGGTTGAGCTTAAGGTGGTTCAGATTCATCCATCTCTGGATATGGGACATAGTTTTTTGAAATTCAGCCACTGCATCAGGGGAGTCCAGAGAGAAAACGAGTTGCAGGTCGTCTGCATAATTAAAAATTTTAACTTTGTGGCTTATCAAAGAATTCAATAGAGGGCGTAAATACAAATTAAAAAGTAGCGGGGACAAAGACGATCCTTGCGGAACTCCACAGGTAGAGACAGTTTTTGAGGCTGTAAACGTCCCCAATCTAACGGATTGAGAACGGTCAGAAATAAAAGATTTCATCCAACTCAAGGCAGGGCCCCTGAGGCCAGCCTGCTCGACACGGTTGACAAGAATAGAAAAGTCAACCGTGTCGAACGCGGCCAACAAATCCAGGAGCACCAATGCTTGGTGAGCGTCTCTGTCTGCGTTGGATCTCAGGGTGTTCTGGACCACCAGTATCACTGTCTTGGTTGAGTGGCATGGGTGAAAACCTGCCTGATTCGGTTCCAGATATTCAGTAGATTCAATAAAATTTGAAAGACAGATAGAGACAGGGGCTTCCAGAATTTTTGATAAATAGGGTAAAAGGGAAATCGGCCTATAATTTGTGAGATCATATGGGTCCATACCAGATTTTTTTTGGTTAAAGGAATCGGCAGAGCATGCTTAAACCGACTAAGTACCTTGCCTTGTACAAGTGAGTCATTCAATAAAGGGAAAATACTTTGAGGGATAGCACGTCCTATTTCTTTGAAGATATAGGGCGGGCAAATATCATCAGGAGATCCAGATTTGACACGGATGAGAAGATCAGAAAAGGTTTTGGACTCAATGGGGGAAAAAGTGTCTAGTGTGGAGGGGTTATAAAATATATCATCTATTGGATAGAGTCCATACATGTACTGTGTACATATAGACAGGGCAGAGAGAGCCCTGTGCACTCTATACATATAGACTCAGTGGGAGAGCCCACAAACACAATGCCCACATAAAGACACAGTGGGGAGAGCCATATGCACGATGTACAGAAGGACACAGCGAGGAGAGCCCAGGCATAGACTGTGCACATATAGACACAGCGGGTAGAGCCCACAAACACAATGCCCACATATAGCTACAGCGGGGAGAGCACTGTGCACTATGTACATATAGACACAGCGGGGAGAGCCCTGTGCACTATGTACATATAGACACAGCGGGTAGAGCCCACAAACACAATGCCCACATATAGACACAGCGGGGAGAGCCCTGTGCACTATGTACATATAGACACGGCGGAGAGAGCCCTGTGCACTATGTACATATAGACACAGCGGGTAGAGCCCACAAACACAATGTCCACATATAGCTACAGCGGGGAGAGCACTGTGCACTATGTACATATAGACACAGCGGGGAGAGCCCTGTGCACTATGTACATATAGACACAGCGGGTAGAGCCCACAAACACAATGTCCACATATAGCTACAGCGGGGAGAGCACTGTGCACTATGTACATATAGACACAGCGGGGAGAGCCCTGTGCACTATGTACATATAGACACTGCGGGGAGAGCCCTGTGCACTATGTACATATAGACACAGCGGGGAGAGCCCTGTGCACTATGTACATATAGACACCGCGGGGAGAGCCCTATGCACTATGTACATATAGACACAGCGGGGAGAGCCCTGTGAACTATGTACATATAGACAAAGCGGGGAGAGCCCTGTGCACTATGTACATATAGACACAGCGGGGAGAGCCCTATGCACTATGTACATATAGACCCAGCAGGGAGGGCCCTATTCACTACGTATATATAGGCACAGTGGGGAAAGCCCTGTGTACATAAAGACACAGCAGGGAGGGCCCTATGCACTATTTACATATTGACACAGCGGGGAAAGCCCAGGCATAGACTGCTTACATATGGACACAGCGGGTAGAGCCCACAAACACAATGTCCACATATAGACACAGCGGGGAGAGCACTGTGCACTATGTACATATAGACACAGCGGGGAAAGCCCTGTGCACTATGTACATATAGACACAGCGGGGAGAGCACTGTGCACTATGTACATATAGCTACAGCGGGGAGAGCACTGTTGTAGGAGAGTAGGGTCTGCTATCCTATGGTCACCCCAATTTTTGCTTTTTGCTTCACTGGTTTTCGACTTACTGAGGCTGTGGGCCTGCTAATCAGACCCCCAGCCTGCTGTTCTCTCTCTAAATTTATGATACATGTGCTATAGGTACATACCACAATTGGAAATGGACTCCTTGTCAGCCCCTGTACCATGCACTACAGGTGCTCAGGGCATAGGTGCCACCAAGGCCTACCAGGGGCTGAAGCATAGCTTTTGCCACCCCTGGCTGGTTCTTAAATTGACACAACTGGCTGATCACTCAGCTGGGGCAAGTGGGTGTAATCACCCCTTGCTTAGATATAGTATACCTATATCTAAACCTATACCTGGACACATATATAGCCTGTAAGCCACTCCTATGAAAGGCCTCATCAATCCTGGAGGCAGAGTGCGTGGTTTTATGTGAGATGGTGCTCTGGCATGAGCTGAGCCTGTCTGCAGCTGTCGGGAACAACTCCCTAAGCTGATCCGGGATAATGCCATACCATATACTCTTAAGCGCCTTATAATCCTCGCGGTTATATAGCAACTTTGGTTTGGCTTTATCAAAACATGTCGTGTAAGGTGTCATACGAATTGGAATACTACCCCCTCGCCAGTTCTGGTGACGGGGGTAGCATTCCACCCTTCTAGAGGGAGAAGACATGTTACTTTACTGAAACGCGGTTGATTTAAAATGAGCCTCAGATCCACAAAATGGATGCCCCTGCCACAGTCACGGGTCTGGCCTCCTGCTGCTGACCGAAACCCGGCAGAGGAGGCCTGGACAAAGAGTTTCCTGTCACAGGGCGGTGTCAAACCACCTGTTAGACCTGGCACCTTGGCGTGAGTCTCCCTTCCACTTTTTGCTGATGTGCCTCCGATGTTTTGCTGGTTTTCCGATACTCAGGGCACTGCGCCACGGCTGATCCGTGCCGCAGTGCAAGTGCTCCCTACTGTAAACTGTATATACGATTGGTATCCCTGATTGGTGCATTGGATTTACTGTTAGTCCCTAGTAAAGCGCACGAGAGAGTGCCGGGGCCTGTAGGTGCCAATACTGCTGGTGGGCCTGCAGCGCTGGTTGCGCCACCCACCGAAGCAGCCGTAAAGATGTGTCTGGGAACTGCGACCGCAGAACCCGCGTGCGGTCTCGTACTGTCACGCTAGCTGGGCAAGTGTCCCCACTTGCCAGCCCCGACCCTTCCCTTGACTACATATTAGTCACCCCTATGGTAGGCCTGCGGGCAGGGTGCATTGTAGGTGTAAGGTAGGACAAGCCCTGATGTGCGTGGCATGTCCTGGTAGTGACTTACAACGAAGACCGTATTTCACTACTGAAGGCTACCTGCTCCATTAGGCCAGACTGAGCTGCGAGGATTATTACACCCTATAATCCCCGCAGGCTCAAGGAGCATGGTAGTGAGTCATGTTTAGTATGCCTGAACTCAGGATAATGAGATATTTCTTGTAGGCAAGGTTATTTCAGTATCCTGGGTTTGCAAATGCTACTTTTAGAAAGTTAGCAATTGCTTGCCTAACCGTTTCAGTTGCCTCTGCCAGTATGTGTATCCGACTGTCTGGGATGTGTGAGTGACAGGGCTGGAGGGATGACAGGTGGTGAATGCGCAGATTACACCTTAGTGGGAGGTAGGAGTGCCTCTTGACTCGAACTGTCACTGTGCTCGGCCACCACAATGCTGGCTCCACCCTCCTGGGGAGCGGCGGATGACTCTGCCGGCACCTGGCCCAGGAAGGGCGAAGCCCCAACAACAAGGTACTCTGGCCACCCCTGTCCGGACAATGCTGGCTCCACCTCCTGTGGGGCGTCTGATGCGCCTACCCCTCGCACTGAAAGCAGAAGTCGGAGTACACCCGCCGGGGTACTCCAGAACTGAGAGTGGCTATGCAAAGGCCCCCCTGGCCTGCGAGAACAAAAGAATTGGCCTATAAAAGACGGAGCCCTGCTCCTTGAAAATTAGATCCGGTTTGGGCCACAGAAAGACTCTGCCCTACGAGAAGGACCGTGAGAGACAAGGAAGGGTGCTGCCTCTTGCCTGTGTCTGGTGCCTTGCTGCTGAAGGAGAGGAAGACAATAAGACTACGAAAAGACTTTTGTGCCACTTGTGCCAAACTCTGCAAAAAGATCTCCAAGGGCTTGCAACTGAACTTGCCCCCTGACCAGCGTCCCAGGACCAGTGGACGCTACCCCCCTTGGAAGAAAGCGACTGCGGGTGCTGACCATCGCCGCAGCATCGACAAAGAGGAATCTCCTCTAAGGTATCCACACCCTCCCGACCACCGTGACCGGGGCCCAAAGCAACAGCGGAAGCAAAGTGAGGACCAGCAGCCGCTGGCCCGAACATCGTGACCACAACTGCACCAGGAGCCCGAGAGCAAAGCAAAGGAGGACCCGTCCGGTCCGAGCTATCGAGGTGGCTGCATAGCGAGCAGTCGCTCACCTGCAAGGACAGGCAGTTGCCCTACGAGAATCCACAAGGTCGGTAGCCTGCCCGACAGCCCAGCTGTGAGCCACAGCTGCACCGGCATTTGGCTGGGTACGTCCTGCACTTGGGGACCGTACTGCCACTTGTCACCGCCGCACAGCCGCCGTCTCCAAGGTCGGAGCGGGCGATAAGGAGAGGACCGTGCCGCCACAGAGCACCGCTGCCCCGGACGACCAGTGACCTGCTCGGCCGAAGAGCCGCAACGATCAGCGACACCGGGAAGGCAACGCGACGTGGGACAGATCCCCTGGAAGCCGCCGGCTCCACAAAGAACTTTGGTTAACACCGGCCTACGGGCCTCAAAAGAACTGCGATAAGAACTGTGGTAACCTGAATCTAATATCCTGCAACCGTATCCATAAAGTTATTGACTGTATTCCCAAGCCTGCGTAAAATCTATATAAAGAGATATATTTTTACAAGAATACAGTCTGGTCTCGTTGTGTGGTGGGTTGGTTGTAAAGGTGTACTGTTGCAAGTGTTTAACCCTATGTGCCCCAAAGATTAGCCTGCGACTGCTTAAGCCACACTACCTAGAGGGTAAGCAGAGGTTGTCTGGAAGGTAACCCTCAGCCCTGACGAGGAAGAGAGAGTCCCTGCTTGTCTCCAGTGTTGCACTGCGCCAACTAGAGCCTCCCCCTTCCTACATTGGACGCAGCGGTGAGGATTTCGAATTTACACTTGCGATAGTTATACCCGAGCTTCTGACCACTACACAAGGATTACGGTACAGTTACTAAACCACAGACTTTGCTTTTTGAAAGAAGATTCCGAGTGCAGAAGCCATGCCGGGCACAAAGAACCTGGATGGAGCGGAGTCCACGACCTCCGAGGTGTTGGAGATAGAATGGGACGCCGCAAAGCTGGACAAATACTCAAAGATGGAGCTGAAGTTTTTTTGTAGGAAACTAAAGGTTCCGCACGCTGGTTGCAAAAACAAGCCGGAGCTCTACAAGGCCCTGAAAGCCTGGGTGGAGTCCAGAAAGACCCCGGAAGAGCAAGACGTCCTCGCCGAGCAGAATACGACGGAGGAGCAGAATGCGCTTGGGGATCTGATCGATCTGGAAAGGCAAGACAGCGAGCACAGCTTGGGTAAAGGCCTGTCGCCAGAGGAGCTGGCGGACAGGAAAGAAACCCGGAATCACGAAAGGAAGTTGGCAGAATTGAAAATCCAGCTGGAGCTGGAAACAAAAAGAATGGCGCTGGAAGAACGAAAGCACCAAATGAATTACGAAATCAAGATGAGGGAGATGAGTCTCAAGGAGAGAGACTTGGATCGGCCTCCCTCTGGTGGCAGCACATCGCCAGTGCAGGTAGAGTCAAGAGTGCATATCCCGAAGGACGTAGTCAAGGAGTTCTTTAAGGGGGATGACATAGGACAATGGTTTAGGGCATATGGGGTAGCCATGTCCTCCCACCGGGTCCCTGACAAGGATTGGGGAGCGGGGTTGTGGGGAAGGTTCCTTAGCGAAGGGAGAGATACCTTGCTAGATTTGCCCGTTGAGAATCAGAGGTCCTATACCCACATGAAAGAAGCTTTGTTGAACAGGTACGGGCTTACCCCTGAAATGTATAGACAGAAGTTTAGGGGATGTACTAAGCGGCCTGGGAATACGTATGTGGAGTATGTGACTTACTTTTGCAGAGCGCTGGATGGTTGGGTGAAAGGTAACAAAGTTAATGATTTTCAAGGTCTCTTTGATTTAATTGCATGGGAGCACTTGTCTGATCACTGTTTTCCTGAGTTACGCCAACACCTGATCGATAGCAAGCTGTCCAACCCGAGGAAGCTTGCTGAGGAGGCGGACCGCTGGCTCAGCACCAGGGTCCACAAGGGTCCCGTGGGAGATTCCGCCAAGAGTGGGCAGGGTCCCCAGCAGAAGAGTGGGGGGGACAAGGGGGGAAAACAGAAGGGGTTCCAAAAAGGCCCCCAAAGTAGTTCCCAAGGGAATCCGCAGCAGGGTTCTCAGCCTCCCCCACCCCCGAAGCAGAACGGGGCCCCGACAGGTAAACCTGTTCCAAAGGGGCCCTTCAATTGTTTCAAATGTGGCGAGCCTGGGCACATATCCAGTGACCCCAAGTGTCGCCTATTTGGAAAAACCGCACCCACTGGTGCTCCGCCCCGACAAGTGACTAGCGTTCACCTGGGAGAAGAAATGATGGTCCCGGGGGGTGGAGATCCCGTTCACATGACCCTGGTCTCGTTAGGAGACAGTGAGATGATCCCTACGAACTACCTGCCCTCTAACACTAAGAAATATGGGCAGGTGGTGATCATCAATGGCAAGGAAGCTGAGGCTCTTAGAGACACAGGAGCCAGCGTGACTGCGGTAAGGCAGCACCTGGTGTCTCAGGAGCAGGTTGTACCCCATGCCTACTGTAGGGTTATCAACGCTGATAATTCTGAGAGTCAGTGTCCGATGGCTCAAGTTCCCTTCGAGTGGGGGGGGGTCTCTGGTACTCTGCAGGTCTGTGTGAGAAAAACCATGCCTGTTGACTGTTTGCTAGGGAACGACTTGGAGCACTCCCCTTGGGAAAAGGTGGAGAAAACGACTCATCTGCGGATGGTGGGTCTGCCTGACTGGGCGTGCGTGACCACCCGGTCGATGGCAGCCAGTAAGGGTGATAGAGAGGTCCTGGGGCCTGATGGAGAGGCCCAGGAACCGGCCTTAGGGAGAAGGCGCAGGGGGCGCGGGAAACCGGCCCCGGAAGTTCCTACGGTCCAGGAGGAGGCAGACCTTGAGGGGGATGCCCTGGAGCCTACAGGGGAACAGATCGCTGAACTGGGGGACCTGCCTGAGCTGACCCATTGGCAGCAAGAAGGAGGACCCTCCAGGGAGGAGTTCTGCAGGGAGCAGAAAGAATGCCCTTCTCTCGTGGGTATGCGGCAGCAGGCTGCAGACCAGGCCAATGGTGTTCAGGCCAAAACACATTACGTGTACTGGGAGAACGACCTCCTGTATTCGGAGCCTAAGGCTGCTGAACCTGGGTCAGCCCGTGTGCTGGTGGTACCCCAGAAGTTCAGAGCCTTCCTACTGGGTCTGGCTCATGATGTGCCTTTAGCAGGACATTTGGGGATGGACAAGACCTATGACAGGCTTGTCACCCACTTTTACTGGCCCCAAATGCATAAGAGTTCAGATGCTTATTGCAGAACCTGTCCGACTTGCCAGGCAAGTGGGAAGACGGGAGGGAAGAACAAGGCTCCCCTCCAACCCTTCCCTGTGGTCGGTACGCCATTCCAGAGAGTGGGTATTGACATCGTTGGGCCTCTGGACCCCAAGACAGCCATGGGCAACAGGTTCATCCTGGTCTTGGTGGACCATGCCACCCGGTACCCTGAAGCCATTCCTCTGAGGACAGTGACGGCTCCCGTGGTGGGGCGTGCACTGATGGGAATTTTCTCACGAGTAGGATTCCCTCTAGAGGTGGTGAGCGACAGGGGGACCAACTTCATATCGAAATATATGAAGTCCCTTTGGCAGGAGTGTGGCGTAACGTACAAGTTCACCACCCCCTACCATCCCCAAGGTAACGGGTTAGTTGAAAGATTCAACCGAACCCTCAAAGGCATGACCATGGGCCTAGAAGGTCCGATGAGGCGTAAGTGGGACGTCCTCTTACCATGCCTGCTGTTTGCCTATCGCGAGGTACCACAGAAGTCCCTAGGGTTCAGCCCCTTTGAACTGCTGTACGGCCACCCCGTGAGAGGACCCCTGAGTTTGGTAAAGGAAGGCTGGGAGCAATCTCCCAGGAAACCTCCCCAGAATGTATATAGCTACATGCTGGCCTTCAGAAATCAAACCAGACGCTTCAGACAACTTGCCGAGGCAAATCTGGAAGCGAGCCAGGAAGAAATGAAGCGGTGGTACGATCAGAATGCCACTCTGGTCGAGCTTCAGCCTGGACAGGAGGTGTATGTCCTAGCCCCAGTGGAGCCCTGTGCCCTTCAAGATAAGTGGACAGGACCATTTGAGGTTGTGGAGCGGAAGAGCCCCGTGACATACTTGGTGGACATGAAGACGCCCAGGAACCCTTTGCGGGTCCTACATGTCAACCGCCTCAAGCCCCACTTACGAAGGTCCGAAGTGGGCATGTTGTTGGCAACCGATGACGGAATGGAGGAGGAGTCAGAGCCTCTCCCGGACCTCTTGGTGGCCTGTGAGAAGGATGGGTCAGTGGATGGAGTTAACCTCTCACCCTCCCTGACCGCCGAACAACAGGAGGATTGCCGCCAGTTGCTGGGGCAGTTTCCAGACCTGTTCTCCCTGGTTCCGAGTGTCACAGATTGGTGCGTCCATGATGTGGACACTGGAGACAGCTTACCGGTGAAGCATAAGGCTTACCGGGTAACTGACAGGGTACGGGCCTGCATCAAGGAGGAGGTCTCCAAGATGCTTGCCCTCGGGGTGGTTGAGTCTTCCAGCAGTCCTTGGTCCAGCCCCGTGGTCTTGGTTCCGAAGGCTGCTGCGCCGGGAGCCACACCCGAACTCCGGTTCTGTGTGGACTACAGAGGACTCAATTCAGTCACGAAGACTGACGCGCACCCCATCCCCAGAGCTGACGAGCTCATTGATCGGCTAGGGGCTGCCCGGTTCCTCAGCACGTTTGATTTAACGTCTGGGTACTGGCAGATCGCCTTGACCGATGGGGCAAAGGAGAGGTCGGCATTCTCTACCCCAGATGGGCATTTCCAGTTCCGGGTTATGCCATTTGGAATGAAGAATGCCCCTGCCACCTTTCAGAGATTGGTCAACCAGGTGCTGGCTGGACTGGACGAGTTCAGTGCCGCCTACCTGGATGACATCGCGGTGTTCAGCGGCACCTGGCCCGAACACCTGCGACACCTCTGGGAAGTGTTGATGGCCCTGCGCAGAGCAGGCCTCACAATCAAGGCAAGCAAGTGCCAGATTGGGCAGGGTTCAGTGGTGTACTTGGGACACCAAGTTGGGAGTGGCAAGGTAGCCCCCTTGCAGCCCAAAATCGAAACCATCCTGGCTTGGGAACCCCCCAAAACCCAGACTGCAGTGAGAGCCTTCCTGGGGCTCACTGGGTATTACAGGAGGTTTGTCAAGGGCTATGGCACGATCGTGACCCCCTTGACAGAGCTGACTTCGAAGAAGCAGCCCAGGAATGTGATTTGGACTGACACCTGTCAGAAGGCTTTTGACACCCTGAAGACTGCCATGTGCACGGCGCCCGTGCTCCTGGCCCCAGATTTCTCCAAGGAGTTCATTGTGCAAACAGACGCTTCAGAGCATGGTGTAGGGGCTGTTCTTTCACAGATGACTGAGGAGGGCTTTGACCAACCCGTAGCCTTCATAAGTCGGAGGTTACTTCCACGGGAAAGTAGGTGGAGTGCAATAGAGCGTGAAGCATTTGCTGTGGTCTGGGCGCTGAAGAAGCTAAGACCCTACTTGTTTGGGTCTCACTTCCGAGTTCAGACGGACCACAGGCCCCTCAGATGGTTGATGCAAATGAGGGGTGAGAACCCGAAACTGTTGAGGTGGTCCATTTCTCTACAGAGTATGGACTTTACGGTGGAACACCGCCCTGGCACCGATCACGCCAACGCTGACGGTCTGTCCAGATTTTTCCCCCTTAGTGATGTGGAACTCCCTGGGGAAAGGTAGTTCCCCCCACATTTCAGCTGGAGGGGACACATGTTAGACCTGGCACCTTGGCGTGAGTCTCCCTTCCACTTTTTGCTGATGTGCCTCCGATGTTTTGCTGGTTTTCCGATACTCAGGGCACTGCGCCACGGCTGATCCGTGCCGCAGTGCAAGTGCTCCCTACTGTAAACTGTATATACGATTGGTATCCCTGATTGGTGCATTGGATTTACTGTTAGTCCCTAGTAAAGCGCACGAGAGAGTGCCGGGGCCTGTAGGTGCCAATACTGCTGGTGGGCCTGCAGCGCTGGTTGCGCCACCCACCGAAGCAGCCGTAAAGATGTGTCTGGGAACTGCGACCGCAGAACCCGCGTGCGGTCTCGTACTGTCACGCTAGCTGGGCAAGTGTCCCCACTTGCCAGCCCCGACCCTTCCCTTGACTACATATTAGTCACCCCTATGGTAGGCCTGCGGGCAGGGTGCATTGTAGGTGTAAGGTAGGACAAGCCCTGATGTGCGTGGCATGTCCTGGTAGTGACTTACAACGAAGACCGTATTTCACTACTGAAGGCTACCTGCTCCATTAGGCCAGACTGAGCTGCGAGGATTATTACACCCTATAATCCCCGCAGGCTCAAGGAGCATGGTAGTGAGTCATGTTTAGTATGCCTGAACTCAGGATAATGAGATATTTCTTGTAGGCAAGGTTATTTCAGTATCCTGGGTTTGCAAATGCTACTTTTAGAAAGTTAGCAATTGCTTGCCTAACCGTTTCAGTTGCCTCTGCCAGTATGTGTATCCGACTGTCTGGGATGTGTGAGTGACAGGGCTGGAGGGATGACAGGTGGTGAATGCGCAGATTACACCTTAGTGGGAGGTAGGAGTGCCTCTTGACTCGAACTGTCACTGTGCTCGGCCACCACAATGCTGGCTCCACCCTCCTGGGGAGCGGCGGATGACTCTGCCGGCACCTGGCCCAGGAAGGGCGAAGCCCCATCAACAAGGTACTCTGGCCACCCCTGTCCGGACAATGCTGGCTCCACCTCCTGTGGGGCGTCTGATGCGCCTACCCCTCGCACTGAAAGCAGAAGTCGGAGTACACCCGCCGGGGTACTCCAGAACTGAGAGTGGCTATGCAAAGGCCCCCCTGGCCTGCGAGAACAAAAGAATTGGCCTATAAAAGACGGAGCCCTGCTCCTTGAAAATTAGATCCGGTTTGGGCCACAGAAAGACTCTGCCCTACGAGAAGGACCGTGAGAGACAAGGAAGGGTGCTGCCTCTTGCCTGTGTCTGGTGCCTTGCTGCTGAAGGAGAGGAAGACAATAAGACTACGAAAAGACTTTTGTGCCACTTGTGCCAAACTCTGCAAAAAGATCTCCAAGGGCTTGCAACTGAACTTGCCCCCTGACCAGCGTCCCAGGACCAGTGGACGCTACCCCCCTTGGAAGAAAGCGACTGCGGGTGCTGACCATCGCCGCAGCATCGACAAAGAGGAATCTCCTCTAAGGTATCCACACCCTCCCGACCACCGTGACCGGGGCCCAAAGCAACAGCGGAAGCAAAGTGAGGACCAGCAGCCGCTGGCCCGAACATCGTGACCACAACTGCACCGGGAGCCCGAGAGCAAAGCAAAGGAGGACCCGTCCGGTCCGAGCTGTCGAGGTGGCTGCATAGCGAGCAGTCGCTCACCTGCAAGGACAGGCAGTTGCCCTACGAGAATCCACAAGGTCGGTAGCCTGCCCGACAGCCCAGCTGTGAGCCACAGCTGCACCGGCATTTGGCTGGGTACGTCCTGCACTTGGGGACCGTACTGCCACTTGTCACCGCCGCACAGCCGCCGTCTCCAAGGTCGGAGCGGGCGATAAGGAGAGGACCGTGCCGCCACAGAGCACCGCTGCCCCGGACGACCAGTGACCTGCTCGGCCGAAGAGCCGCAACGATCAGCGACACCGGGAAGGCAACGCGACGTGGGACAGATCCCCTGGAAGCCGCCGGCTCCACAAAGAACTTTGGTTAACACCGGCCTACGGGCCTCAAAAGAACTGCGATAAGAACTGTGGTAACCTGAATCTAATATCCTGCAACCGTATCCATAAAGTTATTGACTGTATTCCCAAGCCTGCGTAAAATCTATATAAAGAGATATATTTTTACAAGAATACAGTCTGGTCTCGTTGTGTGGTGGGTTGGTTGTAAAGGTGTACTGTTGCAAGTGTTTAACCCTATGTGCCCCAAAGATTAGCCTGCGACTGCTTAAGCCACACTACCTAGAGGGTAAGCAGAGGTTGTCTGGAAGGTAACCCTCAGCCCTGACGAGGAAGAGAGAGTCCCTGCTTGTCGCCAGTGTTGCACTGCGCCAACTAGAGCCTCCCCCTTCCTACACCACCCCAGACAGGAGATAGTGGATTGGAGTAGGGAGGTTTCAAAGAAACCAGACACTGCCTGGGGAGCACAAGGCTGCCCCTTGCAGGATCCGGCCAAACCGGTTCTGGGGCCTCCCAGCCCCTGTCCCAGCGCGGCCAGGATCAAAGGAGAGGGGTGTAACCACCCCCTTCCTGGGTCCCACCCATATTTGATATTTTGATATTTGTGGGGTATTTATAGAGCGCGACGTTTGCTCCGAAGGGAGCATCTTGGCGCTAGTGAATGAGAGAAAGCTGGTCCAGGAGGAGTTTAGATAGGAGGAAATTAGATGGAAGCCTTAGGAGGGGACCTAGCAGGATGTCCAACCCCCTAGATTCGAATAAGAGGGGGAGCAGTCCCAATGGAACTCAGATCATCCTGAAGAAACATAAGAAACGAATTCTGGACCCTTCGACTTTCTACACGACGTGAGAAGACTGAAGAATCTCCCTTGTGGTCAAGGAGTGACCACCCTGTGCAAACAGGCAACATCCAGCCCTCGACCCTTGCTTTGTTGCAGTTCCCGCCGGAACTCGAGCGACAGAGATCGACGAGATCAAGCTTGCCTGCCTTCTACCTGCCCGATCCACAGTCCCTGCAGAGCTGAGACCAGTGGAGGCGACCGGAAGCGTGGGGCACGCCATCTTGAAAAGGCCACGAGACGCTGACCGTGCAGCCCACGAGTGATCCTCGAAGCTGTGCACCGGGGTTTGAGAAGCCCCAGCCCCGAGCTCCACTTGCACCAAAGCTCACCCCTCCACACTCGACGAGTGCTGCGTGGGGCCCTTCTGCTTGTGTGGGCTCGACGCGTTGGCCCGGTCACTTGCCAGCTGGCTTGTGGCCCCTGTGCCGACGAAACTTGAAATACGACTCGCTTTTCTGGTTGCTCCAGATCTGCACCAGCTCCTGTGAAAAGGAGCCCCCACTCTGACCCTCCTGGTTCGAGTGATAAGCAATCTCCCGGTTCCGCGTGGATTGCTTTTGCCAAGTGCTGTTTGCTGCAATCTTGAAGCCGACGGTGCTGACGGCGAGAGCCTACGTGGGACAGATCGTGACCCGCTCCTGGACGTCGCAGATGCCCCAGAGCCCACGTGACAGCGGAGAGAAGCCTATCGACAACCACCTGACTGCGCCCGACATTGCCTGGTTCCGTCCTGGTTCCACCCTGGTCACTGCTGAGTGACCCAGACTCTGTCCCCTCTGCTTTCAGGTACTTTTCTACTTCGATCCACCCCTGGATCACACCGGACACTTCTGCTTCACAGCGCCTGCAGCTGCAACAGCTTCAAGCACCAAGAACCTGCGTGCCAGAACCCGACGCCACTTCGACCCTGTGCACCCACGGCCTGTGGGTGAGGTAACATTGCAACGCCGGTGTTCCCACACTGGTACACACCTCTAGGGTCTGTGTCTAAAGTTTTGTGTTCCTAGGTTCAGCGGAAGTATCTTTTAATTCACTTTAACTGACTTTTACGCACCATTGACAGTGCATTGGTGCGCGCCGCACTTTCCGTGCTGCACCCGTCTCCTGTGGGCTACTCCCGACTTCATCATTGCTAGTCCTGACTGCTCCCAGCGAATCTCTAGGCCCTAGGCCTAACCATTGTTCGATAAGTGTTACTTATACCACTTTTTTAGTATATGGTCTGAGTGGCCACCCGCCCTCATCCATAATTGTGCAACTTTATATGTTTAACAGTGCTTTTGATTTAACGCTTGTGCCCCTTTCCTCATAAAGAGTACTGGGGAGTAATTTAGAAATAAATACATATATTTTTACAATATATACTTGTGTGGTGTCCTTTCATTTGATTACAGGATTGTATGTGGTAAAACAGCTCGCTTAACACGACCTCTTAAGTTAAGCCTTTAAGGCTGCTTAGTCCATGCTACCATTAGGATAGCTTGTCTACAAGGTTGACTTACAACCTGACATCTTGGGGTTTGTTTGGACTGATACCAAGTGGTTCCAGAATTGGAAACGCTACATATCAGGCCAACTTCTCACATTGGTGTGCAGCGGTGCGGATTTGAGCTTGCTGTTTGTTTTACCATTGCAATCTTTATCAAATTGAAAGATCACATCAAGTACCTCTAGGTACATATAAATCAAAAGCTTAGCATATTAAGTTCTACTGAACTTAGTAGTTGTAGATTAAAGGGATTAGCACACCCTGACTACAACTCACTAGCAAGGTACAGTAGGAAACCACTTAGTGTAGGTAAGTGCATCACTTACACCTCACTAGCAGTCATGTCTGATACAGGTAGAGCCTCAGGCTCTGCTCCTGTAGAAGTTGATCCTATAGGGACAACATCCAGATATGACAACCTTAGCCACAAAGACCTGAGTGCCTTGTGCACAGCCAGGGGGCTAAAAAAGGGCAGAGGCCCTACCATTCCTTCCCTAATAGCTCTCCTAGAAAAGGATGACCTAGATAAGGTGAGCCAGGCTCCCTTAGAATCAGGTGAAGGGAAGTGGAGGAGGAAGAGGAAGAGGAAGACTCTGATTTAGAAGAGCCTGAAGATCAGGATCAGGGGGGAAACCAGGTACAGGTTGCCAGGCTTAACCAGGCCAACTTGGACCTACATGGGAATGGAGAGGGCCAGCACCACTCCAGATCTCATAACCAAATTCTCCCAGGTAACAGAAGGGAGAGATCTCTATCAAGGGACTCTCACCTTTCTAGTGCCTCAAGAGAATCTCAAAGAGGGATGACTTCCTCCCAGAGAAAAGAGCATAGGGCCAGGATGAGGGCTGTCCAACTCCAAATAGAAAGGGAAGAGGTAGCCTTGGCTCAAGCTAAACTTGCTTTAGCAAGAGAAAGAAAATTGTGTGGCTTAGATGCCACTGGTGGCAGCAAAGTTCCTAAAGAAAAAGACAGGGCCTATGACAATAGAAACCTGACAAAAATTGTGCCCCCCTACAAGGAAGGGGATGATATCCACAAATGGATGACTGCTCTTGAGAGGGCCTGCATGGTACAGCAGGTCCCTGAGGATCAGTGGGCAGCAATTTTATGGTACTCCTTTTCTGAGAAAGGGAGGGACAGGCTCCTCACTGTTAGACCTGAGGATGCCAAAAACTACTCTGTTCTGAAGAGTGCTCTTATTGAAGGGTTTGGCCTAACCACTGAGCAATACAGGTTGTTGTTCAGAGACACCCAAAAAGCACAGACTCAGGACTGGACTGATTTTGTAGATTGTGCCACTAAGGCTCTGGAGGGTTGGCTGCAGGGAAGTAAAGTTTCAGACTATACAGGATTGTACAATCTTATGATGAGAGAACAGATCCTTAATAACTGTCAGAACCAGCTGTTGCATCAATACCTTGTTGACTCTGATTTGACCTCTCCCCAAGAATTGGGAAAGAAGGCAGACAAATGGGTCAGAACAAGGATTAAGCAGAAAAACCAGAACCAAGGTGACCAGAAGAAAACAGACCAGAAGGGTGGGAATCAGAAAGATAAAGAAAAGGACCAGAAGTCTTCAGGCCCCCAAACTAGTAATAAGGAGGGGGGTTCCCAAAATGGAAACAAGAAAAAGAAGAATGATGGCCCAAAGAAACCTTGGTGTAATACCTGCAAATCAGTTTCACACTGGGGCAGTGAATGCACTAAGAAAAATCCAGTCCCCACCACTGCAGCTCCTAAAGCACCTGCACCCCCTAGTACAGTTAACAGTGGTGGTACACAGCCAAAGGGTTTAGTAGGGTTGACCCTGGGTACTGAGGTGGAATCTGGCCTAGTCAGAATCCCCACACAGGCAGTTCTCCTATATGATGTGGACTTATCTTTGCCCACTGCAGTAAGCCCCAGTAACCTGGGCAAATATAGGCAGACTCCCTTAATCAATGAGAAACTGGCTCAGGCCTACAGGGACACTTGTGCCAGTGTCACAATGGTGACACCTGGCTTTGTGGACCCTGGACAGATTGTACTAGGTGAAAGTTACCTAGTGACCAATGCAAGCAACTCCACTACTTCCCATAGTGTGGCTGTTGTGAACTTCTCCTGGGGAGGGGTAGATGGCCTAAAGAAAGTTGTTGTGAGTGCAGACCTCCCAGTAGACTGTCTGTTAGGCAATGATCTTGAAAGCTCAGTTTGGTCAGAAGTGGAGTACAGGACTGGGTCTCAGGCTAAGAAGTGCCTTCCTGAACCAGTGGTGGATCTTGAAACAATAGACCAACCACAACCCAAGAGAAGGAGCAAGAGGGTTAAGGCTGTGCCTTCCCACTTGCCCCAGGTTGAGGATCAAGTTTCACAGGAAACTGATTCTGCAGTCCAAGAGGAGACTGTCTCTGAGGAGCTTGAACCTGATCAGGTTGAGTTTCTGGGGACAGGGGGACCCTCAAGGGCAGACCTGGGGCAGGCTCAATTAGATTGCCCTTCACTTGAACCCCTCAGACAGCAAGCTGCTGCTGAGGCTGCAGGGAATGCTCAAGGTACCCATAAAGTGTATTGGGATGAAGGACTCCTTTATTCAGAGGCTAGAGACCCCAAGCCTGGCACAACCAGGAGGTTGGTTATACCTTTGAAGTTTAGGGGCTTTCTTCTTACCTTGGCCCATGATATTCCCCTTGCAGGACACCTAGGCCAGAATAAGACTTGGGACAGGCTTGTTCCACACTTTCACTGGCCTCACATGTCAGAAAATGTCAAGGAGTTTTGTCGCTCCTGTGTCACTTGCCAAGCCAGTGGCAAGTCGGGTGGCACAACAAAGGCCCCCCTGATACCACTACCTGTGGTGGGGGTACCCTTTGAAAGAGTTGGAATAGACATTGTGGGTCCCATGGATCCTCCAACAGCATCTGGGCACAGATTTATACTGGTGGTAGTGGATCATGCCACCAGGTATCCAGAGGCAATTCCCCTGAGGACCACCACAGCTCCTGTGGTGGCAAAAGCCCTCATTGCAGTTTTCTCAAGAGTGGGCTTTCCAAAGGAGGTTCTTTCAGACAGAGGTACTAACTTTATGTCTGGATACTTAAAAGCAATGTGGAAAGAGTGTGGAGTAAACTATAAGTTTACCACACCCTACCATCCACAGTGCAATGGGCTTGTGGAAAGATTCAACAAGACCCTAAAGGGAATGATAAAAGGTTTACCAGAGAAGCTTAGGCGGAAATGGGACATCCTTTTACCCTGCTTGCTCTTTGCTTACAGAGAGGTCCCACAGAAGGGGGTTGGCTACAGCCCTTTTGAACTTTTGTTTGGCCACCCTGTAAGAGGTCCATTGAGTTTGGTGAAGGAAGGATGGGAGTTACCTCTCAAAAAGCCTAAACTAGACATTGTGGACTATGTACTTGGTCTCCGCTCCAGGATGGCTGAATACATGGAGAGAGCATCCAAAAACCTTGAGGCAAGTCAGGAGTTACAGAAAGCCTGGCATGACCAAAAGGCTGTTCTGGTTGAGTACCAGCCAGGGCAGAAGGTGTGGGTGTTAGACCCAGTGGGGCCAGCAGCTCTCCAGGACCAATGGACTGGACCCTACCCTATCATTGAAAAGAAGGGAGAAGTCACCTACTTGGTTGACTTTGGTACCCCTAGGAGCCCCCACAGGGTGCTCCATGTAAATCGTTTGAAAGCATTTGTTGACAGGGAGGACATGAGTCTCCTCATGGCCACAGATGGGGAACAGGAGGAAGAGAGTGACCCTCTCCCAGACCTGCTTTCCCAGAACCCTGATGATGGTTCAGTAGATGGAGTAGCCTTGGCAGGCAACCTCACTGAGCAGCAACAGGTGGACTGCAGACAGGTGTTGCAGGCCCACAGGCATTTGTTTTCACTCACACCCATGAGGTGGACACTGGTGACAATCTGCCTGTGAAGAAGAAGATCTACAGGCAACCTGACCATGTCAGGGATTGTATAAAGGCTGAGGTGCAAAAGATGTTGGAGCTTGGAGTGATTGAGCCATCAGAGAGCCCATGGGCTAGCCCAGTGGTCCTTGTGCCAAAACCTCATACCAAAGATGGGAAGAGAGAAATGAGGTTTTGTGTGGACTACAGAGGTCTCAATGCTGTCACTAGGACAGATGCTCATCCCATTCCAAGAGCAGATGAGCTCATTGATAAATTGGCTTCTGCCAAGTTTCTGAGCACATTTGATTTGACAGCTGGCTACTGGCAAATCAGACTAGCTGAAGAGTCAAAAGCCAAAACAGCATTCTCTACCCCTAGTGGACATTATCAATTTGTGGTAATGCCCTTTGGTTTGAAGAATGCACCTGCCACCTTCCAAAGGTTGGTGAATCAAGTCCTTGCTGGGCTGGATGACTTTTGTGCAGCATATCTAGATGATATTGCTGTCTTTAGCTCCACCTGGGAGGATCACCTGATCCACCTGAAGAAGGTTCTGGAGGCCCTGCAAAAGGCAGGCCTGACTATCAAGGCTACTAAGTGCCAGATAGGGCAGAGCAAGGTTGTGTACTTGGGCCACCTAGTAGGTGGGGGTCAAGTTCAACCACTGGAGAGCAAGATCCAGACCATACAGGACTGGGCTCCTCCAACTACCCAGACACAAGTCAGAGCCTTCTTGGGCCTGACTGGGTACTACAGAAAATTTGTAAAGAACTATGGGTCCATTGTGACACCATTGAATGACTTGACATCCAAGAAGATGCCCAAAAAGGTTCAGTGGACAGTTAGCTGTCAAAAGGCATTTGATGACCTGAAGAAGGCCATGTGCTCTGCACCTATCCTGAAGAGTCCTGACTACTCCAAAAGGTTCATTGTACAGACAGATGCTTCTGAGTTGGGGGTGGGAGCTGTGCTTTCACAACTTAATCAAGATGGTCAAGACCAGCCCATTGCTTTTATTAGCAGAAGGCTGACCCCCAGGGAGAAACGTTGGTCAGCTATTGAGAGGGAGGCCTTTGCTGTGGTTTGGGCCCTGAAGAAGTTGAGGCCATACTTGTTTGGTACCCACTTCCTAATTCAGACAGACCATAAGCCCCTCTTGTGGCTAAATCAGATGAAGGGTGAAAATCCCAAACTGCTCAGGTGGTCCATTTCCCTACAGGGGATGGACTTTACAGTGGAGCACCGCCCAGGGACTGACCATGGTAATGCAGATGGTCTCTCCAGGTACTTCCACTTAGAACATGAAGACTTATCTGGTCAAGGTTAAGTTTAATGTCCCTGCGTTTGGGGGGGGTTATGTAGGAGAGTAGGGTCTGCTATCCTATGGTCACCCCAATTTTTGCTTTTTGCTTCACTGGTTTTCGACTTACTGAGGCTGTGGGCCTGCTAATCAGACCCCCAGCCTGCTGTTCTCTCTCTAAATTTATGATACATGTGCTATAGGTACATACCACAATTGGAAATTGACTCCTTGTCACCCCCTGTACCATGCACTATAGGTGCTCAGGGCATAGGTGCCACCAAGGCCTACCAGGGGCTGAAGCATAGCTTTTGCCACCCCTGGCTGGTTCTTAAATTGACACAACTGGCTGATCACTCAGCTGGGGCAAGTGGGTGTAATCACCCCTTGCTTAGATATAGTATACCTATATCTAAACCTATATCTGGACACATATATAGCCTGTAAGCCACTCCTATGAAAGGCCTCATCAATCCTGGAGGCAGAGTGCGTGGTTTTATGTGAGATGGTGCTCTGGCATGAGCTGAGCCTGTCTGCAGCTGTCGGGAACAACTCCCTAAGCTGATCCGGGATAATGCCATACCATATACTCTTAAGCGCCTTATAATCCTCGCGGTTATATAGCAACTTTGGTTTGGCTTTATCAAAACATGTCGTGTAAGGTGTCATACGAATTGGAATACTACCCCCTCGCCAGTTCTGGCGACGGGGGTAGCATTCCACCCTTCTAGAGGGAGAAGACATGTTACTTTACTGAAACGCGGTTGATTTAAAATGAGCCTCAGATCCACAAAATGGATGCCCCTGCCACAGACACGGGTCTGGCCTCCTGCTGCTGACCGAAACCCGGCAGAGGAGGCCTGGACAAAGAGTTTCCTGTCACAGGGCGGTGTCAAACCACCCCAGACAGGAGATAGTGGATTGGAGTAGGGAGGTTTCAAAGAAACCAGACACTGCCTGGGGAGCACAAGGCTGCCCCTTGCAGGATCCGGCCAAACCGGTTCTGGGGCCTCCCAGCCCCTGTCCCAGCGCGGCCAGGATCAAAGGAGAGGGGTGTAACCACCCCCTTCCTGGGTCCCACCCATAGGAGGGGACCTAGCAGGATGTCCAACCCACTAGATTCGAATAAGAGGGGGAGTAGTCCCAATGGAACTCAGATCATCCTGAAGAAACATAAGAAACGAATTCTGGACCCTTCGACTTTCTACACGACGTGAGAAGACTGAAGAATCTCCCTTGTGGTCAAGGAGTGACCACCCTGTGCAAACAGGCAACATCCAGCCCTCGACCCTTGCTTTGTTGCAGTTCCCGCCGGAACTCGAGCGACAGAGATCAAGCTTGCCTGCCTTCTACCTGCCCGATCCACAGTCCCTGCAGAGCTGAGACCAGTGGAGGCGACCGGAAGCGTGGGGCACGCCATCTTGAAAAGGCCACGAGACGCTGACCGTGCAGCCCACGAGTGATCCTCGAAGCTGTGCACCGGGGTTTGAGAAGCCCCAGCCCCGAGCTCCACTTGCACCAAAGCTCACCCCTCCACACTCGACGAGTGCTGCGTGGGGCCCTTCTGCTTGTGTGGGCTCGACGCGTTGGCCCGGTCACTTGCCAGCTGGCTTGTGGCCCCTGTGCCGACGAAACTTGAAATACGACTCGCTTTTCTGGTTGCTCCAGATCTGCACCAGCTCCTGTGAAAAGGAGCCCCCACTCTGACCCTCCTGGTTCGAGTGATAAGCAATCTCCCGGTTCCGCGTGGATTGCTTTTGCCAAGTGCTGTTTGCTGCAATCTTGAAGCCGACGGTGCTGACGGCGAGAGCCTACGTGGGACAGATCGTGACCCGCTCCTGGACGTCGCAGATGCCCCAGAGCCCACGTGACAGCGGAGAGAAGCCTATCGACAACCACCTGACTGCGCCCGACATTGCCTGGTTCCGTCCTGGTTCCACCCTGGTCACTGCTGAGTGACCCAGACTCTGTCCCCTCTGCTTTCAGGTACTTTTCTACTTCGATCCACCCCTGGATCGCACCGGACACTTCTGCTTCACAGCGCCTGCAGCTGCAACAGCTTCAAGCACCAAGAACCTGCGTGCCAGAACCCGACGCCACTTCGACCCTGTGCACCCACGGCCTGTGGGTGAGGTAACATTGGAACGCCGGTGTTCCCACACTGGTACACACCTCTAGGGTCTGTGTCTAAAGTTTTGTGTTCCTAGGTTCAGCGGAAGTATCTTTTAATTCACTTTAACTGACTTTTACGCACCATTGACAGTGCATTGGTGCGCGCCGCACTTTCCGTGCTGCACCCGTCTCCTGTGGGCTACTCCCGACTTCATCATTGCTAGTCCTGACTGCTCCCAGCGAATCTCTAGGCCCTAGGCCTAACCATTGTTCGATAAGTGTTACTTATACCACTTTTTTAGTATATGGTCTGAGTGGCCACCCGCCCTCATCCATAATTGTGCAACTTTATATGTTTAACAGTGCTTTTGATTTAACGCTTGTGCCCCTTTCCTCATAAAGAGTACTGGGGAGTAATTTAGAAATAAATACATATATTTTTACAATATATACTTGTGTGGTGTCCTTTCATTTGATTACAGGATTGTATGTGGTAAAACAGCTCGCTTAACACGACCTCTTAAGTTAAGCCTTTAAGGCTGCTTAGTCCATGCTACCATTAGGATAGCTTGTCTACAAGGTTGACTTACAACCTGACATCTTTGGGGTTTGTTTGGACTGATACCAAGTGGTTCCAGAATTGGAAACACTACATATCAGGCCAACTTCTCACAACTGTGCACTATGTACATATAGACACAGCGGGGAGAGCCCTGTGCACTATGTACATATAGACCCAGTGGGGAGAGCCCACAAACACAATGTCCACATATAGCTACAGCGGGGAGAGCACTGTGCACTATGGACATATAGACACAGTAGGGAGAGCCCTGTGCACTATGTACATATAGACCCAGTGGGGAGAGCCCTGTGCACTATGTACATATAGACCCAGCAGGGAGGGCCCTATGCACTATTTACATATTGACACAGCGGGGAAAGCCCAGGCATAGACTGCTTACATATGGACACAGCGGGTGGAGCCCAAAACACAATGTCCACATATAGACACAGCGGGGAGAGCACTGTGCACTATGTACATATAGACACAGGGGGGGGAGAGCCCAGGCATAGACTGCTTACATATGGAAACAGCGGGTAGAGCACACAAACACAATGTCCACATATAGCTACAGCGGGGAGAGCACTACTATGTACATATAGACACAGCGGGGAGAGCCCTGTGCACTATGTACATATAGACCCAGTGGGGAGAGCCCACAAACACAATGTCCACATATAGCTACAGCGGGGAGAGCACTGTGCACTATGGACATATAGACACAGTAGGGAGAGCCCTGTGCACTATGTACATATAGACCCAGTGGGGAGAGCCCTGTGCACTATGTACATATAGACCCAGCAGGGAGGGCCCTATGCACTATTTACATATTGACACAGCGGGGAAAGCCCAGGCATAGACTGCTTACATATGGACACAGCGGGTGGAGCCCAAAACACAATGTCCACATATAGACACAGCGGGGAGAGCACTGTGCACTATGTACATATAGACACAGCGGGGAGAGCCCAGGCATAGACTGCTTACATATGGACACAGCGGGTAGAGCACACAAACACAATGTCCACATATAGCTACAGCGGGGAGAGCACTACTATGTACATATAGACACAGCGGGGAGAGCCCTGTGCACTATGTACATATAGACACAGCGGGGAGAGCCCTGTGCACTATGTACATATAGACACAGCGGGGAGAGCCCTGTGCACTATGTACATATAGACACAGCGGGGAGAGCCCTGTGCACTATGTACATATAGACACAGCGGGGAGAGCCTTGTGCACTATGTACATATAGACACAGCGGGGAGAGCCCTGCGCACTATGTACATATAGACACAGCGGGTAGAGCCCACAAACACAATGTCCACATATAGCTACAGCGGGGAGAGCACTGTGCACTATGTACATATAGACACAGCGGGGAGAGCCCTGTGCACTATGTACATATAGACACAGTGGGGAGAGCCCTGTGCACTATGTACATATAGACCCAGCAGGGAGGGCCCTGTGCACTATGTACATATAGACACAGCAGGGAGGGCCCTATGCACTATTTACATATTGACACAGCGGGGAAAGCCCAGGCATAGACTGCTTACATATGGACACAGCGGGGAGAGCCCACAAACACAATGTCCACATATAGACACAGCGGGGAGAGCACTGTGCACTATGTACATATAGACACAGCGGGGAAAGCCCTGTGCACTATGTACATATAGACACAGCGGGGAGAGCCCTGTGCACTATGTACATATAGCTACAGCGGGGAGAGCACTGTGCACTATGTACATATAGACACAGCGGGGAGAGCCCTATGCACTATGTACATATAGACACAGCGGGGATAGCCCTGTGCACTATGTACATATAGACACAGCGGGGAGAGCCCTGTGCACTATGTACATATAGACACAGCGGGTAGAGCCCACAAACACAATGTCCACATATAGCTACAGCGGGGAGAGCACTGTGCACGATGTACATATAGACACAGCGGGGAGAGCCCTGTGCACTATGTACATATAGACACAGCGGGGATAGCCCTGTGCACTATGTCCACATATAGCTACAGCGGGGAGAGCACTGTGCACGATGTACATATAGACACAGCGGGGAGAGCCCTGTGCACTATGTACATATAGACACAGCGGGTAGAGCCCACAAACACAATGTCCACATATAGCTACAGCGGGGAGAGCACTGTGCACTATGTACATATAGACACAGCGGGGAGAGCCCTGTGCACTATGTACATATAGACCCAGCAGGGAGGGCCCTATGCACTATTTACATATAGACACAGCGGGGAGAGCACTGTGCACTATGTACATATAGACACAGGGGGGAGAGCCCTGTGCACTATGTACATATAGACACAGCGGGGAGAGCCCTGTGCACTATGTACATATAGACCCAGCAGGGAGGGCCCTATGCACTATTTACATATAGACACAGCGGGGAGAGCCCTGTGCACTATGTACATATAGACACAGCGGGGAGAGCCCTGTGCACTATGTACATATAGCTACAGCGGGGAGAGCACTGTGCACTATGTACATATAGACACAGCGGGGAGAGCCCTATGCACTATGTACATATAGACACAGCGGGGAGAGCCCTGTGCACTATGTACATATAGACACAGCGGGGAGAGCCCTGTGCACTATGTACATATAGACACAGCGGGGAGAGCCTTGTGCACTATGTACATATAGACACAGCGGGGAGAGCCCTGCGCACTATGTACATATAGACACAGCGGGTAGAGCCCACAAACACAATGTCCACATATAGCTACAGCGGGGAGAGCACTGTGCACTATGTACATATAGACACAGCGGGGAGAGCCCTGTGCACTATGTACATATAGACACAGTGGGGAGAGCCCTGTGCACTATGTACATATAGACCCAGCAGGGAGGGCCCTGTGCACTATGTACATATAGACACAGCAGGGAGGGCCCTATGCACTATTTACATATTGACACAGCGGGGAAAGCCCAGGCATAGACTGCTTACATATGGACACAGCGGGGAGAGCCCACAAACACAATGTCCACATATAGACACAGCGGGGAGAGCACTGTGCACTATGTACATATAGACACAGCGGGGAAAGCCCTGTGCACTATGTACATATAGACACAGCGGGGAGAGCCCTGTGCACTATGTACATATAGCTACAGCGGGGAGAGCACTGTGCACTATGTACATATAGACACAGCGGGGAGAGCCCTATGCACTATGTACATATAGACACAGCGGGGAGAGCCCTGTGCACTATGTACATATAGACACAGCGGGGAGAGCCCTGTGCACTATGTACATATAGACACAGCGGGGAGAGCCCTGTGCACTATGTACATATAGACACAGCGGGGAGAGCCTTGTGCACTATGTACATATAGACACAGCGGGGAGAGCCCTGCGCACTATGTACATATAGACACAGCGGGTAGAGCCCACAAACACAATGTCCACATATAGCTACAGCGGGGAGAGCACTGTGCACTATGTACATATAGACACAGCGGGGAGAGCCCTGTGCACTATGTACATATAGACACAGTGGGGAGAGCCCTGTGCACTATGTACATATAGACCCAGCAGGGAGGGCCCTGTGCACTATGTACATATAGACACAGCAGGGAGGGCCCTATGCACTATTTACATATTGACACAGCGGGGAAAGCCCAGGCATAGACTGCTTACATATGGACACAGCGGGGAGAGCCCACAAACACAATGTCCACATATAGACACAGCGGGGAGAGCACTGTGCACTATGTACATATAGACACAGCGGGGAAAGCCCTGTGCACTATGTACATATAGACACAGCGGGGAGAGCCCTGTGCACTATGTACATATAGCTACAGCGGGGAGAGCACTGTGCACTATGTACATATAGACACAGCGGGGAGAGCCCTATGCACTATGTACATATAGACACAGCGGGGATAGCCCTGTGCACTATGTACATATAGACACAGCGGGGAGAGCCCTGTGCACTATGTACATATAGACACAGCGGGTAGAGCCCACAAACACAATGTCCACATATAGCTACAGCGGGGAGAGCACTGTGCACGATGTACATATAGACACAGCGGGGAGAGCCCTGTGCACTATGTACATATAGACACAGCGGGGATAGCCCTGTGCACTATGTCCACATATAGCTACAGCGGGGAGAGCACTGTGCACTATGTACATATAGACCCAGCAGGGAGGGCCCTATGCACTATTTACATATAGACACAGCGGGGAGAGCACTGTGCACTATGTACATATAGACACAGGGGGGAGAGCCCTGTGCACTATGTACATATAGACACAGCGGGGAGAGCCCTGTGCACTATGTACATATAGACCCAGCAGGGAGGGCCCTATGCACTATTTACATATTGACAGAGCAGAGAGAGCCCTGTGCACTATGTACATATAGACACAGCGGGGAGAGCCCTGTGCACTATGTACATATAGACACAGTGGGGAGAGCCCTGTGCACTATGTACATATAGACCCAGCAGGGAGGGCCCTGTGCACTATGTACATATAGATACAGCAGGGAGGGCCCTATGCACTATTTACATATTGACACAGCGGGGAAAGCCCAGGCATAGACTGCTTACATATGGACACAGCGGGGAGAGCCCACAAACACAATGTCCACATATAGACACAGCGGGGAGAGCCCTGTGCACTATGTACATATAGCTACAGCGGGGAGAGCACTGTGCACTATGTACATATAGACACAGCGGGGAGAGCCCTATGCACTATGTACATATAGACACGGCGGGGATAGCCCTGTGCACTATGTACATATAGACACAGCGGGGAGAGCCCTGTGCACTATGTACATATAGACACAGCGGGGATAGCCCTGTGCACTATGTACATATAGACACAGCGGGGATAGCCCTGTGCACTATGTACATATAGACACAGCGGGGAGAGCCCTATGCACTATGTACATATAGACACAGCGGGGAGAGCCCACAAACACAATGTCCACATATAGCTACAGCGGGGAGAGCACTGTGCACGATGTACATATAGACACAGCGGGGAGAGCCCTGTGCACTATGTACATATAGACACCGCGGGGAGAGCCCTATGCACTATGTACATATAGACACGGCGGGGAGAGCCCTGTGCACTATGTACATATAGACACAGCGGGTAGAGCCCACAAACACAATGTCCACATATAGCTACAGCGGGGAGAGCACTGTGCACTATGTACATATAGACACAGCGGGGAGAGCCCTGTGCACTATGTACATATAGACCCAGCAGGGAGGGCCCTATGCACTATTTACATATAGACACAGCGGGGAGAGCACTGTGCACTATGTACATATAGACACAGGGGGGAGAGCCCTGTGCACTATGTACATATAGACACAGCGGGGAGAGCCCTGTGCACTATGTACATATAGACCCAGCAGGGAGGGCCCTATGCACTATTTACATATAGACACAGCGGGGAGAGCCCTGTGCACTATGTACATATAGACACAGCGGGGAGAGCCCTGTGCACTATGTACATATAGCTACAGCGGGGAGAGCACTGTGCACTATGTACATATAGACACAGCGGGGAGAGCCCTATGCACTATGTACATATAGACACAGCGGGGATAGCCCTGTGCACTATGTACATATAGACACAGCGGGGAGAGCCCTGTGCACTATGTACATATAGACACAGCGGGTAGAGCCCACAAACACAATGTCCACATATAGCTACAGCGGGGAGAGCACTGTGCACGATGTACATATAGACACAGCGGGGAGAGCCCTGTGCACTATGTACATATAGACACAGCGGGGATAGCCCTGTGCACTATGTACATATAGACACGGCGGGGAGAGCCCTGTGCACTATGTACATATAGACACAGCGGGGAGAGCCCTGTGCACTATGTACATATAGACACAGCGGGTAGAGCCCACAAACACAATGTCCACATATAGCTACAGCGGGGAGAGCACTGTGCACTATGTACATATAGCTACAGCGGGGAGAGCCCTGTGCACTATGTACATATAGACCCAGCAGGGAGGGCCCTGTGCACTATGTACATATAGACCCAGCAGGGAGGGCCCTATGCACTATTTACATATAGACACAGCGGGGAGAGCACTGTGCACTATGTACATATAGACACAGGGGGGAGAGCCCTGTGCACTATGTACATATAGACACAGCGGGGAGAGCCCTGTGCACTATGTACATATAGACCCAGCAGGGAGGGCCCTATGCACTATTTACATATTGACAGAGCAGAGAGAGCCCTGTGCACTATGTACATATAGACACAGCGGGGAGAGCCCTGTGCACTATGTACATATAGACACAGTGGGGAGAGCCCTGTGCACTATGTACATATAGACCCAGCAGGGAGGGCCCTGTGCACTATGTACATATAGATACAGCAGGGAGGGCCCTATGCACTATTTACATATTGACACAGCGGGGAAAGCCCAGGCATAGACTGCTTACATATGGACACAGCGGGGAGAGCCCACAAACACAATGTCCACATATAGACACAGCGGGGAGAGCCCTGTGCACTATGTACATATAGACACAGCGGGGAGAGCACTGTGCACTATGTACATATAGACACAGCGGGGAAAGCCCTGTGCACTATGTACATATAGACACAGCGGGGAGAGCCCTGTGCACTATGTACATATAGACATAGCGGGGATAGCCCTGTGCACTATGTACATATAGACACGGCGGAGAGAGCCCTGTGCACTATGTACATATAGACACAGCGGGTAGAGCCCACAAACACAATGTCCACATATAGCTACAGCGGGGAGAGCACTGTGCACTATGTACATATAGACACAGCGGGTAGAGCCCACAAACACAATGTCCACATATAGCTACAGCGGGGAGAGCACTGTGCACTATGTACATATAGACACAGCGGGGAGAGCCCTGTGCACTATGTACATATAGACCCAGCAGGGAGGGCCCTATGCACTATTTACACATTGACAGAGCGGAGAGAGCCCTGTGCACTATGTACATATAGACCCAGCAGGGAGGGCCCTATGCACTATTTACATATAGACACAGCGGGGAGAGCACTGTGCACTATGTACATATAGACACAGGGGGGAGAGCCCTGTGCACTATGTACATATAGACACAGCGGGGAGAGCCCTGTGCACTATGTACATATAGACCCAGCAGGGAGGGCCCTATGCACTATTTACATATTGACAGAGCAGAGAGAGCCCTGTGCACTATGTACATATAGACCCAGCAGGGAGGGCCCTATGCACTATGTACATATACACACAGCCGGGAGAGCCCTGTGCACTATGTACCTATAGACACAGCGGGGAGAGCCCACAAACACAATGTCCACATATAGCTACAGCGGGGAGAGCACGGTGCACTATGTACATATAGACCAAGCAGGGAGGGCCCTATGCACTATTTACATATTGACACAGTGGGGACAGTCCTGTGCACTATCTACATATAGACACAGCAGGCAGAGCCCTATTCACTACGTGTATATATAGGCACAGTGGGGAAAGCCCTGTGTACATATAGACACAGCAGGGAGAGCCCTGTGCACTATGTACATATAGACCAAGCAGGGAGGGCCCTATGCACTATTTACATATTGACACAGTGGGGACAGTCCTGTGCACTATCTACATATAGACACAGCAGGCAGAGCCCTATTCACTACGTGTATATATAGGCACAGTGGGGAAAGCCCTGTGTACATATAGACACAGCAGGGAGAGCCCTGTGCACTATGTACATATAGACCAAGCAGGGAGGGCCCTATGCACTATTTACATATTGACACAGTGGGGACAGTCCTGTGCACTATCTACATATAGACACAGCAGGCAGAGCCCTATTCACTACGTATATATAGGCACAGTGGGGAAAGCCCTGTGTACATATAGACACAGCGGGGAGAGCCCTGTGTACTATATATATAGACACAGCGGGGAGAGCCCTGTGCACTATGTACATATAGACACCGCGGGGAGAGCCCTATGCACTATGTACATATAGACACGGCGGGGAGAGCCCTGTGCACTATGTACATATAGACACAGCGGGTAGAGCCCACAAACACAATGTCCACATATAGCTACAGCGGGGAGAGCACTGTGCACTATGTACATATAGACACAGCGGGGAGAGCCCTGTGCACTATGTACATATAGACCCAGCAGGGAGGGCCCTATGCACTATTTACATATAGACACAGCGGGGAGAGCACTGTGCACTATGTACATATAGACACAGGGGGGAGAGCCCTGTGCACTATGTACATATAGACACAGCGGGGAGAGCCCTGTGCACTATGTACATATAGACCCAGCAGGGAGGGCCCTATGCACTATTTACATATAGACACAGCGGGGAGAGCCCTGTGCACTATGTACATATAGACACAGCGGGGAGAGCCCTGTGCACTATGTACATATAGCTACAGCGGGGAGAGCACTGTGCACTATGTACATATAGACACAGCGGGGAGAGCCCTATGCACTATGTACATATAGACACAGCGGGGATAGCCCTGTGCACTATGTACATATAGACACAGCGGGGAGAGCCCTGTGCACTATGTACATATAGACACAGCGGGTAGAGCCCACAAACACAATGTCCACATATAGCTACAGCGGGGAGAGCACTGTGCACGATGTACATATAGACACAGCGGGGAGAGCCCTGTGCACTATGTACATATAGACACAGCGGGGATAGCCCTGTGCACTATGTACATATAGACACGGCGGGGAGAGCCCTGTGCACTATGTACATATAGACACAGCGGGGAGAGCCCTGTGCACTATGTACATATAGACACAGCGGGTAGAGCCCACAAACACAATGTCCACATATAGCTACAGCGGGGAGAGCACTGTGCACTATGTACATATAGCTACAGCGGGGAGAGCCCTGTGCACTATGTACATATAGACCCAGCAGGGAGGGCCCTGTGCACTATGTACATATAGACCCAGCAGGGAGGGCCCTATGCACTATTTACATATAGACACAGCGGGGAGAGCACTGTGCACTATGTACATATAGACACAGGGGGGAGAGCCCTGTGCACTATGTACATATAGACACAGCGGGGAGAGCCCTGTGCACTATGTACATATAGACCCAGCAGGGAGGGCCCTATGCACTATTTACATATTGACAGAGCAGAGAGAGCCCTGTGCACTATGTACATATAGACACAGCGGGGAGAGCCCTGTGCACTATGTACATATAGACACAGTGGGGAGAGCCCTGTGCACTATGTACATATAGACCCAGCAGGGAGGGCCCTGTGCACTATGTACATATAGATACAGCAGGGAGGGCCCTATGCACTATTTACATATTGACACAGCGGGGAAAGCCCAGGCATAGACTGCTTACATATGGACACAGCGGGGAGAGCCCACAAACACAATGTCCACATATAGACACAGCGGGGAGAGCCCTGTGCACTATGTACATATAGACACAGCGGGGAGAGCACTGTGCACTATGTACATATAGACACAGCGGGGAAAGCCCTGTGCACTATGTACATATAGACACAGCGGGGAGAGCCCTGTGCACTATGTACATATAGACATAGCGGGGATAGCCCTGTGCACTATGTACATATAGACACGGCGGAGAGAGCCCTGTGCACTATGTACATATAGACACAGCGGGTAGAGCCCACAAACACAATGTCCACATATAGCTACAGCGGGGAGAGCACTGTGCACTATGTACATATAGACACAGCGGGTAGAGCCCACAAACACAATGTCCACATATAGCTACAGCGGGGAGAGCACTGTGCACTATGTACATATAGACACAGCGGGGAGAGCCCTGTGCACTATGTACATATAGACCCAGCAGGGAGGGCCCTATGCACTATTTACACATTGACAGAGCGGAGAGAGCCCTGTGCACTATGTACATATAGACCCAGCAGGGAGGGCCCTATGCACTATTTACATATAGACACAGCGGGGAGAGCACTGTGCACTATGTACATATAGACACAGGGGGGAGAGCCCTGTGCACTATGTACATATAGACACAGCGGGGAGAGCCCTGTGCACTATGTACATATAGACCCAGCAGGGAGGGCCCTATGCACTATTTACATATTGACAGAGCAGAGAGAGCCCTGTGCACTATGTACATATAGACCCAGCAGGGAGGGCCCTATGCACTATGTACATATACACACAGCCGGGAGAGCCCTGTGCACTATGTACCTATAGACACAGCGGGGAGAGCCCACAAACACAATGTCCACATATAGCTACAGCGGGGAGAGCACGGTGCACTATGTACATATAGACCAAGCAGGGAGGGCCCTATGCACTATTTACATATTGACACAGTGGGGACAGTCCTGTGCACTATCTACATATAGACACAGCAGGCAGAGCCCTATTCACTACGTGTATATATAGGCACAGTGGGGAAAGCCCTGTGTACATATAGACACAGCAGGGAGAGCCCTGTGCACTATGTACATATAGACCAAGCAGGGAGGGCCCTATGCACTATTTACATATTGACACAGTGGGGACAGTCCTGTGCACTATCTACATATAGACACAGCAGGCAGAGCCCTATTCACTACGTATATATAGGCACAGTGGGGAAAGCCCTGTGTACATATAGACACAGCGGGGAGAGCCCTGTGTACTATATATATAGACACAGCGGGGAGAGCCCTGTGTACTATGTACATTTAGACAATGTGAAGAGCCCTGTACACTATGTATATATAAATACAGTGGGGAGAGCCCTGTGCACTATGTACATATAGACACAGCAGGCAGAGCCCTATTCAATACGTATATATAGGCACAGTGGGGAAAGCCCTGTGTACAGATAGACACAGCGGAGACAGCCTTCTGCATTATGTACTTATAAGCGCAGCAGGAGGGGCCTGCGTCCCACGTCCACGCAGACACCGAGGGGGCGCCCTGTGCTCCCGGCACCTATAGCCCCGCTCGTGCGCCGTGCACCGACAGACCAGCTCGTGCACGGTGCACCTATAGCCCTATAGGCTCTCATTAGCAGGGCCTCCTTTGTTCCTGTTTTCCACGAAGCGGAAAGCACATTTTCATAACAGGCCTTGGCCGAGCGGCGCTATGAAACTTTAATGAAGTCTGGAGGCTGAGTGCCGCCCGGGGGGGCCTTTCAGAGCATCTCACACAGCATTAGCGCCCCCCCCCCCTGCACTGCTTGTCCCCGCCCCCTCCCGCTTGGATCCCCCTTCGGCATGTACTGCCGCCCCCCCCCTGCCTCCCTGTGATTACCACATCATTGCCTCTCCACACCCATCCCTCGGCTACAGGGCTGTGCCCCCCCCAACCTACTGCCCCAGCCCTGCCGCACTGCCCGTCCCAACACTGCAGCACTGCCCCAGGGCTCCTGTACTGCCCGTCCCACCCCCACGGCACTGCCCCAGTCCTCAGGCCTCGTGCACTACCTGTCCCACCCCTACAGCACTGCCCCAGCCCTGCTGCACTGCCCTTCCCAACAATGCATCACTGCCCCAGGTCTCCTGCACTGCCTGCCCCACCCCTACGGCACTGCCCCAGCCCTGCTGCACTGCCCTTCCCAACAATGCAGCACTGCCCCAGGTCTCCTGCACTGCCTGCCCCACCCCTACGGCACTGCCCCAGCCCTGCTGCACTGCCCTTCCCAACAATGCATCACTGCCCCAGGTCTCCTGCACTGCCTGCCCCACCCCTACAGCACTGCCCCAGTCCTTCTGCACTGCCCTTACCAACAATACAGCACTGCCCCAGGTCTCCTGCACTGCCTGCCCCACCCCTACGGCACTGCCCCAGCCCTGCTGCACTGCCCTTACCAACAATACAGCACTGCCCCAGGTCTCCTGCACTGCCTGCCCCACCCCTACGGCACTGCCCTAGGGCTCCTGCGCTGCCTGCCTCACCCCTACGGCACTGCTCCAGTCCTACGACCTTTAGCACTGCTCGACCCACCCCTACAGCACTGCCCCAGACTTTAGACCCCCTGCACTGCCTGTCCCGCCCCTAATCTCTGCCCTCGTCCCCGTACTGCCTGTCCCTCCCCTGCGTACTGCCCCGGTTCTCAGACCCGCTGCACTGCTGTGCCACCCACATGGCATTGCCCCTGTCCTCAGGCCGCCTGCACTGCCGGTCCCACCCCTACGACACTGCCCAACAACACTTCAAGCATCATACACTGTTTGCCCCGCCCCTACGGCTCTGCCCCACACGTCAAGCCTGCGTGCCCCCCTTTTACAGCAGTTTCATCACTTCAGAATACCTCCCCTAAATCAGCACAACGCAACCGCAGTGTATTACCCCCAACCCTACGGGGCTGTCCTGCACCCCGGGGGCTGCACTGCCCGATGCACCAGGACAGGGCTACCCTCTCATCCATGACCTGTCCGTCCAGCACTACGGCACTGCCTCCTGGTCTCGGGCCTGCCGTACTGCCCCCTCCTCCCTCCACACACAGCCCCCCCCTCCCCGCCAGGGGCGTGGCTACCCTTAGTGCAGCAGGTGCAATGGCACCCCCGCATAGGAGTGTGACTGCCCAGAGCACCCCAGGTGTGTTTATCTTTTACAGTGAAAAAACGTTTTTCCCTTGGTCTAAAAACTCGAACTGAGGGTAAAATTGCCAGAGGAACAGCCTTCCAATATTAACAACTCAGGATAAGGAATGAAGATGTGATGGTAAATTACTAACTGGCGCTATATAAAATAAATCTATGATTGTGTCCCCCAATCAGCAAAGTTAATATGAGTACATCTATCTTTCACAGTTTATAGAGGCCAGGATGAAAATCCGATCACCTGAGCTGAAAGATCATGAAAACCTGTGGTATGTAAAAGATAACTAAGAAAATGCAGAAACGAGGAAGACGATGCAGGGATGAGGGTCTGGACCTGCCAACGAGTGAGAGAATAGTGCCAAAGAAAGACAGATCAAGCAGGCAGAGAGGTAGAGTAGGAGGTCAAATTGAACCTGATAAGGGAATCAAAAGGGGTCGACACTTCCCATGTTGAAGAACTATAAAGATGATGCAATCTAGCTGCACGTGTTATATATATATGAATTTTCTAAACTTATTGTGAGAAGTTGGCCCGATATGCAACGTTCGCTATTCTAGCGACCGCTATGTATCGTTCCAACGACCCTTATGGTGTTTGGTTGTAAGTCAACCTATAGACCAGCTATCCTAGTAGCGTGGATACGAGCAGTCTAAGGCTAAAGACTCGAGAGGGCGCGTTAAGCCAGCTGTTTACCACACATGTACCCCTTGAACACCCAGTGAAAGGACACCACACAAGTGTTATGAAAATAAACAGTATATTTATTAAGAATCACAACAGCCCTGTACTCTTAATGAGGACAGGGTACTAAGCACAAACCAAATCTCTTTAGCAAATACTTCAAGTGCACAATTAAAACAAGTGTCCGTGGACACGGAAAGTTTAAGGTCTCGGGCGGACCCGATAAGGCAAGTCGGAAGCGAGGGACTCGGGACCCTAGAGTAAGGAGGCTATGCGGGCACCGAAATGCCGAATTACCTAGCCACGAGGGCTGCGGCTGCACAAGTCTTACAGGCGTCGGGGTCTTCGCTGACGAGCCAGGAGCCGGAAGAAAAGGAGTTGCTGGCCGGCGACCAGTGCTGAATAGTTCGTAGAGATCCAAGCCTGGATCGGAGATTGATGAAACCTGAAAGCAGAGGGGACCAAGTTCGTACTACTAGCCAGTAGTCAGAGGGTACCCGGAGGGCACCGGTTGGCCGTCACCTCGTCCAGGTGAGTGGGCGACGCTAGGCTCTGCAGTCTCACGGACCAGGAGGCGTTGTCGGCGACCACGGTGGAGGTGCGAGCTGTCCCACGAAGGATGATGCTGTCGGCGTCGCTGGGCCCAGGATGGGGCAACAAGCCTTGGCAGACCTCAGGGCCACGTGGTGGGCCTAAGATGGCGTCTTGAGTGGACCAGGAGGGTCCAGGGTGCTTCTCGAAAAGATGGAAGCAAGGGCCAGTCTGGAGCAACCAGACCAGCAGTGATGATTCTCGGATGTCGTCACAGAAGGGCACAAGCCAGCGGCTAGTGACCAGACAACGTGCTGAGCAGCGAGCAGAAGGGCCCCACGCAGATCGTGGAGATGCTGGGAGACTGCACTTCGGTGCTGGAGCGGCTCAGGGTCGGGGCTTCTCGGACCCCAGAGCACTCACCAGAGAGTTACCTCGATGGTCGTGCTGGTTTTAAGAGCGTGCAGGTTCTGATGATGGCCGGTCCCTCGAGGTCTCGTCGCACCCACAGATCACAGCTGAGCTGATGACGGGGGTAGAGGTCAGAGGTGCCAGGGAAGCCGGTTCTCGTCGAGCTGGGCCGTCGGATTCCTTGAGGAAGGACTTACAGCAAACCGCAGAGTTCTTAGTTGGTGCCCGCTGATGCGGGGTGACTACTCCTTAGTCACAAGGGAGAAATCTTGAGAAGAGTCTTGAATGTCCTTTCGTAGAAAGTAGTTCTTGAATCAAAGATGATCTAATTTGGAAGGGTCCCCGCTCCGGTCTTTATTCTAAAGAAAGGGGTGGGTACATGACTAGGTCCTGCCCTAAGGGTGGGACCAGGAAGGGGGGTAGTTACACCCCTCTCCCCTGCCGGGCTTTCCCCAGGCCAGGGCTGTCGCCCCTGGAACTGGTTCTAACCGGCAGATGCGTAGTGAGCACCGGGGTGCCACTCCGCAGTCACCTTCTCGCCAAAGCCCTACCTACCCAGAATACACAGACCCTGTCTGGGACGGTGCGAACACCGCCCTCGACAGGAAACCCTTTGTCCAAGTGCTCCTCGCTGGGAGGACTCCCAGCAGCAGGAGGTCAGACTCGTGTCTGTGGTGGCAGCATCCATTTTGTGGAGCTGAGGCTTCAGTTAACTTTAACCGGGGTTCACAGTTACGTACATGTCATGTCCCTCTAGAAGGGTGGAATGCTAACCTCATCGCCAGAATTGGTGAGAGGGCAGCACCCCGATTCGTATGACACCTTACTCGACATGCCTTGATAACGCGACACCGGAGTTACCGATATGGTACGCGTTATCATGGAACAGCCATTGGGTCTTGATTCCGCAAGCTGCAACCGGGCTCGGCTCGGGCCTGAACCTAGCTCACACGAGCCCACGCACTCTGCCTTGAGGATCGTTAAGGCCTGCCATAGGAGTGACTGATAGGAACTCGGGTGTCCATTGTATGGTTAGATATAGAGCTACTATACCTAAAGCGAAGGGTGTTTACACGTCTTCGCCCCAGCTGTCGTGCAGCCAGTTGTGTCAAATTTAGGAGGCCAGCCAGGGGTGGCATAATACATGCTTCAGCCCCTGGCGGCCCTGGGTACACCTATGCCTGCGTTACGGGGTCTGATAAGGTGGCCCAGTACCAATTGGTAAATGCACCTAGGGTACATCTCGTAATTTAGAAAAGAGAACAGCCAGGCTGTGGGTCTGATTAGCAGGCCCACAGCCAGAGAAAGTCGTAAACCAGTGAAACAAAAGCAAAAAATCTGGGTGATCATAGGATTGCAGACCCTACTCTCCTACACTTATCAGTTAGGATATGTTGATGTGATAATTATGAATCGTTACAATATGAGGCATATCGGGATGCCTGGAATGACACGAGATATATCAGGACACCTGTACTGTCGATATTAATGGTGATAAGTGTTGCAAAATGTACAATGGATTTTTTAGAAGACATTGACGGTAATATGTGTATCCGCAGGAGGTCCACACCACCGGCAACCAACCAGTGCCAAATAGTAGGAGAGACTTCATATTATAGTCTTGATAAAGATGGTAATATATTACTGAAACCATCAAAACGCGTCGACGCCCCACGGCACGATCAAGGGAGTAAAAACCTAACCTGTAGATCAATAATCTTACATTCTCAGGATTGTGTTTATGCGAAATCCCAGAAACGTGCAACACCTATTGACAAGTTTCATGTCTTTTTGTATGTCTCTCCTTTATGAGGTTTATTAGTGCCAAGTGTTTGATTACAGTGTTTTATAAAATTGTCAGTTTGAACTTATGTGTATTAGAGACTGTATTTTATGAATTTGCTTTGTGAAATTTTAATTTGTGGTTCTTTAAGAGTTTTTTAAACATTCAATTGTATTTGTACGAATATATTTTGTTAAGATAATAAATAATGAACTATACTGCTGTTGTTGAAGTGTATTAGTTAGCAAAGGGACCTAGGGTGCCCATAATTGGGTTGGCTGAGATACCTTATTTTGGGTTGTTCTACTTGAGAATTGGTTCACCAAGGGAAAAACGTTTTTTCACTGTTTAGGTACCCTATTCCCCTGGTTGCAAGGGGGTCTCTCTCATCTTTGAAACACGTGTTTACATTTTACTACACAACGGCCCTGTGCACTATGTACATATAGACACAGCGGCCTGCCTGCCCCTGAAATCTACAGCACTGCCCCATCGGCACAGCTCCCCCTCGCTGCCTGCACACCTGTCCCAACGCACTGCCTGCCCCTGAAATCTACAGCACTGCCCCATCGGCACAGCTCCCCAGCGCCGCCTGCACACCTGTCCCAACGCACTGCCTGCCCCTGAAATCTACAGCACTGCCCCATCGGCACAGCTCCCCCTCGCTGCCTGCACACCTGTCCCAACGCACTGCCTGCCCCTGAAATCTACAGCACTGCCCCACCGGCACAGCTCTCCCTCGCTGCCTGCACACCTGTCCCAACGCACTGCCTGCCCCTGAAATCTACAGCACTGCCCCATCGGCACAGCTCCCCCTCGCTGCCTGCACACCTGTCCCAACGCACTGCCTGCCCCTGAAATCTACAGCACTGCCCCACCGGCACAGCTCTCCCTCGCTGCCTGCACACCTGTCCCAACGCACTGCCTGCCCCTGAAATCTACAGCACTGCCCCACCGGCACAGCTCTCCCTCGCTGCCTGCACACCTGTCCCAACGCACTGCCTGCCCCTGAAATCTACAGCACTGCCCCATCGGCACAGCTCCCCCTCGCTGCCTGCACACCTGTCCCAACGCACTGCCTGCCCCTGAAATCTACAGCACTGCCCCATCGGCACAGCTCCCCCTCGCTGCCTGCACACCTGTCCCAACGCACTGCCTGCCCCTGAAATCTACAGCACTGCCCCATCGATACAGCTCCCCCTCGCTGCCTGCACACCTGTCCCAACGCACTGCCTGCCCCTGAAATCTACAGCACTGCCCCATCGGCACAGCTCTCCCTGCCGCCTGCCCACACCTGTCCCAAACCAACAGTCCTGCCTGCTCACTGCCCAACAGCATTGTCCGATTGTCCGTCACCTCTGCCCGCTCACACTACCCTGCCCAGAGGCACCCCATCCCAACAGCACTGTCCGCTCACAGACTCAACGCGCCGGCCCTTCACCCCATCAAAGCCTCCCACCCCCTCCCCGCTTTCCCCCCACCATGCCCCCCCCCCTGCCTCCATGTACTTCAGTGCCGCCCAGCGGTGGGGGTGCACCTCCAAAGCTGAGC